>NW_023998417.1:7534033-7534733 GCF_014805625.2 Glossina fuscipes
TATATATATATATATATATATATGGATGCGTAATAGTGAATGTGATTGTTTGTGGTCTTACAATCGGATAATAGCAGTTTGTTGGTTATTACACTTGTCTAACTGCATATTCAGTGAATTTGATGACTTTTATGGTATGTTTTGATGTGTCATTTAGACAACAACAAGATCAACATTTAAGATTTAACATTTACTGTTATACGCTCTTCCTTTTCATTGGCATAAATACAATACAATACTTTTGTACCTTTAGTTGAATGCATGGACGAGCAGGGTTGTTTCGCTTATTCGCTTACTCGAAGATAGTGAATTGCTTGTCAATTTTTTTAGCGGACGCGACTATTTGCTGTCAGTCAAATTGTTTCTAATTAGAGGGCATTGTCGTTAAGAGGCGATGATGGTTGATATTCATTCGTTTATATTATGCAAATTTTAATGGGGCGATTACATAACTTAATGTTTTCAATGTCGTATAAACGTACAAAAGGCTAAAAGGGATTATCATTATGAATTAGTATAATAAAAGATAGTGAATGTAGAAAATAGAAAATAAAGGTAACGTATCAGTCAACTATTTCATTGTAAATTAAGGTGAACTTCAATCTTTTATATAGTGAGTACATAGTTAAAGCGGACCATATATGTTTTGATTTTAACGAGCCAAGAACTCTTTTTTGGACAAGTGGTGTTAGAAAGTTGG
>NW_023998417.1:7549733-7555851 GCF_014805625.2 Glossina fuscipes
TTTCTATTTCTATCGTAGAACACATGGCTGATGAAAAAAAAAAAAAAAGAAGAAAATGTTAATTTTTTTTGTTGTTAATTTTCTTTCTTTTTTCTTTTTTTTTTTTTTGCATAACTACCCGAAACCTTCAAAAACACACCGACTTTACGAACGAAAGGCAAAAAAAAAACAACCTCTTCATTTAATTGGAAAATTGATGTAACAGCAACGGATAGAAAGAACAGTAAAGAGAAAGTGGGAGAATTGAATCAAATACAATACACTCTACTATACTTTGGCTGGCTGACTGGTAATTGTAGACTCCACTTAATCTACTAGCCCTCTTCTACAATGTAGGGAAGAACAGATTGCGATTCCATTTTTTTTTTTTTTTTTTTTTTTTTTTTTTTTTTTTTTTTTTAAGTGTAATTTTAAATGAATATGTTACGCAAAAACAAACGACTAAATTTAAATTTATTTATTATTATTTTTACGATTTTGTTTTCTGTGTCGTTTTTCGTTCTTTCGTTCGCTTTCCGTAAGTATAGTTTGTGAGTGGCTCTTCTGTTCATTCTATTCTAGTAGTAATACATCATGTTGGCACGTCAAGACTGTAAACTTTTTCAATATATTTATCTTTTTGTTGTTGCTGTTGTTCACTCGTTCACTTTTTTAGTGCAACATTTTAGTTTTTATTACCAAACACGCTGAAAAGTTATTTTGCGTTTAGTCTTTTAAAAGCCTCCCCCTTGCTTGCTTGCTTGCTTGCTTTCTTGCTTGCTTATTTGCTTGGTTGCTTGGTTGCTTGCTATTGCTATTGCTATTCCTCCTCCTTCGTCGTTATTTCATATTGGCTTTGGCAAAGAAACGCAAATGATCTGTGGGCAGTTAAATGAAACGCATCTGCATCGTAAAATAACAAAACGGCTCACGTTTTAATTACAACTTGAAACTTCAGAAATCTCACACCTATTAAATCTCTTTCGGTCTTTTAAGACGCAGCAATTTTAGAACAACTCTATGAACAGAAATAAATTGTTGCTTTAGCGGCACGGTTAACATGTAACGTTTTTTTTTTTTTCTTCTTTATTTATTTTTATTTTTTTTATTTTTTTTTTTTTGTTTATATGCTAGTTGTTACCACCTCCTGTTATTATTGTTTAGTTTTCCAGAAAAGAAAATGAAGATGAACATTCTATAGAGTGATTATATATTTGAAGTTTGAGTCGAAGCTGTTGATACCCATCGACTAAATTATTATCTTTAGAAACATAAAGCGCTCTCTTGAATACCTTAAGTTTGCATAAAAATTTTACAAAAAGTTAACAAAAATAAAAGTTTAAGTTTCGTTTGGTTTTTTTTTACGCTTTCTCGACATCTGGTTTCCTTAAAACTTTTCCCGTAACGAATCGTTTCTTAGAAGCTCAGCTCAGCTTTCGCAAAATGCTCACTGATCTCCCTTCGCGATTTTCTTCCATTTATTTGGGTTTCTTTGAATACCTTAAGGTCTTATGTCTTCTTACAACACCTGTGCGGTACTTAAGATTTCTTTAATATCACAATTCTAGTCCTACATGATATTATTTTCTAGCTTTGTGGATTTAATAGGTATCTGCCATCACAACTCCGAAAGACTTTCTTCGAATTGATTGGAAATTGTAAAGGAAGGTTTTTGTAAATCTTCATCAGAAATCCGAAGAGCTATCACTGCAATCAATCCAAATGAAGAATCGTTAAAACTGTTGAAAGAAAGTATCCACAATAAGTAATTCTTTCGAATTGACGGCATTTTCTATTCGAAAAACGAAAGGCGATTATCTCCTACATGTAATCGAATACTACGAATATATTCAAATATCGAAGATCTGCAAAAAAATATCTAGCTTTACGAGTGCATTAAAGCAATGTGCATAAAACCAGCTATCACAATTCGAAATATCACGCTTTTAAACTTAAGCTCAGATAGTATAAAACTTTAATCGAAATATTTCGAAACTAAATGGCATTCCGACCGGCATTAGTTGAAAAGTTACAAAGGAATAATCTGAGTTAGATGTGTACTATCTAAAAATCATATGGATTCGTCAGTAATCATGCTACGATCTTGTTCAGTGATGTGAGTTATATGCACTTAATAAAAATCGGAATTGAAGCAAGCAATACGAAACACATCTGTTGAACGCAATATAAACTTACAAACAGATTGGACAATTACTAATGTGTCAGTTGGATGATCGCATCTGCTGCGAGTTAAAAATTGTAATCCTACTACTATTTTCAGTACTTTCGAGCTGGTTCGAACAACAAAAAGTTGTTATATTGAATTCACGTTTTTGCTCTCCTCTTGCAAACATCAAAATCAATTCAGGACATTGCACACTTTCAGTATTTAAATATTATTACACGGACTCTGTGTAATGTGCTTCCCATCCATCAAAAAGACAAAGTTTGTAAGTTTTGCTTCTCTTCACCTTATTTGATGAATTTTGTTATTTGCACAAATGGGCAGCAAGTGTCTACATATTCTTTTCTTGTATATGTTTACTAAGTGTAGAGTACTTGAGATTTCGGCCAAATGTACGCATCATACCATTCTTCGGATGATCTAATTCATGTTGGATACCGCTTCTTTTGTCAGTTGAAAATATATATAGTTTTGTGTGCAGGACTATAAAGTACAAAGCACAAGTCTCTGACATATAGAAAGCTATAGAGTAGAAATTTATTCCCGTCCATCCATCTACAGCGTAATCGCTCAAGTCCAGCTTATTTTCGCATATAATTCGCAATAATTCGTTCATAAATATCTCTCTGCATTTGAAAGGACTACTCTCGACAGATCCCATCAAATATTTAAATCTTCAAGTTAGTTAAAAAAATGCCACAATTGACACGTCACCGTCTAGCAATAATGTTCACAATTATTCAGTTGATACGTTGCGGATATAATAGTTTATTGCAATCCCTTCCTGTAAGTGTTCCTTTCATGATTTCAAGTGCTTTTTTTATCAAATTTTTGTAAATTTTATTTAATTTTCATAATTTTTTACGTATAATAAAAAGATCTAGTTTGACATAAGTGCATTAACAATTTTTCGTTTAATGCTCTAACTAAAACATTGTAAAAATATTGTAGACAATGCCGCGCGCAACGTTTAGTTGAAGTAAAGTGTTCCTTTCATTAGCATAATGTAGCAGTTGTTGTAAACAGAAATTCAATTGAGATTTTTTTTTTTTTCACATTACATCTGCATTCCCAACCGCCTCGAGGGTATAAAGAAATCATTGTCCAAGTCCACTTGTTTTTTAAACGGGGGAATAGCAGCGAATAAGCGGATGAATCGTTAAGTGTGATGAATTCGTTTGTAAAAGATTTATGTAAAAAGATTCAACATTCAATTTGCACAAATGAGTTAAATTCAATTTGAATCAAGTATTCAACGTATTCATCGAATGCAAAAATCAAATAATATCTTGGTCTGAATATGTCGAAAAAGATAAATGATATGCAAATGTATATTAAGGGAATACGCCACCAACATATATATATATATATATACATATAATTTAATATAATTCGTTATATTCGTTTTGCTAAAGGGAAAAAACTCAAAATACTTATCTCTTACCATTTAATTCATTCTATAAGTGGTTGAATTATCATTTATATGCATTACTCATAGATGAAAAATTGTTACAGCAGTTGTTTTGACTTTAACTTAATTATGCCCTACACATCTCTACTACTCGACTACTATAAGCTATGAATGATAAACAGAAGATGTTAATGTAACCCCAAATTTTTAATTATAGCTACCGATTTAAAACAATATTTCGAATCCATTAAAACTGTGTCTGTCCGTTTAATGTCGATGCATTTTTCTATTCATTGTGCATTTTGTAAATTTTGATTTTGGTATACTAACGCGAGGGGCAACGGCCCAAAGACAAATGATAGTTACATTATGTTTAACCATTTTTATGATCGCTTTCCATAGAACATATATTTAAAATATATTTGAAATTTTCAAAATTTCTCGGCAAAAAATCCATAAAGAATAATACTTCGTCCGTAGTAAATTGATCTGCAATCTTTTATTGGGACGAGCCAACGATTTAGAGCATCTTCCATAAAACTGTTACTATGAAAAGTAAACTTTTACGCGACAACATTCGTTTATTTAATATTTCATAATAAAAGATTCTTTTGGACCTATATATGACCTGCTTCGAATTTGAACCATGTAAGCTTAATTTTTGTAGCCCACACCATCCAAAGGCTTTCATAAAAACGCAAGCCTTCATTCGCCAAAAAGCGAAATGATATAGGGTATCTCAAGTTTTTAATAGTTGACCTTGGTGGATTATAATGGTTCTATCCGTTTGCCATTGCACATTACTAACCTGAGTTCAAGTAAGAGCAGTATTTAAAGTAATTTGTAGTAAGTAACTGGCGTAATTCATCATAGAAATTTGAAAAATTCGCGCGTAAATGATTTTATAAGAATGACAAGAGAAGTAACTGAAAGTTAGTGGATACGAAATGAAACGCAACACAATACTTACGTATGGAGCTAAAGAACTTTTACCTGACACATCCAGTTTTAATTATTATATAAAAGAAATAGAAAGCCACCGGCTTTGCGCTTGCACGGATGATCAATGGTGCCAAAAGGATTATACTCGAAAAATTAGTATGCACATTTATTGCACAATTGTTTGTTAACATTTTTTTATTTATTAATATTTGATAGTAAATAATTTCAAAGGCTTAATATAAATTTAATCCTAAGCGGGCCAAAAGTATTTCGTGCTTACTTACCACTAGACACTACTTTTCTTATGAAAGAAAATGTGTTCAATATTTTTACAGAAAGCAAAGAAAGAAGAAAAAGTTTTCTTCCAAGCGAAATTTTAATAATATTTTTTTTAATATATTATTCTAGTTAAAAGGATAACAGTAGTGAGGTTAAGCACGAGACGAGTTGTATTTGCTTTAATTGTAAATAGGACGACAAGAAAAGTGATAAAACTAAGAAAATAATGTAGTAAGTAGGGCGAGGCTGTTTATATAGCGCATGGATCCGTCCGTTCAAGTTTATATATTAAAATTTAACATATAATGCATAGAAAGCAGAAGTAAAAATAAAAACAACAATATTTAAGAAACCAGATGAAAAACTTTTTCAATTAAAAGTTGAAAAATAAATGAATAAATAAATGGAAAAAAAGTGCATATATACGTTTGAAGCAAATTTTTAGGAATAGAAAGTATATGCATCTGAAAACACAGGCACGCAATTTCGCAAGAATGCAAAATGTTAATAAATTACCGAACACCAATGATTTCGGCATAAAATACTTTTGATCCTTTTCAGTGATTTCGTTAAGTATTTTAAATTAAAAGATTTACTTAAACTGGTACAAAGGCCTTACAATGGATTCATAGTTATTTCTATATTGTTTAAGATTAAGAAGCTACAAATATTGCACGACAAGGTTTTCATTTAATTAAACCAGGGATATTGAAGCCTACCCTTGGGTTTCTGTAGTAAGGGCCCAGTAATGAATCGAATTTTTTGCAAAGAGAACAGCACAACTAGTTTAGGCGCAGCACGGAACATCAAAAATTGCGTTTGAAGGAATCCAACTAACGCCTTAGTTACACCAAACGAACAACAAATAATTGGGAAGGAAGCTACCACAAAAGTAAAAATTTTTGGGAACAGTTCCCACAAAGTAACAGCCGAAAAGTCTGCTTGAAAAGTAAAGAAATTTGTACTACGTAACATATATAGTATATAATAAGAGAACAAAAGTTACTTTTCCAAATTTATTATCGTAGAGTTAGCATCGTAGAGAGATGAACAAAGTGAGAGAGAAATCAGCTGTTTAAAATACGTATAATGCTTATTGCTTTAGTTTGTGCTCGCACGGCGCGTAGCTATGACTCTATATAGAAAACTTAAAATATAATTTATAACTTAAATTATATTTTATGTATAAATATAAAAACTAATACCAAAAATTATTTTCCATTACTTAATCTTCTTTTTTTTCTATGTTGTAAACTGTACACATATAGTAAATTCATTCAAATAGTACATTACGTGCATATTACGTGATTTCTCTTTTCTCA
>NW_023998417.1:7555861-7556134 GCF_014805625.2 Glossina fuscipes
ATTTTATTTATAAATTTAAAAAATTCAAGTGGATATTATTCTAATGCCTTCCAAAGGATGGCTACGGGAAATCCTTCTTAAACTTTCTATTGGGCGTGAGTTACAATTTGTTGTTAACTTCTTATTTACCGCTTTTTGGCAGAAGTATCATCCATCATAATAATAACTTATTATATTTTAGGAGCTAGCGCTGTTCACAATAGTCGACGGTATGCGATATCATAGTCAACTTATATAATTTTATATATAATTTTATATAATTTTTCGTAAAAA
>NW_023998417.1:7556234-7564303 GCF_014805625.2 Glossina fuscipes
ATAATTTTATATATAATTTTATATAATTTTTCGTAAAAATTTAACAGAGGGCGTTTTTTTTTTTTGTTACTTTATAATTACCTAAAGCATTTTGCAAGAAATTCACAACGAAGACAGGAAATTGTAATTGAAACAACGAACATGTCTGATGTAGGATTTTACTGCTCTGGTTTGGGGCTCTGAAGATGTTGTCTAGGTTGGTAGGTGTTGGAATCGTTTTGGCAACAGAAGTTATATTAGAAGTTGAAGTAAATTTATAAAAGATAACAAATAATAGCTCTCCATTGTTTAATCCATAGCTTGGGATATAGTACTCATTAAGACATTTGGGTTGGACATTTTACAAAAATAATGCGTTGGTTCGTAAAAGTTGGAAAAGATATATTTGAAAGTTCGCATAATAGAAATGCAATGAGAAAATATGAGCGTCTTTGTCGAGAGTCAGAGCGATTTTGTTGGCGACTGTTAAACTGTTTACTAAACAAGGAACTTGAGTTATATTCTCAATTGCTTCTACTTTCACTGAAGGCTTATTTAGCGACAGAAAAGAAAACCAGTGGGATGACGGAGTACATCGTTTCATTAAGGGTATTTGATGTTATATAGGCAGGCAATGGTAGTACCATATGCCAGAACCTTCAACACCTAATCGTTTTAATATCTATGTAAGTCCTCTTGCTCTCTATTAATTACCAAATATAATAAAATTATAACCATTTGTACTGAATAACTTATTATTATTGCTTACATTTATGTTTGCGATATCTTCTTAAATTTTCATTCAATGTTGCCTTGGTACTTGAACTTCCCAGCCAGGTTCGCCATTTGGCGATCAAATATTTATAAGACTCTCTCACATATGAATATTTGAAATCCCATAATGTACTCTTATTCTTGACTCTGTGCTTGCGTTAAAAGAAATGAGCAAGATGAAGGCTATAAAAAATCTTGCCAAAACTAAACGAAGCTTTTCGTTGTCGCAATAGTCGACTTATACAACTGACCGCTTTTGATTTTTCAATACCTCGGTAATTGCTCTTGCAAACACTTCTTTACTTACTTACTTATTAGTAGCTTTCGTGCAATATTGCAAAATCCAAGATGATGAACTGAAATCAAAATTTAATTAAATTTTTTTTTTATTCAGTTCATTACATTTAAGAATCAAATGGTTTAATACTTGGATATTTCTTCAAATTTCCACTTAATGAAAACCGCTACATTGTAGTTTCACAGCAATAATGTTTTTAACGCACTGCACAAGGGAAAACCCCCCTTCTCAATGAGACATAAATTTCGTGCTCATTCAACGGGAACATTCAACTGGAGAGCAGAGCACCTAATTTCAGACCATAACTTCTATAGTATATGAACTAATGCTTGTGTAAAGTGCAATCATATTACGGTACTTCATTTATTTTGTTAAAATATATAACAAGTATGTGACATACCAAATAATAATGCCAGAGTCCGACAACAACAATAACAAGGACAAAAACAACAAAAATGATAATAATAATAATAACAAGAGCAACTTTAAGGATACTGTAAGAAAACAATTCTCTACATATTAACACAAAGGACAGCATATAACAGCAGACAAAGTTATCAATGCTCGTATAAGTAAAAAGGAGCAAAACAAAACAAAACAAAACAAAAAAAAAGAAAAGAAAAGAAAAGAAAAAGGAAGAAAACCTTCATATATATAGAAAAACGGATAAAAAAATAAAGTAGTGTGAAGGAAAAGAAAAAGGAAACCATGTAGAAAACTCAAATGAACACAAACTTGGAAAATTATACTGAAAGCATTGACAACAAAGACAACAACAAAAACAATAACGGGGAACGATAATGATGATGTCATTGTCTAAAGGATAAAATGTGCAACAACTAATACGAGCAACGCATACAGTGACTGAATGTACAATAGTTAACAATATTATATATGTATGTGTGCTTACATATGTAGATATTCGTATAAGAATATAAAACATGCATACACATGTACATACAATCGTTATTCTAAAGAATATTAAATGCAAGTACATTTCTTATTTTTAGTTTTGTTATTGTTTTCTTTTCTTTGTTGTTTTTTCTATTAAATTAAACATAAAGCGTCTGAGGAGTAAAGGATGTGCTTTTGTGCAACATTAAAACGGAAGGACGCATAAAATAAATTGAAAGAAAGGATATCAATGCATATACAAACATTCATACATACATACATACATGACATTTTTATAAGCTTAAAATTGTCATTGCTTTGCAATAACAAAAACATGTTCGATGCACACGCATACATAAACGTACACATGCATGCACAAACACGTACATGAATGATACTATATGTCGGAGAGTTTCAATTTTCAAAATTAGTCTTTAAAAAAAAAAATGCAAAGAGAAAATTTATCTTTATTGTAATTTTTCTTTGAAATGTTGTTGATGCAACAACAACAACAACAATCACAACGTATAAAAATTAATTACATTCACATCAAACTTTCATATACATAGACAGATCTTATATGATATTAGATATGTAAACGTTTTCGTAACAGCGTTTTTCCTTTTATTATTGGATTGGCAAGAAATCATTCGCGGCCTTCGTGCGCGGATACCTTTGCATCTGTTTTGAATAATTGCCCTCCAGAGCTTTACTTGTGACTAGATTAGAGCCGATTACAAGCCATTAATAATATTCATATTTCAATTTCATACAGAATGGGTGGTTGTTTCCCTCTTCTATCGTATGGTATCTTGCCAGCCCATGTCAAAGATTTCGATATCTGAAATTCATAAAAAGAAATAATTATGTTTGCTATCAGTTGATAACAAGTAGGCGGATAGATTAGTGGAAGATAGATAGTTGAAAATTTCCGTAACACAAAATAGGATCAAAATCGATGTTGGCTATCAAATTGCTTAAGAAGAGTGCAATGGCTCACAAGTCCCTTTTATCTCAGCAAGGGAGAGATAAGAACTTATTACGACTCGTTTGAGGAATTCGATAGCATCTTTTCAACAATTTCACTCAATTATAGATTTTATTGAAACCTTGCAAAATTTTGATAAAATTATACTGATAGAGCTGAGTGGCATTAGCCTAACTTTTCTTACTATTGAAGGCCAAAAGGTGTTTGTGTTTATAGAATGTCATCGTAACCTTTTCTGAAAGTTGACGATCTCTGATCGCGTGAAATGAAAGGTATATAGTTAATAATAAGACTTTCTTCAAACGTCTAGATTCAGCGATCCTCATCTGACACTATTTGATTAGCCTTTACCTAAAAATGTTCTCCCCTTTTAATTCAAAGGCTATGACTAATTGTGATGATTTGAAATTCCGCTTAATTCAGCCTTTAGTTATTTATATTCTATACAAAAGGAAAGACATCCATAAAGTTGCAGAAAGGTGATGAGAATTAAGATTTTTTTACTTTTTTGCCAACTCTCTTAAAAATTCAAGAAAATCTGCATGAAAAGCATTTCTTTTTTATTTGCTTCTTACTTTTTTCTTCGCATCACATTTTAATGCAATTGATATATTTTTATTGTTGTAAATGCCTTATGTTGATATATTATTCGGTCTGGAATGCAGTAGGCATTCATTTGTACATATATACATACATACAGATTTTGGGTTTATTATTTTTAAAGGAAAATGCAGTAAAAAACATTAAAATTTATATTTAAATATAAATTATTGAAACAACACATATGTTAGTAAAGGGAATAAAAGGTACTTCCACAATCAAAGGATTTCTTCTGCAATTTGCTTGTAATATATTTGTAATATGTATATAGATAGATATGCTGATCAACATCAGTCTCCCTATCCGTCCTTACGTTCTCACTTGTTCAAAGTTGCAAAAATGAACGATGAAAGTGTTAAAAAACTGTTAGACATACCTACAAGTCGACATACATATACATGTTCCTACACCTATACCCGCATACATGAAAATATTAATTATTCGATTTTATTCTGTTATCAAAACAATCTAACTGGTCTGCACATAAAATTCCTGAAAAGTCTACAACTTCCAAGCTTTAGAAGGTTACGTAAACTAAAAAACGAATTTGTCGAACAAAGCTGTGTTATTCATGCTTTTATCGAGAAATTTCCAAGTAAACGCCGGTATTAACTGAAGAGGACAAAGTAGGACTGCCTAAGTTACTATCTAATAAGAAAAAAAAAAAGAGATTCAGTGCTACGGCGCGATAAGTCGCGTAAATATGAGAAGCAAGCGTAAGATAAAAAAAAAGATTTAAAAAATGAAAGTATGGAGCATATGCTCAAGAATATGTAAGAAACGAAGATCGACCATATAATTAATGTTCGTCTTGAAAATGGCAACTCCTTACATTTATGTGAATTTAATGTGGGATGGGATTGAAAATGACCAACATGTTACTAAGCTATTTAAATAAGTTCTGCTTAAGCCGTTTTACAGATAAAAAAATCCACTGCGCTCCAATATATTTCATATAATTTTACGAGTGATTTAAATCCTTTAACATATTTGTTTTCCTATTTTTTAATTTAATTTTCAACTTATGATATAAAAAGGGAGTACTTTTTCTCCCTCCTTTTTTCATTTTTTTTTTTTTCTAAAACTCAAAAAAGAGAAAAAGTAAAACTAATAAATGGATTACTTGATCAAGCAATTTCTTGCAACAAACTTGTCGGAGTTAAAAGCACAAAATCATAAATAACTCAACAAATGATATCGAATTCGTTGCATTCTATTTGTGAGCAGTCGTTGTCGCTTTTTTGTGTTTATTTATTTATATATATATATATATATATGTTTCTTTCATTCTTCTTTGCTTTTCTAAACCAATAAAAAAGCAGAAGTAGAAACTCAAACCAAGTTAAAAGACATACATACATTATATATATACATACACATTTACCGAAATCCTAGTGGCACTGCACACGATGCAATCCAGATATGTTTCATTACAGTTTGAGTTTTTAAGGTGGCGCTCAACTCGAAAAACGTACACGGCTTAGATAAAAACATGTGTGACTATGTAAATGTGTTTATACACAGCTAGAGTAACACATTGTGCAGCATGCTTTTCATATGACATTCTAATTGCAGAATGCAGTCAATGCGAAAGTGCAAAATCATGTCAACAACAATTTTCCATTGGCGGCATACATTCGCTAACATACATTTGTCCAGACATGCTTTTCTGAGTTTTTAAGGGAAGGTGGTGTTGCTTGTCCTAATGATTGCTATGTTACCACCGACACTGAATACTAAAAGTAGAGATAGTTTCTTGCTTTTTTTTTTGTGCTTATTCGATTTGCCTTTGAAATGAAATAACATTTGTAGCAAACTTGTCATACGAAGCACATTGAGGAAATCAGAAAAAAATAAATTCAAAAATCATTTCTAGATTTCTAAGATAACATAAAACTGGATCTTTTTTCATAACATAAAACTGGATCGGTAGATAATTGTTATCTGTATTTTTCTCAATTATAAGTTTAGTGCTGGCTATCGTATAGACGGGTCTTGACTTTTGCCTTGCTGGGCGAGATGCTGTACCCTTAAGCGCTGATTACTTTTTATATGGGAGATATCTAATGGTAAGAATTTAATTTCTTTTTATCGCTTATACGACACTTTCGGTTTTTTATCCGCCTGGGTGGCCGAGTAGGCAAGAGTCTCGACTAGCAACTCATTGGTCGTGGATTCAAGTACGGTAGAGTTTTTAATAAAGCCCAAAACCTTAGATCCTAGTACTTTAACACTTTAGTCTTAAAATTTATTCTCTGACTAAATTAATAATAATAATAATAATAATACTTTCAGTTTGTAAGCAGCAAGAAGCCTTTAAGTTTTGGTTTTCATCATGAATATCCTTTGTTCTTAGAATTGAATAACGTGCTGGTTACACAGATTCGCCATTTTATTTATCCAAAGCAAGGCATTGCCAGATTATAATGAGACAATTCACTTTAATTCAACAAAGCGAAACTTCTTTGATCTTAAACATTTTTAAGTATATATGTTTATTATACCAACCACTAATACTGTTTTTTCTCATAATGTATGCAACACCCAAAAGGAAGCTGCAGAAACTCTATAAAGTATATATATTCTTGACCAGCTTTAAATTCTGGGTTGATTTAGCCATGTCCTTCCTTCCTGTCCTTCTGCATGTTTGTGTGGTGTGTGTTGTTGGCATTCTACTGGTGCCAAAAATGAAGATATCTATTTCAAATTTAGTAGAAACGTTGGAAGTTCCTGCACGCAGTTTGGTATTGAATGCGGGCCAAATTTATCCGAGCACAAGCGCTCAGTGGAGCATAAACGAACACAACTTGGGATGGGAATGGATTATTCACAAATTGTAAAAGGTAGCCATCTGAAATTTTCCACATTTACTTTGCCGAATACTATACTCGTTAGATCCAAAAATGGAACCAATCGGCCATGCCCATACCAAGTTACAAATAATTAAATATAATTTTTTTTTTCACTTTTTTCAGGTTTTTTATGCTTCTTTATTGTGATAAAGAAGCAACGCGGGCAGGATGCTTAAAACTATTTTGTGCATTCCTCAAATGAAGATATATATTATCTGCCTAAAAATGGGTTAATTTTAAAGTGAGTATGGTAGACACTGCGATTAATTTTTTCTTGTTAATACCAGCAAAATGGGTACCAAATAAAAGAACTTGGAAAGTAGGACGCGAAAAGCGTAGTGGTGGGTATGCGAGATTCGGCCTTTGCCGAATATAACTTTCTTACTTCTTTTTTTCTCGTTGCAATTTTTGAAAATCCTCAACAGTTCAAATCTCTCTCCATGATCTAATTCAAACATGATGTCAACTGCAAGGAAACTGCCTTTAGGAAGAAAGGGATGAAGCCGCTTTTTCGATGATAACAGATGGGAATCCTATGTTCATCTTCTTTTCTAATGGTATGTATACATATATACACATATAAATTTATATATTTCCATTTATTCAGAATTATGTAGTGAGGGGTAAGCAACGTCGTCCTAAATGTAAAATAATGAAAATTTCGTTTCTCGTTGCAAACGTAGAGGGTGTAACGGTACCAAATCGAGAAAAGTAAATGTTTGCTTATCAGCAGAAAGGTAAATCGTTCTAAATCTAAAAAATTCTTAAATAGAAAAGAGGAAAAGTTTGTTTTTTTCTAGAAAATGATGATTACTTTCAGCCGCTCTTTTGATTATTAGTTTATTAGATTAACGTTACATCTAGTTTTAAAAATTTGGAGTAGAGCCGATAGCTGTCACACAACCGCCAACACGCAGGAAGAGGGATCAATTAATCATGGTCGAACAAATCTGGTTTCTACATTCTTCACAAAATCTTCATTTTATAAATTAAATGAAGAAGAAAAGGTAATTTTTATCTTCTGCTTTTTTTTATTATTTTAAAAAAAATTCCTAAACCACTAACAATTGTTCTTAAATTTTTTTAAAAGCGTGCTTTTTATTAACACTATTATATCATAAATTTTTTTTCTTAATAGGTTTCTTAACAATACTACCGCATTCAAAGGCTGTACTGGGATTTTCTACCTTGACGCCGTACCTGTACCTATCTCGGAAAAATGGTTTGTGAGGAGGACGATTGAATATTATTCGGTTTTGCACACTTCCCATTTCACGAAGAAAGCTTACAATTTGAATCATTGCTACGATGACGTCAAACATAAATTTATTACGTAATTATCTTTTTTAATTTAAGCTATTGTTTTAGTAGGTTTATTTATATATTATATAAAAATATATTCTACTCAATAAAGTAATAATAATAAAAAAATACCGTTTTTGTTGTTTTGGAATTCGTTTGTGTAAGTATGTATATATTTTTTTCAAAATTTTTTTGAAAATTTTTTTCAAAATTTTTTTTCAAAATTTTTTTCAAAATTTTTTTCAAAATTTTTTTCAAAATTTTTTTTCAAAATTTTTTTCAAATTTTTTCAAAATTTTTTTCTCAAAAATTCTTTTGGTTTATGTAAAATTTTTTTGTTGCTAAACATTTTATGTATATAAACATTTTTCAAATGTTTCTG
>NW_023998417.1:7564313-7571482 GCF_014805625.2 Glossina fuscipes
TCAAGGGATGTTTTAAGAATTATCCAGAAAATGTAAAATGTAGTTAGGTTAGGTGTATTTCAAGGTAAGTCGAAATCATTGCTCTCATTAAAAGTACGTCATCCTTACGTTTGCATGCGAAACATTGCGGTAACTGTAAAAGACTTCGGTAAAGAACTTTCTCAGGGATTTGTTATAAGCATCGTAAGTGTTATGAAGAAAGTATTATTTAGGTTGACTGGTCATTGAATATCAAAGATGACTTATGTATCAATTTATTGATCCCATAAGCCTCTACATAGTTCACATAATGTTTTTATTTACAATATCACAAGTAGTCTTGTAATACGCTTTGAGTATGAAGAATCTGTTACTGCTTGTTCTTAATACACTGCTAAATGATTCCTCTATTAATTGAAATCGTTAGCAGATTATTATTGAATTGTTTTTTTCTTAGGATTTGGGGAAATATACCTAAACAGATAAAAATCTCTTATTACTCGCTGTTGTAATGTGATAATCTTACGCGAACTGAATTAAATTCGAAATGAGTGATAAAACAACAGCAAAAGCAGTCATTAAATTAGGCGCACATGCCTTCACAAGCAAAATGCATTTTGCATAATTGTAATTACATCAACAACAATAGCAGCAATAAGAACGACAATGACAACAACAATGACAATATAATGAATGAAATGACTAAACTAGAAACTGTAAGTAAGTAACAATCAGAAAGGCAGGCAAGCAGACAATCGGACAGACAGATAGATGGTGAGGAGACTGGTAAACTGGATGGAATCATATCAACATATTACGGCAGTACATAGACAATAAAACACTTTACACCAACGAAAAAAATTGGGATACTTTAGAGACAATGCTGCTGCTGGTAACTACACCACCACCCCACGCGATAGTCGTCGTCGTCGTCGTCGTCGCCGTTGTTTGTATAATGTTTTTAATTTCGTTATTTTGATGTTGTTTTCTGAAAGGAACTCAAGTGAAACTGAAATTGAATTGTACAACAGATTCAATGAAAACCCCACCAAAACAAAATACATAGCGCAAACACAAACACTAACATCACAAGCAATACTATCAACAATAACAAGTAAGTGAAGTAAGTGAAGCAACATTTTAATGTAAATTATGTAAATTGTCAAACAGCGCATCAAAATGATGCCCGGTTTACCATAAACAAGTAAAGCGACGGCATATGCAGAGTAACAGCACGGACAGCACGGACAGACGGACATGAAATTTGACTTGCAGAGAAACACGAAATAATTTCTCTTAAAATAAAAAAAGAAAAATAAAAATGAAAATAAAAAAAGGTCCAAAAACAGAAACAGACGGACCAATATACTTACACGAAAGATGATGATGTTGAAACAGGCAAAGAGCAATACAATAAAGTGCGGGCGTATATGTCTCTCATCAACATAATGATCGGTTTTAGCGTCAACATTGCTGTCATGCACACGCATCATTGTCATCATCATTATCATTATCATCATCATCATCATCATCATCTGGTTACCAGATTCCCTATCTAAATTTGTTTGAGTTTTCAGAAACTCCACAGTAAGTGTAACAGCTATTAATTGACTTCATTGTCTGTTTTTGTAGCTTATTTACATAGAGTGCAATATTTGTATAGATATCTGTAATATCTTTATACTTATGCACGCCTTTACTGAGCATGTGGCAGACATATAAAATAAATTTTTAAATTACAATCAAATTGAAAGAAAGAAAAGGAAAAAGACGAAAAAAAAAATAAAAATAAAAGCAACAATAAAAACAAGACAACCCGCACTCTACAGTTTCACTTACAAATTTAATTAAACTCAATCGACGACAAACGTTACCATCACCACCAACACTCAAAAGCATGGCCATCAGCAACATTGTGGTTTGCCGTCTGCATAGGCAACGATAGCAATGATTTTTTTCTTTTTTCCCTATAAGCAGATATATGCCGTCATACAAATGCACAAGAATAGTTTATTTATAATTTTTAAAAAGTATTTGCGACAATTTTGTAAAGAATTTCAACTTGGATACCGAAGACGATTGTCGAAATTATGATGATTTAGAAAAACTATCGGACGAGATCATTAAAAATGGTATTTCATCTTGGTCTGTATACAATATTTGATGTCGATAGGGCTTTCAACTTAAGGTATCTTCTAACCAACCCTTAAGAACTCTTTCTATTGTTTGCCTTGAATGGAAATTGAATGGAAATGCATTAAAAGCAATGATCGAAGATCCTCTTAAATAAAAAAATTGAACTCAAAGGATGCAGGCATTATTAGTCATCTCAAGGCATTCGCTGCTACGTTATTGCATTTGAGGAAACCGTTAAGCCCGTTAAGGACTCTTCCTATTGTCGTACTAAAAGCGAATAGAAGTGCATTAAAAGTAATAATCGTAGGCTCTCTTAAATTGAATTGAATACCCGCACCTGGTGCACCTGGTGGTATTGGTCAATCGCTTGTATAACATTGCACTTGAGGAGACTTTTCCAAGGCCTTCTTAGCATCTTAATATCATGAAGAGAGGCATTGCGCAGGCGTGAAGGTGTCGGGTATGGTGAAAAAATTTCAAATGAACACAAAAAAAATGAGAGAAGACTAATATGTCGGTAGACATATAGTCATTCATCGATCTGATCAATTCTAAAGATTTTCTAACCACAGCACTATTACTCTTTACATTAGCGTAATAGCCATTAGTTGCGTAGCATGGCTATGTTGTATGTGAACTCGATACAAATCGACCGCTATCTGGATAATTATCGTTACATGGATAATTTATCGATAAATGCGATTACTAGAGATATATTTATGCCAGTATGGAATCTTTCTTCCGATTATCGAAAATATTTATGGCAATGCGATCCGATTGTCGAACACATCTATGGCAATGTAGAATACATCTCTAACATGTCAATGCTGATGTGAAATATTTTCTAATGACGCATCATAAGCAAATTAGAAACTCAATAAGCGATAATATATGCCAAGTAATGGACTAGTAATGCATAAGAAGGAAAGTGCCGTGTGGTGTTTCCTCAATCAATTCTATTTAAAACGAAATCTACTCATCTGATGAATTCTTTGTAGTCATTTCTATACTCAATTTCATTCCTATGCTATCTGAGCATCAATTTTAGATAGGAGATCGCAAATTCAAGAAATAATTTTACATCTACCCTTGCATGGGCTATAAGAAGTTTGTGAGGCGGAATGCAAATATATTCAATTACGCTAACCTGAATTTTTTAACCTTTGTATTAATAAATGCTTACATGTATTAGCATTGGCGTAAGAACGAGATATTCAGAAATATCTAATACATACACATATACACGCATATAAAGCGCTTTGCTAATTAGAAAATGTAAAGAATGCACATTTTAATTGCAAATATTAGTTTAAAGTGGAAATAATTTAGAAAAAATTTTTTTCACAAAACTTTTAAATAAAAGCGAGCATCTTGCACAGGAGCGAGAAAAAGTGAACAATGCATGACGAGTGCGCACAGGTAAGAGAGACTGAAAATATACGGAAAATGGATAAATGGATGGATAATGGACACATCCTAAGAAATAGGGGAGGCGTGGAATACAAAGAGAGCTGTGCCTGTATTGTCCTATAACGTTAGCTCTTCAAAAACTAATTGATTTTTATTAGCAAAGAGAAGTTTTGATTACCTTTGCATGAGTCTTTAATCTTAATTGCTAGTGCTTTGCGCTACTTTTAGTCGAAATAAATTATAATAGTAATCATAATACAGATTACAATCTGCCGTCTGGTTGAACAACTCAGTGACGTGGTGTCAAAATGAAGGAAGAGCTTCAAAAAAGTTGTCCCGCCATTAAAACAATTGCTTTATGTATCTAGTAATAGGTGGGAAAAATTTAATTGAAATTTTGATAAGAAAACGGCACGAACTTCTCTCATGGTAATCGCATAAAACAATCGAATTGAAATAACATTTGTTTTCTAAGCAAGAGAGAAATTCTTTCTTGCAACAAAAAAAGTAGAAAAAAAAAGGAAGACAAGAAAGAAAAGTCGACCCTTATCTTTTCACACAAGTAAGTTCAGTCTGATTGCCGTTCCAATAGCCTCTAACGCTATTCATTCATATTCTCAGTTTCTCATCAAAGATTTATTTGTTGCCTTAAGATTCAAATTGATATCGTTTAAGTCATATAATCATCGCTTAATCAACTCAATATATAAAGCAAATCAATAATGTGTGAATACGCGTCACATAACTGTCAGCCAACCCACGCGAAGAAGAAGAAGAATACAAAAATTACAACAAGAAAACTATACAACAAAAATATTAACTAAGGGATTTGCTGGTCAGGAATCATTGTATTAGTTAATGAATACACTCATTGCACATTAAGAGGGAGAAGAAAAATGAAGCACACATACGCTAAAAACAAAAAAAAAACAACAACAAAAAAAAAGAAAAGAACGTATAACATACCAGCACATATTGTACATATATTGCTGCACTTAAAATCCATCAACGCAATCAACAAACATCGTGAACGGCAACAATAACGACGCCACCATCATATCATCAGCCATCGACTACTATAACAACAACAACAACAACAACAACATATATACTTTTCAACTGAAACTTTATTTTCAATTGTTTGTTCGCATAGATTTTTTTCTCCTTATATGATATTTATTTTATTATGAACGCTCTGTGGTTTATTGACAAATTGCGGTGATATTTGTGTAGCATGGAGTACCAAGCATAGAGAGGCGAACGACAATCATTCACAGAATATAACCGAAAACACGCAAAATACATATGTCAAGCGAAAAACAGGCACAGTGGGGCATCAGGGCATGGGGTATTGTATGTATATATATATATATATATATATGTATGTGTGTGTGTGAAAATGTGTGTATTGAAAACTAAACCAAACTAACCAAATCAACGCAACAAATTATGATAATCACTCACTTGCATTCATGTTATATGCACACATATACATTAACAATGTATATATATATATATGTATATATACAAACACAAATGTCCAAAGATGACAATCGTTGTGTATGAGAATGCAAAAAGTATGTTTATATGTTTTTGCGTTACATTTAGATGACCGTGATGACGATATTGTTGATGTTAACGACGACAAACGCACCGGAACTATCAATTGTTTTTGAGGCGGGCTTATGCCAAAGTGAAGTGCCATCGCCGCGTCTGTCAGTTAGTCAGTCAGTCCGTCATTCATCCAACTTCCAGTTGAACGAGTAAAAAAAAAAAAAACAATCTAAAAATTACGCTACCACTCTAAAGAACATCTCAGGCACAACTCAAGCAACACTTGACAAAAGAAGCATAAAAAAAAAAAATCTACATTTGAAATGTGACGACGCGATACGACGAGTAAAACAAATTCAATTATGTAAATCCATAAATGCAATACAAAATAAGAGTTTGAATACACACACACACACACACACACACACACACACATACAGCCATAAGCACATGCATGTACGGACCTATATGAGATTTGACGGACTTACTTACTTACTGGCTTTTTAGAAAAGTCAGTGAGTCAGAATCATTTATGCATACAACCGGACCGGTTAAATTGTGACTGAATTGAGAATAAGTGATTCTATATGTAGATCGATAGTGATGATGATGATGATGATAATGACGGCGACAATGGTGCGGGTATATGTTCACATGTCCGTATGTTTGTCAATAGCGACAATCTTTGTTATACTAACGTATTCCTGCAATAATAAAACTCACCATAGTTCAGTTGATGTATACATTAAATAAATTGAAAAAATATTGAGCCCTTAGAGAAGCAATTCATTCATCATTTGTTCAGGTCAATTATTAACTAAGATTTCGACATACATACTAGCTAAGGTTATTTTCTATTATTAAGCTCAATATTTTTTCGACATTCTATGAAAAAGTGTTTACATACGAACGTCGTTAGCCTTGTATTTATATTCTGAATAATACCTTCTTTTTACTTTTTTGTTTTATTTTTCAAGCAAACTTGACATAAGAATTTCAAAATCAAAAAGTCATCTATCTCTCTCTAACTTTCGAACTATTAGTCTTAGATCTTTTCTAGCTTTTTTCAAAGTTAATCTTATCCAGCAATCGTTTAAGCAAGTGTTACTATGTTGTTTTGTCGCATTTTGTTTTGCTTGTTTGTTTGTTTGTTTGTTGATTGCATTGTTTTATTTATTTATTTAGTTTTTGTTTTTTTTCTTTTTTGTTTATAATAACAAGCAAATGAATTGTTGTTGTCAATTGCGATTGCATGCGAAACAAGAATACGTCTAACCAACCATGTGTCCATTTACTACGCTACACAAATAATTGATATTGCGTTGCATTGCATTGCATTGGATTGGATTGCATTGTATGTTGGATGTCCGTCTGGTTGTGTACGTGTAGTATGTATATGACAATAAGTAAAGCATTAAAAAAGCAAAAGCAAAACACAAGAGCACGAATGAATACGTAAATAATACAGATAGATATCGTATATATATATATATATGTACATATATATACCGTTATAGATCTGTTTAAACACCGCACATATATGGAAGGAATTTAAGATTGAATTGATATTAATTAAAACACTCGTTGACATGGAAATGATTTAAGTTGATTTATTGCGATTGAAAGATAGCGATATAAATTTTTTCCACTAACCGCGCGACACGCTTAATAAATAGAAATATTTTGCAATAAAAATACTTTTTAGTCATTCGGTATTTCCCTATTTTCATTATTGTCGCTAATACTGAATAACTTTATTTCTATTTTACACCGATGTATTACGTATGTACGTACATGTATGTATGTTTATATATATAACTTACGGTGTATGACAAGAAATACACATATTATATATATATATTAATAAAAAAAAAAAATTTTTTTTTTTTTTTTTTTTAATTAAATGAAACATTTCATTGCATTTACAGTTCGCCTTACCGGAGGTTAGCTATCTGACGTGAGCTATCAGTCATTTCGCTTTTACATTAGTTGATGCTGATGCTGATGCAATGCAATGCAATGCAAAAACTGCTTAAATCAATTTCTGTGCTTTAAAAAGAAATGAAATTTTATATGTCGTGCGACGACGG
>NW_023998417.1:7571582-7574656 GCF_014805625.2 Glossina fuscipes
ACGAACTACCGTTATTCAATAAAAGCTTCATAATGTTAGTTTTACTATGCAACAGCTGCACTAGCGTGAATGCAGTGACTTCAAAAAGCGAATCATTAATCGATTAGTGTAATCGAATAAAATATTATAAAGAAATTCGTTGCTGAGTACATTATAATCTTATAAAGAGAAGATCCTGGAAAAAATTTCGTCAAAGGATGACTTTCACTGAGTGGAAACTTTCTTTTAAGTTCTACTGCAACATTAACAAGTTTAGCTGATTTTTTAGTTAATCTGGCGATAGCGGGTCATTATACAATCCTCAAGATAAAGAAATGTGTATACATTCAAAAGCATATAATTACAAAAAATCAAAATGCCTGAAACGCCCATACCTTCCCATAATTTTTTGTGAAGAGAATGCGTGAATGCGTCAAGAGACAGCAAAATTCAATCGTGCTAATCATCTCGATCGTCGGCAGATAAGTCGAGAGAGCTAATTGGTTAATGTTTAGTAATCTAATGCCAGTCTAGATTTCATGGAGATCAGCGGAGATTGGGTGACCTAAACGGAAACTTTTGTCGCATTATTTCTTGCACAAACTTTCTTAGATGCAATGGTGGGGAATTTGCAGGTCTATAGAGCTACGAGTCTATTCTAATAAGTGGCAACAGACATTCGGACGCTTTTCGCAGAAGGTGTGACTACTACCTGCAACTTTTCGGGGTATTAAATATTTGATATGCGTCTCGCTTAGTTCAAAGGTGCGAAAATGCTCCATGACCTTGCTCAAGTTCCGGCACTTTAGGGATTATCCAATCCTTTTGGAGGAGTGGTAGTTGATACCTACGATATCCTTATCGGGCTCAGTCATTCACATTTCAGCATATACCGCAACCTATCTAAGGTATTTTTGACGCATTCTTATCTCTCTGTGGAAATTAAATCCGAATATACACGTTTTTCTATTCGATATTTAATATATAATAAGAAAAGTATGTTTGAATCGATCACGGATGTAGATGAATATCTTCTTAAAACCGGTCTGGCAAGAGGACGTATATAACATGTCGTGTGTGTTGTTTGTCATTAAAATATTTAAAAAAAAAAATTTTTTCACCACATTTTCGCATTACCTTTGACACCCCGAAATAGAATTAAAAGAATTTTGTAGAGATTTATAATAATAACGCAACAACAATAAGCTGAGCTGACCTGATCCTGGCATACGTGTGCAACGAATTGAACTTTTATTAAAATTGTAAGACCCACGCACTTTTACAGCAATAATAATGATAATAATAAAAAGTTATTTAAAAATGTTTATAAGTATTAAAATAATATTCATGTGTATGTACAATAGTCACACTAATATTCATATTCATATTCATATGATGAGCGTTACAATTAAACCACCACCGTGCACTATGCTCATATAAGCGGACAATTTCATTTTTAGTCATTGGTAAGATTACTGAAAGCTTGGAGGATTTACCAAAGAGACCAAGTGTGCAAGGTATTAAAAAACAAAAATAAATAAATAAATAAATTAAAAACTCATCTAAATGTTTCTATTTTTTTTCATTTTTTTTTTTTGTTTTTTTTGTTACTGTTCTTGTTAGATAATTTTCAGGAAATCTTTGAGGAGTGCTAACAGCTAACACAAGTGTATGTGGTGCACAGGGGCGGTGGTTAAAGAGGACATTTATAGCCTGTTAAATAACAATATAAAGGCCAGTTAATGCTTTTGGTCTGATGGCGCGGTCTGGTCATGTAAGGGAAACAAGAATTGGAATTAAAATTTGTCTGTAAAATTTGCATAATTTGACATAAAATGTGGTGTAAATATCATAAACACTATATAAAAAAAAAAAAATAAATAAAAAAATAAAGAAGAAAAAAAAGAAAAAAAAAAGAAAAAAAGAACAAACTGGTCTTGTTTTGTTTACTATTATTGATGTTCTAAAAATATGATGTCTGACTGATATCATTTGAAAAGGAAAATGTTATTAAGGAAGTTTGGCAATAAAAAAAAAAAAAAAAAAACAATATATACAAGCACATACGCACACACGCAAACACACATAATTAACTTTAATATTACAAGAGATTATTTTAACAAAAAAAAAAAAAAATTTCGCATTTATATGATAATTAAAACATCATTTATTTGCCAATTACTTAAGTAATTATAATTAATTACCGTTCTTACTATAGACTGAATTTATATATATATATATATATATATATATATATGTGTGTATATAACTTTGAGATCTGTTACTCTTTGAAAACTAATTAAAAATCGTGGGAATTTCCCATTCAAGCAAACACATGTTAAATGTTATTAAGAGTTGAGTCTTATTAAGTTTCTAGTTTTCATGTCGACACACTTACTATTATTATTATTATTACTACTACTACTAGTACTGCCATAATATAGTATAGTTAAGTTTTGCAGAGGAAATATCGGCCCAGGAAACTAATTACCTTCATCACATTAACATTGCATTACTTTAAATGAATGTATTTACACATGAACTGGCCACACCTTTCAATTAATTTTTAATCATTCATCAATTTCTTCTTCTTCATTCAACTTGTACCGAAACACGCAACAATTCATTTATTTTAATTTTTTACAACACACATTTGAACATTTTTATATGCAATTGGACAGAGGAGGATATTTCGCATGGTGCTATCCATTTAACACTTTAACGTCTATGGTCCGTTTTGAGAGATTTCATGTTATGCGTAATACTCTTCGGACAATGATCGATAATAATTTTTCTTTCGCTTAAATGCTTTGCACATTCTATTCATCTCATCGCTTGTATGAACGATATTTCAATTAACCCTTATTGGGAACATATGTTGCTTGTTGTAAAGAGAACATGAAAATCATTTTGAATAAATAGAATAAAAAGCCCGATTGAATACAATATGCCCGTTGCTTTCAGCAAAAACATATGTTGCAAACAAATCAATAAATAAATTAAATTAATCAACACACGGCAAGGAGAACCATTTTCGACTCCTCAAAGAGATCTTGCTTCCTAAGTTGGAAAAAAGTGTGCGTGGGCGTATGTGT
>NW_023998417.1:7574666-7580749 GCF_014805625.2 Glossina fuscipes
GTGTAAAACAAGTAAGAGAATTAAAAGGTAAGGAGAACCATTTTCGATCCCCAAGGAGACCTTGCTTCCTAAGTTGGAAAAAAATGTACGTGGGCGTGTGCGCGTATAATAAAGCATAATATATGACAAGTAAGAAAGTTAAATTCGGCCGGAATCGAATCTTTTATACCGATCGCCGTTGTCCTAAAACAGACAAAAGAAGTAAAAAAACGCAACATTTGCATCCTCTATAATATGGAATGAGCGCAGCTGACTTCTTCTATTTTCATAATATTTCTCGCAAATTTTTAAGCAATAAATCTTCATTTCCATGAAAAACATTCGGATCAATTAACTGACAGGCGAAAAACGAATACAAAATTTTTCAAAATGTTTGGCTTAAGATGGTAAAATATTCAAGATACGTTTTATGTTGAAAATAATTTACTTATTAGGTGTACTTACCGTGACAGACGAAGCACCTATAAATTGTTGCCAAGGAATCCACGAAATACGCAATATTTTCGGGAAATTTCTTTAGACGTCAATGGCCTAACATATCCAATCTCGATTCAAGGCACCAATTGATAAAGTTACACATACAAGGATCAAATTCATTTTACTTAGGTCATTGGAAGATCTGCTTGCGAGGACAGGATGGACAGGAAGTTTGAAAATTCTCAGCAGGATTTTATCCAATTTGGATTTCTATTCTCAATCTGCAAATGCCTTCTATCATAGGGGAGTTGTTTCCAGCGTTTGACACTCGGCATCTGCAATTTGTTTTGTGTAATTCTGCAGTGGCAAACGTACGCTGAAACGAAACGTGTGCAAAATCATCTCCACAACTAAGGGTGCGCTACTATTCCTTCTCCAATGAAAAAGGCCTAAGCCTATTTAACAGCCCGCGGTTTAACAGTAACCGCTTGCAAGCAGTAACACTGCGTGCAGCTATTCTGCACGAGGCGTCCTGTGAGTGGAGATTAGGTAACAGCGGTTCCAGTGCTTTTGGAATTTAAAGACCCTTTTGCATTTGAATTCTCTCTACTTCCTGCAGGTCGGGCAATTTTTCCCCAAAGAAAAGTATGGATACAGCAAGACCAGGCTCTCAGACAATCTGCTACTTCTTTGGTGCAAAGAAGTTTCTTTCTAGCCTGAAAAACCTCGGCCCTCCGTAGTAGCTGACTGCATAGAGAAGAAAACTGCGAACCTATAACTTCCAATACTCTCCATGGCTTCTCTATGGCAAGCTGCCTTTGTCGGGACCACTACAACGGAAATAAAGAGAAACTTAGTACTAAGTTTCCAATGCGTTCACCCTTAGAGTGAAATGAAAATTTTCACCCCTAAGGTAAAATATCTTTTAAATTGAAAGGATTTTCTCGTTTGCAATTTCAAGTTTGTAGCAAACATCTCTTGCCAGTTATTAGATGGTTAAAGAGTTTAGGATCTTCAATATTAAGGATTAAGGATTTGAAAATGGTCCTAACAATTCAAAAACTATGATCGCAATCGTTAGGAACCGGAAGTAATTTTGAAAAAAAAAAAAGAAGAAAACATGTGGTACGATCACCACTCGGGTTTGCAATATTTACGCGTCGTCTCCGAACAAGTTCGGATAGAAGAATAACAACGAGAATGCCGGTTATACTTTTCTTACATATGGATAAGCCAATGGGCGGTGCGGTGGCTTCTCGAAGGTTGTGAATTTCACTTTTTTCATTTTCAATAAAAGTTTGTACACATGTTGTTATTATTATATTTTTTCTTCACGTGATATTTTTTTATATTTATTTTAAATTTTCTTTTTATTTTTAATTCTTATTCAATATCTTGTTTTTTTTTTTTTTTTTTTCTTTGTTTGTTTTCTTTGTTCTATTTTTGTTTTCTCTTACCGTGTATTTATTTTATTATAATATTTTTGTTTTTTATTTTGGTTTTTTTTTTTTTAAAGATATTTATTACAACTTGAAAATTATGTGGGTATGTGTGTATACTTTCGTGTCCGCTATTACTTTATATATGTGTGTGTTCGTCTGCTCATTCATTTACTCTATAGCAATTATTTTACATTCAATAAGCATTAGGTGTCTGAAGTCATGATTTGTCTGTCTGTCTGTCTGTCTCACTTCCTCGCATTTTCTGCCATTAATAATAATAATAATAATAATAATAATATTTTTTGTTGTTTCTGTTTTTCTTCTGTTTTTTGCTCTTTGTTTGTAAATTTTAGATAAGTTTTCGATCAACTTGTTTTTGTTTTTTTTGTTTTTTTTTTTTAATTAAGAAAGACTATGTATATATGTAAAATTAGTTAATGAATGTACACGCATATCATTTTAAGTAGAATTAGTTTAAAAATATTATTTTTAGGTTTTTTTTTTTTTTACTTTTCCGTCTTAAATTTAAGGAATATTTTATATTTTATTTATATTATAGGGTATACGCGTTTTGTGATTTTATTTTATTTTATTTTTTTTTTAAATAACTCCTTTCTTTTTCGTTTAAGTTTTTAAAACATTGCTATATTCCCGGTGCTAAGAATCATGAGAGAATTTTACATTTTTTTTTTGTTTTTTTTTTTTTTTGAGAATAAAGATTTAAAATGGATTTACAAGGGGTCCGTCGTGTATGAAGACGACGACTTCCTTCTTATTTATGCTTCTTTTTTTTTTGTTTTTGCGTGTGTATATCTATACATATATGTAAACGATTAATCCTAAAATGTTATTGCATTTAAATTGATTTGATAAAATATTTACACGTACACATAAAATGTTTTGCGTATACATGAGATTTTACAGAGCAATCAACGTAATAATAATCATATGAAAAAGAGAAAAAAAAAGAATCGAAATCTAACGAAATTATATTTTCGCACTCAACATATAAAATTTAATTTCGCATACATTGCCTCTAAGATATCAATTTGTTACTACATTTTTACATAATTATTAGGTAAACAGAAAAGTTTTCTTTTCTTCCCTTTTCTCTCTCATTCTAATATTTTAAGCAATGCATTAAAAGAAACTTCAAGACGCCCTTTTATATCATATACCATTTGTGGTGCAAAGGTACATAAAAAGTTGGTACGGACATATGCGACTCCAAAATGCACTTCAGATAGTTCCACCTTTTATTACACCGATGGATTCGGAATAATTTTCTGAACAGATCTGAGCTTGTTTGTCCGTCTTGTTCTCTTGTGTTCCACATTTGAGATAGTTTGGTTAAATGTCGGTAAAGGACAAACCCTAATGAAAATGATTCAGATCGAACCACTTTTTCGACCACTCGTTACTCGTAAATGTAGAGCGGTGTGGAGTATTTAAAGATCGGCTGCAGCCCGCTATAGTGTTTTTGCTTGTTTGGATTATAGATTATTTCGAACCTTTCTTGGAAGCAAGTTTGCAATGCAGTATGTCTTTACGAAGTCTTGATCAGAGATACACCTTTCTCCGACTGTCTATTAAGATGATTATAATGAATGACTGCCTAGAAAAGCAATCTTGGTCAAGGAGACTGCACTATAATCGGCCCATTGAGATCGAAAACCCCAAAAGATTTCACCTCATCTTAGACCACTGTATCGAAGTTATGCTTCGATCTGCGGCATTTTAACCAAATCCACTCAAGAGTTCGTCCAAATTGCCAAAGAACCAAACTTTCACATATAGATTTTTGCTTTGGCCAAATGATTATGCAATACCACTGCCCGTAATGGCGTACGGAAAATGGGAAAATCATTTCTGTTTACCTAATAAGATTATCCTCATTAAGCTCATCCCATATGCAAAAACTCATAATAGAAGTCATTTCAAAAAAAAAATTGCAAAAAAAAAATGGAGAGAATAAAAAATTATCTCAAAAGTGTTTTAATAATTTTAAAAATTATTCGTATACTTGTGTCTTGTCTTTCGTTTTCCAGTGTTATTAAGGCGCACAGTGCACTTGTTGTTTTCGTTTATCTATGTATATATATATATATATATGTTAAATATACTTAAATGAAGCTTTTTTCTTGTTTTTATGATTTGCCTTTAAAATTATATAAATTTTTTTGTCGTATACCTTCGCTTTATTTTTTTTTTTTATATTAAATGTCCATTTTATTTTTTTTTTTTTTTTTGTTTTTTTTTAAATTCTGAAAGCACTTAAAGAAAAATGAAAAAAATATTTCACCAATAAATTGTTTTAATCTTTTTTTTTTTTCTTCTTTTTTCTCTTGTTTTATATATTAGGTACTTTAACTAGTGTTTCCGTGTTCATGTGTTCGTGTTAAGTTTTCATATATTAATAGTTAAGAAAAAAAATATCGTACACTATTTTGCATAAAAATTTACGTATATCGTTCATGTCACAATTTTATAGTTGTTTTATGCTTTTTTTGTTTTTGTTTTTTTTTGTTTTTTTTTTAATTAAACATTCAGTCCAAGCAGCTTTAAAAGCGAAAAATTTTTTCCATTTGTTTAGTGTAAAAAGAAAAAGAAATTTTTGGAAAAGTATACAAATGATGTAAAATTAAAAGAAGAAGAAATCAAAAAAAAAAATAAATAAATAAAAACTTACCATTTTTCAAATGTTTGTCCAGATTATTAATTTCTGAATTTTCTGAATAATCATCCAGTTGGCGAAATGAAGAAAATCCGAAGGGATCACCTAGTGGCTGGGAGTTATGATAAGTGCACTTCCATAAAGCATACTTTGATTGCGTCTTCTCTGAGGAGATGCCCTTCTTTACATTTAGTTTTGCATTCTTTTTTTGCGGATCTCAAGCCTACACGCTCATAAAGTGTTGCCTGGAGCATTAAACCATAGGAGGATTTATTTAAGCAGAAGCAGTTATTGCTTACGTAAAGAAAGCGATGTTTAAGGAACTCAACTAAGCTTAAGTCTCTTTGATGTTTACACCAATTAGCTTAAAAGCACACGTATAGACTGCAATATACGCCTGAGGGTGAGTCTTCGATACTTGCTATCTAAGTGAAGACTTGTTTGTTGATCTCAGCTAGGAACTTATCGGTCAGATTTCACTCTTTCAACTACATTCTCAGAAAACCAAACATCTGACCAGTGGAGAATAAGCGCACTTGTGTCAAGAGGGTATAGAAAGACTGCGAGGGTACAAAAGCTTGAAAGTTGTTGTTTGAACTTGCTTTGTATCGAACTCGATTGTTAGCAGTAATGCTTTCAATATTATGGGTGCAATCTGAGCCAGAAGCCAGAGGCTTGTTTTCATGTAGCCATCAACTATGTACTTAAATAACGAGCTTGCTTCACCTTTCATCAATTTTCATAATTCAAAGGGACGGTAGGTGGAGAAACGATTGTTGTTATATCGGCTCAGCATCTTACATTGTTGTGAAGAGTATATATAGATATTTTATGGTATCTCGGATAAGAGAGAGTATTTTTGGCTGTTACAAACACAACAATGACTTTCGCAATAAACTAATCTCTTATACTCGTATGCTGGCAGCTTTGTGTTGGCAAAGTTGGGTTTGGTTCTAGTGTGGAATGGAATGAAAGTGTAGTTCGAAGTTTACCTGTGACATTTACATGCAGAATGATAGTGCACCGCTAAGTCCATGGCGGAAACAACATAAATTGCGAGGCAGATTCAATCCAATCAATTTTCTATCGGATTCGGATTAAGAATTGCTGCAAGATTCTTTTAATCTTTTCTTAGTATATATATTTCTCATATTTAAACTTGTTATTCTTCTTCTTCTTCTTGTCACCTGGTCACCTAAGCAAAAGGGAAATTACGATGCAATAAACTTTGCATAATTTGGATAAATATGGATAAACTTGTTTTTATACCTAAAAGCAGCCTTCAGTACCTGAATGCAATGAATGAGGAAAGTGCGATGGTTTTAATGCCTCGTTCATAATAATTATGAAAATCATTCACGTTCTATGCACACACAACCCTTGCCGAACACGAATGCCAGGGAATTTCTAAAAATTTGATGAAATTTTTATATGAATGCTAAATTATATGAAACACAGAAACAAAAAAATTAATATACCGAAAAATCTAAGATGAGCAAATAATGAAAATAAAAACACAAAATGATTTGTATATTTTTCTTTTCATTAAA
>NW_023998417.1:7580849-7597035 GCF_014805625.2 Glossina fuscipes
TATATATATATATATATATATATATACATATATATATGCAAATATATACATACACATATACATATATATATATATATAGATAATATTAATTTTAATGATGTTATGATAATAATAATAAGAACTAAAACTATTAAAGTCAAATTATGATAATTAAATTAATAATAACTAAAAAATTAAAATTAATTAAATCTAATTAATTTCCTATACGCTATATATACGCAGCTGCACAGTAACAAGGGCTCCGTTGCTTCACTTCCATTTCATTTATTTATATGTTATTGTTGTATATTAACAATCAATTATAATTAATTAATAAAAATCATACATTATATAATAATTATTTGTTATAATCTAAGGTAATCATAAAAAAAAAAAATAATAAAGGCCGTTTAAAAAAAAAAAAAAAAAAATAATAATAATATTTTATATAATTATACCCCAAAAAAAAGAAAAATAAAAAAAAAAAACGAGAAATAAATGAAATGGAAATATATAAAAAAAAAATAAAACCCATCAATAAACCAAAAATAAATAAATAAGCGCAAAACGAATACGAAAATTACATTCGCTTTACAGCGAATCTCGTTATTACCCACCGCCTCAGATAAATATATATATATATACACAATATACTTTGAAGATTTCCTTTAATTATGGATTTATCGCTCTGCCGATAAATTCCTCTTTTGTTTTGAAAAAGAGTCTTAGCAAAAAGTTCAAATTAATATCTGCTTTAGCATATTGATAGCAATCTACTGAAATTAATCTCAGTTTTTTAGCAAATATGGGCGTGCTTCCTATGGACTCAGCTTCCTATTCTACCAGTTCATCTAGGGCGATCAACAAAGAACACATGCGTCGTGTTTTACTTTTAATTTGCAATTTTTACAGTATCGAGGCTTAAAAACTCGGACGAACGGACGGACGGACAGACGAAGAGATAGAAAAAAAGAGTCTTTAGCTGATTAATGCATGCAATTTATGCAGTCGATTGGAGTTATTCAACTTTCGATCTCCAACAGTATGTCGGAACTCAGGGGGTGAGTAGAAAAGTTTTATAAATTCACTATTACTGGAAAAGGACTTTGTTTGAATTAAGGCAGAAATTATTCAAACAAAAAATAATAATAATAATTTACAATAATTGCTTATCACGCTTCTTCTTCTTGGAAAAAGAAGCTGCTTAACAATTCAACCGAAATTATAAAAATGCCGAAAAGTGAAAACAAAAAAAAAAATAAAATATTTACTAAAGTTTTGCTAAATTTGATTTATAATGAAAAAAAGAGCATAAAATAATAATAAAACAAAAAAAAAGTTATGTAAAACATAACGTTTTGAAATTTTTTCACATTTACAAAAAGTGTTTTATATAAAAGTGTGTATAGCTGCTCCTTATTTTGTCGTACATTCTCTACAGTTTTTTCTCCTCTCTTTTTTTTTTCTATTCAACATAGAAATCATTTTTTTTTTTTTTTTTTTTTAGCTGTGGATGTGTAGACAGAGGTGTTGTGTAGTTGGGTTATTTTATACTCAATAGATTCACTGTTTTTCTTAATCAACATATTTTCTATACATTTTCGGTATCTATGTAGTGGTGAGTGTTTCTACTTGTATTCAGTTTCAAAATTTTTCTTTTCATTTTTTTTTTTTTTTTGTCATTGGCCAAGAGTGAAAATAATTGATTTTTCACTTTACATTTTCATATTTGGTGTTTTTTTTTTTTTATTTTTTTGTTTTAGTTCTTTCAATAATAATTATTTACATAATGAAAAAAAAAAAAACAAATATATGTTTTTTAATTAACCAAAAGATTGATCACAAATTTAAAATTTGAATATTTTTTCTCTTGTTTTTTTTTTTTTTTTTTTTTTTTAAATAAATAAATTCGCGTTTGTATTTTCAAAATAATTTCAATTAAAAATCTTTTTTATGATTATCGGGTAATGAACTCCGAGGGTTCTCAGCTGAAAGTCTTTTAGTCCTTTATAAGACGTGGTCAAGAATGCTCTTAAAAAAAAAAAAAAGAGCAAGTCGAGAATGCTGGAAAAATAAGAGAACGAAAAATGGATTAAGTCAAAAATGACGTCATTATGTTAGACTAAAGGCATTTTATAGTATTTTGTCATTGGGAAATCATGAAGAATACATCTGTATATATATATATATATGTGTGCGTGTATGTGCGTTCCTCAAAAGCGTGACTGTGTCGATCAATTCAGAAATCGATTTTGTCATGTCTACGGTTACTACTTGAAAATGTTGTGTAAACTCAACAAAATAACCTCACATTCTTTTTTTTTTGTGAACTTCATCAGATTGAAATCCAAAATCAACTAAATGGAGCCAAGAGTTTGGTCACAATTATCAAAAACATAAAAAATAGGGCAAAGTATATAGATGTTGTCGTTCCTTTCATATACTCTGATTGGAAATGGCATACGAAATATATTCAAGATGAAAGTTATAGTAAACGATACGATGCTATATGAAAGGTGCGTCGACTGAAAGAAATTTCTTTCTATTTTGTAAATAAAGTAAAGATTTCTACTTCGTTTACTTTCCATACCGTGCACCACTTGTGGTATCGGGGCTTAAATTAAAATAGTTCCACCTGTCTGTCCGTTTGTTATTTATCCATGTAAATTTTTGTTTAAGCGACAGGTCGCAATTCTTGAGATATTTTGATGAAATTTGGTATTGTAGCGTGTTTTGACCCAAGGACGAACGGTACTAAAATGGTTCAGATCGGTCCACTTTTTCGAGCATTCCCTATATAACGTCCTATTCTAAAAAGCCGTTGTGGACTGGCTGGGGCACTTTTTCAATCTCCTCCTGTATAACGAAAACTAGAGTTCAGACAAAAAGGTATAATTTTCAATGCTTTATGATGACCAAATTTGGACCATCTCGGTCTATTTTTTTGGTTCCTGCCCTATGTAAGAATTAGACTTGTACTATGTTAGGTTGCGTGTTAGGCCCGCTTCCCCATAAATACGCACTTGACAAATAGTCCGTTTATATAGAAACAAGATATAATTTTTGTGTTCCATAATAAAAATTAGAATTATGTTAGACAATGTGGTGTAGGGTATTTAATGGTTGGTCTCGCTCGATCCTAATGTTCTCACTTGTTTTAATTTAAGGTAAATACAAATGCAGTAGAATTTCCCTTATTTTCTACAAAGATTTCCATGGCTTTTGTACTCTCTCAAGTTTGGTTTTTGAAATGTGACTTCCATCTCGGATAAAATGTTCCTTTAGTAGTGCTTTAATCCCGTTTGATAACTTTGCTACTCAATTGAAAATTGTATGCTATATTTAGCATTGCTGGCGGTCTGAATAAGGCGGTCACCGCTAACGACTAACGCATCTTGGTGGGTTTGTTGGTATATCTTCTACCTTTGGCAGAGGATCGCCTTTTTCTTATTAACCCTTCATATCGATTTGAAATAAAACGACTCGCAGTGAGTGGAACATCTCTGAAAAACTGTATATCAAATGGGACGGACGCCATATATTTGCAAAAGAATTTCTTCGGACGGACTTGGACAAAAGCTAAGTGTGGGAATTATTTTTTAACTATACAAAGCTAAAATAAAATTCAATCATGAAGCGCTAATAGAAAGTTAGTGAAACGAATTTTTAGAAAAAAGAAATAAATCGAGTTGAACGGAATTTGTAAAAAAAAAAAAAATAAATAAATAAAAATTATACAGGAAAACAACAAATTTTTATTTGAATAAACTGAAAGGTGATGAATGATACGTTTTTTTCCCAGAGCTACTCTTGTGTGACTTAATATAAAGCTTTCGAGCTCTTGGAGAAAATTAAATTTCTTATATACCTCATAAAATCTTAATCGCCAAAGACTTTTATGCAAATTCACACACACACAAAGCGACGACTCTGGGAAAAAATCGTACTTTTTTTCACTTTTCAGTTAATTAAAATAAAAAACTTGTCTATGAAAAAATAGTTTATATAAAAAAGTTTTTGAAAATCAGTCAGTAGTGGACTTTAGACATATTCAATGAGCATAAAATAGTGTTAGGAAAATGTGTTTAAAGAATATATTCTTTGTACTCACCTCCGAATTAGTTCAATTTGATGTCAGCGTCTGAACGTAATCATCGAAAAATCTCTCATGTCTCACATTATAGCTGAGCTTCAATTACGTATATCCGGTTGTGAATTGTTGTTTTAGCATTAATTGTTCATAAAATTTCTAATACGAAATCCTTAGTAATGGTCTTTTCTTGCTAAATAGATTAGAATTAGAAAGAGTGTGCATTTCGTTTTCTCTCTGATTTTGGTTTTTATGCTTCAATGAAGCAAAACATGATGATGCTGTGTTGTGTTGTTTTTAGCGTTTGTTTCTCTCGTCTTCGTTTTGTTTTTTGTTTTTTTTTCTCTTTTCTTTTTTAATAATACGATAAATATGTTGCCGATATTTTTCTTCTTCTTCTTTTTCGTCTTCTTGTTCTTCTTGTTCTTCTCAATTTCCACTTTCATATTTTATATATATTTACAAATATTTTTTTAGATTTTGATCTAAGATTTTGGTTTAGTCGCCGCTTTAATTCCATCTAGTATTTGTTTACTCATTTTTCACATACTAAGCGCGTGTCTTTAATTTCATTTTAAACATTTTGTTACACCCACTTAATGGCGTATTTGTTAGCGTGTTTATTTTGTTAATTGCTTGAGATTAGTTTTGAAAGCAGATTTTTTTACAAATGTTGTCCATAATATTCAGCCGCATGAGGATAATGGGGATACGCTTGATGGAAACCAGGATCGCCAGGTGGGCGATGCATCATATGCGCTTGACTATCCATCATGTAACCCATAGGATCGTGACCGTAACCAGACGGGCCGGCGTGTGGTGTATAAACTGGAAAAGTTGTATAAACGAAAAGAAATTTTTTTTTTTTTTTGATTTTAAATTATTTTTTAAAAAACAAAAACGAAAACAAAAAGTTATTCGTTATCGAGCAGAGAGAGTTAGAAAAAAAATATATAAATTAAAATCTTTCAGATCGTTTGTAAGACTATCTGTCTGTAGGCGTCTGACTCTAACAATAATTCAAGCAAATTATTTAACGTACGTTTTCTATAAGACAAAAATTAAGTTAATTAAAAATTGGGTCTTCGGGGAACGTGTGAGCTTCTTGCTCTCAAGAAAATCATGACATTAACGGCTTTATACGTCAACAGAGTGGCGATTCCAACAAGCACAAAAAAGCTGGGGACAAATTGATGAACTTTTAATGTACTGTTGCAATCAGTTCACAGTCAGCCGAAAATATCCTTTACTCCTTTACTTTTTTTTGGCGCTTGTATTACTACACTCAAATACAGTCAAAAAAATACAAAACAATGTTAGTTTGTCTGCAAACTCTTCACAAAACTCTTTACTGAGGGGGTTATATATTCAAATAGTCCCACCTACAGCATACGCAATTTCAAACTCGCCCCAGGTAAATACGGTTTTTCTAACTGTCCATCTATGCAAATCGATAGGAAATAGGTCTGCCTCACAATAGCAGGAATTCGCTCGAAAAAAGTAAGTTTGTAGATAATTCCACAACCGACTATGACTGAGTTGCTACTACGATATATGTAATAGACTTCAAATAAACTTATTGACCTCAATTATTACACTGCAGACTTTATAAATTTTTCCCTAAATACGCCCTAAGTCAGATTTGATTGCTTGCGCTGACAGGTCACGTCATTGCGCCTAAGTCCACCTTTAGGAACATGGAGATTTAGGTAAGAACACATGAACATCTAACGCGCAGATGGGACAATCGAGCCGAATGTGCACGATTGACCAATAATCCCGATTTTTTTTGTATTTTTTTTTTTGCAAACTCTCTAAGATCTTTCCTTTCGGCTAACAAAAAGGTGCTCGAGAACTCCTTTCTATTCACAGTCAATGCAAAAAATCTATTTCGAAAATCGGATAGTTATTAGGGTTCCGCGATTAAGTTAGAATTCCTTTCTAAGATCTGATATATTAATTCGATATATTAACTCTCAAGATAACTTACCTGCACGATTTGATTGATCTATCATTGGCTGTACAATCCTTCGCCTCGCGTTAATAAACCTGAAAGTATACAAAAATAATCAAAAAAAAAAAAAAAAAAAGTCAAAGTAAAAGATTATAAAATATTAAACATCCTTTATAATATATATATATAAATTTTTTTCTTTTTATGTTATTAAATGAAAAATAAAAATTGAAAGGAAATGCGTAAAACTTGAACAAATAATTAGAAATCCTAGTCGGATTTCATAAATAATTTATATAAATGATTTATACGATCGTTTTGTAAAGTAAATCATATCTTCCGTAGCCACAGCGCTACCGTCAGAATGAACGAAGGTAACCCAAGGAAACACGGCCAAATGATGTCTTCCGTTTTTATTTCGGTGGTAACGATGGCATCATAAAAAATAATAAGTTTTAATGCAACGCATCAAAGCAAAAACAATTGAATGATAAAAGCATAAATGCCGACAATTGTTGGTTGATTTTCTCCTTCGTTTTTTTCATATATATTTTTATTATATTGTTTTTTTTTTTTTTTTTTTTTTTATTCTTCTCTTATTTATACTGATTTGCAGCATCAAATCAAATGCAGTTTTGATATTAAGGTTGAAGAAAAAAAAAAAAAAAATTACATTATCCTCGGTATCTCGAACAACTCAGAGAAAAAAAACTCTGTGTATGATGTACTAAATGAGATGATGGTTGACAAAATCATAACACAGATAGAGTAGCAGCGCAACACAGTAACAAAAAAACAAAAAAAAAAAAAGTCCACAGTACACACAACACCGTACACTAGTTATTGAAAGGAAATACTTATATACTGCACACAGCAAAAATGTATAACTTTATAAAAACAAAACAATAAAACAAACAAAAACATAAAATAAAAAAGCAAAAAAAAAAAAAAATGAAAAAAAAACATTTCAAACAACCTGCTTTATATTTTGTAAAGAAAGAAATCTTAGTGAGTATATGTGTTTTAAATTTAAAAAAAAAAAAAAAAAAAAAAACGAAAAAGACAAAACTTAACTTAAACCCAATCCAGTTGAATCTAAGTAAAGCCGCTTTTTATAACTACCCTCAGTAGATAGATATAACAACTTCAACGAACAGTAGGTGACCTTCGGAAATATACCAACAATCCAGTGGCAATCATGTGAGGCCCTAACCTTTGAAGAGGCATCAACTAGGCATCATTTCGTTCGAGAGAGCAAGTCAACTAAGCTTACGAGTTCATCGCTCTTTCTAATCATCTGACGAAACATAATCGCGTTCATAAAAACTTTGCGAAAAGGAATGTAAGCAACATTTGTTTACGAATATTTATAAGTGATAATGAAAGTTGAAGAAATCCATTATCTGTGTGAAAGAAAACTCTTCATATGTAAAGCTTGCCCTTCAAAGCGGTAACGTCATCAATTTTTTTGAGAATCCCTTAGCCAAAAATAGGAAAACGCACTAAAGATCGTATAACTTCTAAATCATTGCGGAGCCAAGGTAAAGTTATCGAAAATTTTTTAGAAAGTGTTCAAGTCAGCATTTTTTGGGTCATTATAGCTACCTCGGCCACACACAAATGTTTTTTTGCTTTCCCAAAACAAAATTGAGCAACAAATTGGAAAGAATTCATGTCTTTTTTAGAGGATCGACTCAATCTCGTCGTGCAATGCTTTCACCCTAAACTTCTTTTTACACTATAAGAGACAAACAGGAGAGGACAGAGAATATTGATTTGAAGTCGCGAAGTCTTAACAAGCTTCGATAACTTATGTTGCTTGTTGAGCTCTTCATCAGCAAGGGTGTGGTGTTGTTCCTCACCAAGCTTTCTTTAACTGCATCGCCGATGGCCAGAAATTCGCGCCAGAAATGCGATCCCTCACCAATGTCTTCGCGTGGAGTCCTAATGTTTTCTGCACGTTATGCACATTTCTCTTCAAGAAGTTATGCTTATGTGTAACATCGCTAGTACACATAAATTTGCTTTGATCGAGCAGTAGTTCTGATAGAAAATTTCGATTCAATTTGCAAGCCTTGCCATTAGGAACTAGAAAAAAGTTGAACTAGAAACTGGGATTACATAGACATATCCGGACTTGATCTCGAAGCAGAGAACTAATATAAGGAGCATATGTGCAAATAGGTGACACTACTTATAGGCATAAATGCATTACTTTTTCCCCTAGCTTGTGTGGAATAATATGCAAGCAGAACTTGGAAATATTTTGAAGGTATTTTTTGACATCACTCTCTACTGCTTAAATAAATAGATCCTATTGCTTCATAAGATGGGACTGGAGGTCGATCGAAGTCGCATATAACTTTTGTTTTATTTTTGCAACGGATAAAATGTCATGCTAGAGGATGGGGAGAAATGCATGAGGCAGAGATAGATGTGTTTAACACAAATATTAGAGTTTTTTTTTCTTTTTTTATTTTTTTTCTTGATTATTATTATTTTCTATAGTAATGCTGTGTGCACTGTTTTTTCCTTTTTTTTTTTTTTTTTTTTTTTTGTACGGTTGTGGTTGCTTGATTATTACTATTGTTGTTGTTATTTTTCTGAAACTAACAATTTCTTGGCACAAACATTGTAAAGTTGAAATCTGCGCCTTTTTTTTTTCTTTATCAGTATTTACTGAGTATTTGTCGCAAACTTTATGATATTTTTGCTAATGTTTTTTTTTTTTTCTTTTTGAATTGGTGTTGATGGTGTGTGTGTGTGTGTTTGTGTGTGTGTGTGCATCGAGGCTGGTAACATTATTTCTTTTTTCCTGGCTACAAATTGAGGTTAATGCACTGATTGGTTTCTGATGTGACCGACCAGCCAGTCAGCCAGCCAGCTAGCTAGCCCGCAAAATAATAATAAAATAAAGAATTTCCAGGAAAAAAGAAGAAAACATATATAAGAAAATTGACTCAAAAGTAATTTCCGTTAGTTGCAGAGAGATAAAATGAAATATAATGAAGTAGAAAATGTATATACATACATACATATATATCTATATATACATGCATGTATGTATGTATATTTATATATGGGAAAGAAAATATGAAAACAAAAATTTAAAGCTTTTTTAAATTAGTTTTTGAAATGTTTGCTGCTAGTAGTATAACTAACTAACTACCCTGGCATAAAATTCTTATTATTATTATTTATTTTTTTTTTTTTTTATCATCTTTCACCCCCGTCGTTGATGGGTTCTTGTATACGCAGCAGAAACCATTTTGTTATTTAAAAGTTTTGGTGCTTTTTGCACGCTCTTTCTCATATTGTAAATAATATATATATATATATATGCATATATATGTGTGTTTGTGTATGTATGTTCGTTTTTGTAATTAAGAACGTTTTTGTTTTTATTTCTCTCTCTCTGCATATAATTTGTCTGACAACAAATCAAAATTATGACCCAAAACCACCCTTACAGCTTGTATGGGATCTCTTATCTTTGCATGGCAATAAACTGAAGCCCTCCACCCACCCACCCACCAGTCGTTCATTCAGTATCGTTCATTCAGTCATATCTATCTCCACGTTGGAAAACAGATGAAATTCAAAGATTACCAACAACTCTGAAGCTAAACATTGGCGTATTTTGAGAACAAACAGTAGGTAACGAAAGATGGTGTTGATTGATGTGAAAAAATTGCATGAAAATATCTTTGGAATATTTTGCTTAAAAAAATATTTCCCTTAAAAAAATGTTTGTTTTACTACTCAAGAAAATCATAAACACTTTAAGAATTGAAAATGAATTGATTTGAATGAGTGACTTTAAGTGTGAATGACTTGATCTTAACTTCAATAATTCTAATCTTGATCCACGATATTCACTGATGAATATCAGAAATGCTTACCCGATGGTGTCTACATAGGGAACGAAAGTATAAATATAAATGATAGGCTGAAGGCTTAGGAAAGTGCAGGACAAAGGCAAGCAGCGATTATTCGTGAAGACTTTCCTTTATAGAAGAGGTTCAGAATTAAAGGGAAACGATTGACCTTGGGAGTGCCTTTTATGGAATATCTGAAGACTATAGAACCTATGGTGGATATTGTTGGGTGTTTGTAGAAATACACAAATGAGAAAGTCCTTAATTAAATTAAGGAGGTTATAGCGATGCTCTTGCTGATTTACATACATGATGTTAAGAAAACATTGAACCATTGCAGTAAAAGTTCATTAGAGAATTAGGCTATTAACAGACGAAGGGACTAAACAAATGCACCTAAACCTATCCCAGTCTGTGACGAAATATTGCAGAAAACATCGATTCGTTTTCCTTAGTCGGTAAAGTAATTGCTTAGATGGCAAGTTTGAGAATCCCTTGAAAATTTAGGGAAGCATAGGGTACAGGGAAATAAAACTAAAACTACAAGCAAGCAAGGAGGCATTAGGGGGATCTTTATAAATTTTATTTACCCGTTTAAAGTTATCATCAAATTGATTTTAAAGTTTCAAACAATTTAACCAGATCTACCTCTCCTTTCGTCCATCCTTGCATATCTATGAAACTTTAGTAGACGCACAGAGTGTCTTAATAGCCTGCAAAAAGTACTAATAGTGCATTGTCTTCTCACCTCGAAAGTTAACTACGATCTCGAAGCTATTTCCGTCTGCCCGTCTTGGAAACTTATTATCAATCCTATTACACCTTTTGTCTACGATATAAAGTGAATAACTTTTGAAATTTTTTTGATCACAATCGCCCAGCCGGGTAATAGAATGATAGTTTAACAGGTCGAATTATTTTATTAGTACCGCTTCGAAATTCTTTGATGGCTATGGCTAGTCATCGAGGAAGACGATTACTTGAATAGTCTTTTAATTCTCTCTCCCTGAAAATATTATAACTATAACTATCTAATTAATTGTAATTGTCGTAAGTTGCGGTAGGAATAATAAAAACGTAGACGATCAAAAAGTCCCAATTTTTGCCAGAGTCGAGCCGAAATTTTGTCCAAAGTTGCTCAGACCTATGGTTAGCAAAAATTCAACTGACATCGTCTATTTTATGCTTCCAACTAAGATCTTGAATATGTAATGTTCGCCCAGACATCAGTCCAACTTATTTGCACACTTCTATCTAATCTAATCTTATATACGCATAAATATAGCTTCAAATTGCTTCCTTTAAGCATCGTAATCAAAAGATGAAAACAGTTGTGAGTTTAACAGGAATGCTTTGCATTTTTTTGCCTTAAATTCAAATGCATTTTCAGCTCTACTTACCAGTTATTCACTTGCAGTATCGTAAGGCCGGTATCTTGCGCCAATTGCTTTTTCTGGTCCTCGGAGGGGTAGGGATGCTACAAGTATACAAAAGAAGAGTAGACAGGTTTAAAAATTTTACGAATAGAATTAAATCAAGCGTAATATTATTTAACGATATTTAAAAAAAAAAATCATTAATCATTTTAAAAAATGACATTTTCGAAGATTTTGTAGCGATATAAAAATAATTCGAAAAAAAGAGATTTTAATCTCTTTATATGCTTGTTGAACTAAACGGTGCTTTAGTTGGATTTGATAAATAAACAAACAAACCAAAAAAAAAAAAAAAAAATCACAATAAACACAAAAATTGTTTTATATGTAGAGCCATAGCCCACCCTAAGAGCGAAAAGTTTTTTTTTTTTTTTTTTAGAGATAAATTGTCCTACTTTGGTTTAGATTTTTTCGGTAGTTCAGTAGTAATCAAAAAATAGAAGAAAAAAAAAAGTCGACAAAAAAAAAGTTTTTTTTTTTTTTTTTTTTATCTATGATTGTGCTGTGGCCAGCAGTAGTGAAAACAAATGCATATTGTGTGTGCAGCAACTCCCTTATAAATTTTTAACCGTCTGTTGGCCGTCTGAGTGGCGTCAATGTGTAAACAATATTTGTTATATAGTTTGTTGGAATTTTCTTTACCCACTGCCACCCCAGTACTAAAGGCATACCTGGTTTATCATTTCGTTGGCTGCACGCGATAATGAACGTCAGACGAGATCGACAAAATTGACGAAAGCAGAGATATATTCTTCCCGTTGATGATTTCCTTTCTTGATCAGTATGAAAAATTTGTTATCGATTTAATCGAGATCTGTTGCACTTAGCCGATCGCAATAAACACGAAAAAGTAAATTATTTTATGTTAAAAGCGTTTTTATTTGCTGCACATTTATGTGAAGATCGGCACTAACTCGGATTAAGTACCCAACACTATGACAAAACTAACATAGCTTTCAATTCTTTCTTATTTATTTATTTTTTTTTTTTTTTTGAATTGAAATTTCAAGTGATTGTTAAAAAAAAAATAAAAAATCGAAAAACTTTTTATACATAACAATTATTAGTGATGTGCATTCTTTATTTGTTTACTTATTTAATTATTTATTTATATATTTTCTTTTTATATTAAGTAAATTTTCAAAAATATTTTTCAGGGGTTAAGGGTTGCTGCCTTAGAGAATACGTAACAAATTCATCGCAACGACAATTATAGATATTGTAAATGAACGCATAGTTAAGGTATTATTGTCGCGAACTAATCTAATCTTGTTGTCTGTAATCTGGTTTTAGTTAAGGTTTTCGTTAACTAAATATTTATTTTACAAATCTAAGCTCGTTTCAGTCCAAAAGTTCAAAAAATAGCTTAATTCTTTTAAAATATTCCAAAATGAAGTTATATAATATGTATTGATAGCTTAAATGCGACAGAGTTAGCAAATTTCACCAATCAGTGATCGGAAGTAAAATAGCGCGCACATACAACTTTTCTACTTCTTTTATACAAAGTTTAGGAGAGTTTTTCTTGTCTTTTGTAAATCTTTAAAAAATGCATCAGAGACAGCATTATGTGGATGCGTATGAGAAAGGCAGATATAACGTGTACTGGATTTACCTAGTGATTTGTGAGGAAGAAACATTTGGAGATTGCAGAAAGGACCGGAGATAAGTAAAGCCTTGAGTTTTATTACATTGATTGCTATTTTTGCATTCAACCTTAGGCTAACGTAACACACGGCTGCATATATCTTTTCCCTTAATATTCTCTAACAAAGTAGACATAAATTAAATGTAAATGTGTGTTTGATTCTTTCATAAAAACTCTACAATTATGTTCCTGATCACCGTAAGACTCTTGACTTGATTTAATCCTTTCCAGCCTATGTATGATTGGAAGGTGCATATTCGCCAAATATGAAGGAGAAATTATTAAAAGAAGATCGCAGATAAAATTTCAAAAGCGACATGGTTTGCTTCTAATCCTTTCGGCACTGCAGGCTAATAAAAACAAGGCTTTGTAGCGAATATAGCAGATTTGGAAATCAATATAAACATTTTCAAGGACTTTTCTAAAATTCTTAAAAACAATTACGGCGGCTGCGATAGATAAAAAACAACTTATGAAAAAGTACTTTTCTGGCATTTAACATTTTTTTGATGTGTTCGGTCATAACCTCATTTTATCGAGAATATTGGCAGTTATGTCATAATTAATAATAGTAATATAGGAATATGCCTAATATATTTTCGGATTGAAATACATATATAGAATTTAAAGTTTCAGAATAAGAAATAGATAAAAGAAAATTTCTATTAAATAATTACAAGAATCATTTTTCCAATATTTTATTATTATTAACGGGTTGGAGGGAATTTTTGGGCAGCAGTCACTTCACATCTTCACACAACACTGTGAACATGATTTTTGTACCGCGAGGAATCTATTGCACGTGTACATCGAAATATGTACAATTAACAGTTGATGTATGTATACATTTTGTAATATTTATTTTCATAGCAAGCGATCAATTGAATAATTCAACTTTATAATTAACACTAAGTCCTCTGCATATATTTTTCTAATCGAAATTAATAAGATTTTAAGTTTGTTTTTGATTTTATTGCAACTTTGTTTACGACCGCATCTATTGGAATTAATTTTTTAATTTATTTTTATAACATGTTGGTTGGCTATAAGGAAACACCTTTTCTAGGCTAGACTATGACCAAAGAATGACATCATAAAACATTTCACTTTAACCAATATGCCAATAAAATGATATATAAATTATAGAAGAAACAAAACAAAATCTCAAACACGCCCTTTAATATGGGCATAAATCCTTTAAAGAATGCATAACAAATGAATATAAGTTGTATTCAATGTACGGCAGTAAAATGACATCAACATAAAATGCAATTTGTGCATATTCGGTTATATAACCACCATCACTATTACCACACCGCACCGCACCGCACCGCACCGCACCACACCACTGCACTGCATTGGAATAAGTATAATAAGAAAAATAAGTAGAAACTGAAGCTGAAGCTGAAGAAGAAGAAGAAGAACAAGAATACCTATGGATTTTAAGCAATATAATAAAATAACCCTTTGTGTGTAGCTATGGATTTAATATATTATCCACAAATACAAATATTATGCATAAGCAAACATACAATAATATCGTGTGTGTTTATATGCATGGAGGTTGGTGGTATCGTATCTACCTGTTCGCAAAAGGAAGAACTAGAAACGGAAAGAGAGCAAACAGTCAGTAGTAGTAGTAAAGTATTAAAGGTCCGTGGAGCGAAGGGAAGCCCTGTTCAAAGCTATTTAGTATCTGTCGAAATTGTCATTTGTTGCGTGAAATTTACCGTTTTCTTATGCAAAACCATGTTCAGCCAACAAGAAGAGCAATAACGCACATATGTATTATGCACGTATGCATATATATATATATGTATGTGCTATATATGTAGATAAATTTAACAAAACAAGAATACAATTTATACGTAAAATATGTTGAAATTGAAATTTTCAACAACAAATGCTATATGGTCAGGGTTTTATTATGCTTGTGCCATTATTATGGCATATGTAGGTTTGAAAGCATACAACAAACAATGTCTGCAACTTCGTATAGGTACATATATAAACATATATGCATATGTTTGTGTGTGTATCTCATATTAGGAAAAAGGATAGTTAATGCATTTCTCTGCTTCGCTCTGTCTTAAGCTTCTAATCTATCGATCAGTAATTGCCAGGACTAAATAAGAAAGAATTCGACGTTTTTTTCATAAACTCAACGTCTCCTTTAAGACTAATGCAATGCTTCTCAAAAATTTAATTATCTTTTTTTTTTACGGAACATTTTACTAACATTACTTGACTACATACATAACTTTCATTAAAATAAATGCAATTCGTAAACACTCGGAGCTAACTGTTTAAGATTTAATCCTTTCTAGAGATAATAAAATGTTTTGGTACATTTGGACGACCGTTGCGCTAATCCCGGGAATTATTGACCAATCTATCATATATATGAATATTTCACAAATACATATACACGTATGTTTGCATGTGTTTGCATATATAAGTTAATGTTTGTCTATTTATTTTGTTTACACCCATTTGTATGGTTGCACTAACAGCACTGACAGCTACTGTAGTAGCTGCTACACTCTGTTATACATATATATATATATATATATATATATGCAAACACCACAACGACATACCGAAACCCAGACTTTAATAATAGAAAATTGCATTCTGGAGATGTGGCCAAGTTTGTTTTAACATAAATTTACATGATCCTGCCTAGGTATACGAAGCACTGAAAAGCTCATACTATCTTATACATACTATCATGTGTACGTACATATGTTCATAGCAGTTGTCCTGTTGTCCTTTCTTTCTCAACTTATTCTAAGTTTCAAAGTAAATTTGTGGCTCTTTGGTTTTGGCTAAAAGTATTGATGTTTGTTGTTGTAAACATGTATATATATATATACATATATATGTATATATATCTTTTTAGAAAATTGCACTTATTTTACATGCATGCACAGCTCCCGTTTTGCATCCCGTTAAGCAGAAAGTACAATTAGAAGTCATAGTATATAAATTACATTTATATGAATGCTTCGTATATGTACTTTTATGTTAGTGTGTGCATTATTCTTAAGCATAAAGGACGAGTCACTAAAGCAGTCATATTATCACATAAAGGTAAAATGTTGTTGAGCAACAAACAAAAACGAAGTAAATTAAAATAAAATTTATTAACATCGAAAAAGAAAAAAAAAAAAAAATAAATAAATAAATAAAAAAAAAAAT
>NW_023998417.1:7597135-7599571 GCF_014805625.2 Glossina fuscipes
ATTTTTATTTAAATTATTATTATTTTGCTTAACAACTACCAAATGGTGTTACAACAGTAAGCTTTAATATCCCTAAATAAATATGAAGACACAAGGAACAAGGAAGTATCATCCTGCCCTATTACATATATGAATATGAACTAAAAAGCATAAATGTGTAGCTAGCTATATATTAAGATCAAAGAGTTTTAAGTCCCATTTTGATCTATATAATAATAATAATAATAATAATAAGGAACAACGAAACTAATAGCTTACATTACAAAATGGGTTTAACATTAATAACAAATAAGAGAACTAAACTAAGGTGAGTGTCGGCATTCGTTCATTTCCATTTGTTCTATACAGAGAACAATGTACGCTTCAATTCAATCTAAGGGATGTCATGTCTCCTCTACGTTTGTCTTACGGTGATAGTTAGAGCTAAATGTCGTAGAGCAGAGAATGGCTCCAGTCTGCAAGATATGTGCCCGGACCGATAAGTGTTAGTCCCACACAGAAAAGACGAAAGACTTTGTGTTCACCGCCCGAGGAGATCTGTAAAGCTATAGCTGCCTAACCTACTCTATGCGTAACTTCTTCGAATATTCGTGAAAATAGGTGAGCTTATGTAATACTATAATAACCAAATTAGAATAAACGTAAAAGAATCAAACAAATTATATTGAGATTAATGGGAAGTAGATAGTGATGTACATGGATACCGATTTTTTTTAGAACACTTTCATTATAAAAAAATGTACTCTGCTCTTGTCGAGGTAAATGCATTTCCGCTTTTCTTGCGCAATATAAAACAAAGATCTGCCCATTTATCGATCGAGGAATTTTTTAAACCCTTTAAAGAATGGCCTTAATTTGTGAGAGAGAAGGCGACTTTTATGCTTCCTTTTATCTGCTTACCCACTAATACGAAATCTCAGATTGATGATGAATCAAGTCAACCTCTAGTTAGTTACTTAATACGAATCGAATGACCGGCTGAATAGTGTCAAAGCTGGGCCCAGTCTTTCTAACATTAGTTCATGTAAAAAGTACACAAATTCATAAGCATATGGCTTCACTAAGGCAGTACGAGAATTGTTTTGAGTGAGGACACTATTTCGAGCCATTCAATTGAACGGCTTACCAGGTGTATTAGTTCACGTACTTTGGAAGTACATTTCAGAATCTCAGCTTTCTTCTGATCTCATGTATTCAAGTGTTATTAGCTGCCCACTGCTGTATTCGTCTAATCTAACGATCTGTGATCGTTTTGAGAAATTTCTATACAAACTCTGCATACACTTTAAATGCCTTTAAAATTTCGCATTGATTTAAAAAAAAAACATTCGTCAGACACCTGAACTTTCAGATAGAATATTACATATTACTGCGCGTCTGCTAAACTTACTTAGCGTTAATACTTTTCACAGTTTTTACAGTACAGGAAAAGAGTCCCACATTATGTCTATACTTGTCTCGTTTGGCTTTTTAACGATTTTAAAATTTTTGTATATATATATATATATTTTTTCTCCTTTATTTATTTGTTTTTATTCATATTTTTTTATTTATTAGTTACTTTCGTTCTTTTTTTTTTTTTTTTTTTTTTTTTTATAGCTCCTTGCGTACGTACGTACATATCGTATATATATTTGCTTTTTAATAATAAAAGTATAAAAAATTACTACGAGATAAGATCTTTAAATTTTTGATTAACTAAACGCGCTACTTGTTTTTATGGTTATAAATAAAAGAAAAACAAAACGGCAACAACAAGCAGCAACCACAGCGCGCAACATTTACAAAAGCGTTAACGAAACCAGAGAATTGTTGTTTTGTTTTATTAATATAAACAAAATAAATGATATAACTATGTATTGTGAGTTTGTATTTTTATTTTTGTTCAGTTTTAAGAGTAGGAGGTGGAGATTTTTATTTAGCCAGCCATATTTAGTTTGAGGTGTTTACATAAAACAGACAGCAGTCAGCCATTGGCTAATTGTGTTATACAACAGAATTTAATATTTAAACATTTATATGGTTATATGTGTAAATGTGAGTATTAAATATCACTTAAGGCCAGAAGTAATGTGTAGGCGCACACAAATGGGAATTCAATACATGTAAATATTATAAAAATTAAAATGAAAAAAAACAAAAAAAAAATTGGCAAAAAAAGCAATCTTTACCAAGCATTAAGCTTTTAAAAGCTAATACGTCAATGTCAACGTCAATGTATTTATTGATTTGAAAAACATTCTTTTTTAATTATTTCATAAACTATTTACAAAAATCTAAATTTGTTTGGTTTTGAATATTTGCGTGGCATATGGAATACCGCATAGAATCGAAAGTCAAATATTGAATGTTTTCGTTTGTTTCTCAATTGCAGATTGTTTTTGCTTTAATTGAAGTAGAAAAAAAAAAAAAAAAAAAAAAAAACAAATTTTTACT
>NW_023998417.1:7599671-7622539 GCF_014805625.2 Glossina fuscipes
AAAAAAAAAAAAAAAAAAAAAAAAAACAAATTTTTACTCAAGTAAATCCCGCTAACATTTCAGATGATATTTGCATAGCAAAAAGTTACTTCTCAAGCGAACGAGTTTTACGACGGGATTTTTTAACGTTAAGCGTTAAGCTAGCACTGGCTTTTCTCTAGCGCTGCTCTTAAATGTCATTCAAGCTTCCCTCTCTGAGTATCGTTACAGCAAATGCTTCGTACTGCTCTACAATATAAGATGCACTTTAACATATCTCCACTTCTTCTTCTATCTATTTCATTAAAATTTCCGAAAAATTATCATTTCTTAGTTGAAATGGCGGAGAAACAATAATCTTCCACTTAGCAATTCTATTATGCTGTCAATTTTTAAAAAAAAAAAATTTCCTACAACATGTGAAAAGATCCCTAGCGGGCGCAGAACTACGTTGAAGAAACTATAATATAAAAATAATATGCCATTGCTTCTTATAACAGCAATTACTAGCTTCAAGTAAAGTAAGATAGCTAAAGAATTTGTTTAGTTTTCTCGTCAAGGAACGTAAGGAAAGTAAGATAAGATCGTGTGCCACATTTTGATTTCCTGAAGCACCTGCTAATGCGTTTCATATCAGTGCGAAAAAGAATTCTCAAGACATACAAAAAATCCGATATCGGAAAGAGATGGGCCCCTATTTCTGATATTACCAGCAAGCTAACGAGGGGAGGAGGAAATGCTATGATATCCTCAATTTCATTGAGTTCCTAACAACTTTTTTGCATATCATAGTTTGTCTCTGTTTGAAAGGCTTTGTAAAATTCATAGGCTTAGGTTTATGTAGATATTAAAAGCAATAAATAAAGAGCATATTTTTTGATCTCAAGAATTAATTCGAATCAGTCCACTCTAGAATTTATATCCAATACATATAATTATTTTCTATTTTGAAATTGCGAACAAAAATTAGAAAAAAAAAAAAAATGCAAATTTCCTGTTTACGTTGTCTGACGTTTTAATACGTCTATAAGAAAATAAAATTTTATCATTATGTATATAAATTTTATGAAAATGAAAATCGAAACGTTCCAAGACTTCCGTTTCTGTTCTGTGATCCTATTAAAGATTTTCATCACTTTGCTGTATGCATAATAGCTTAATAGCTAATATTGTGGCCAATAGTGAACAAAAATCCTTATGGAGTCATTTTTATTGTACAACAACAATAAAGTTATCGTAAATCCATTATATGTTAGTTTTCTTCCTTTTCAATATACTTATGCTTACTACTACTGCTGCTGCTGCTGTTGTTGTTGTTCTTGTTCTTGTTGTTGTTGTTTTGGTCAATCCTTTTTTTTTGTCTAGTTTAGTTGATCTTTGTGTAGCTTATCTTAATGTCCCAGAATTGTTGTGTGTATGTACGGTAATGTTATGTTACAAAGTTTTCTTCATTTTTTTTTATTTTTTTTTGTATAATTTTTGAATTTCCTTTACAGCAGCAAACAAATAATGGCATGACTTGGTCGGTGGTCGTCGTTGCTGCTGGATTTTCTTCTAAATGAAGCATTACAAATTCATTTATTTCCGGTCAGTGGATAAAGTTACGAGAACGTTTTATATTCTATGCACTTTGTAAGAAATTTAAATAAAGATTTGTAATGACACCGAAAAAGATAAAATAAATGTTTCATCTTCTACACACACGTGTCTCTCTATACACGAACCAAAAAAAGATAGATGCATGGGCTACTTTGGTTACTTTTTTTTACTTAAGGATTATTATTGAGAGTGAGGTACATCATGCACCAATTTCAAGAGTTGAGTAACTTTTGATTGTTAGGTTAAGTTATTAAGGTGGATAGATTTACTTTTAAAAACAAATCTAATTTTTTTTTTTTTTTTTAAATTTAAAAGGTCACTACACATTACATGCAAAGAGATAAAGATTCGATAACTTTTCAATATTGACGCTAAAAGAGTTAAGTTAGAAGTCCGTATAAAATATTTTTAAAATCCATCGAATTGATGACATAATCAACATTCAACTAATGAAGCGTAAGTTTTTCCACAAGTATAGAGGATGTTCTTGTGCTTTGTCATGGATTGTGCTTTCAATAAACAGATGAAGTAAAAGTAAATGAAGGATATTTGCAAAAGATCTTGGGTTTTATTTGTCACAATCAGCGTCGGGATGCAATAAATATTTTCTTCCCTTTGTCACTTCAATTTCAAATATATTCATTAGAGATTCATGTAACATATATCTAACCAGAATAAAATTCTGAATAGATGTGCAGTCGCATTCTGGCATTGTGATAGGCTCCTAGTCGTAAGAGGAAACAATGTTTCTGGCGTTCTGACATGCCGTTCGTCATAAGAGCAAACAATGCTTTTCTTGTCATTGCTTTTAAGGCTTCCTATCAAATTTGGTATTCCAGAGCAATAAAATTCCTCGATACCAATTTTTTTTTTTTTGTTTGTAAAACGAAGTCAGGGCAAAATAAAATCTACGACGTCGCTGTGACGTTATCCAGAATAAGGCTGTCAGTCATGTCTGCGTAATCGTCCGCTTGCTTGAGCATATACGCGCCCATCATATGCTTTTCGAAAGTTCATGGTCACAACAGTAAGTGGAAAAATAGAAATGAAGCTTAGATATATATATTGATAGTTACTGATCAAGTGGAAACATTGACCTGGTCGACCTGACAGTCACATGCGTAGCAATTGAAAGAATTCTTTCGCTCATGCATTTTTAAAATTCTCTTCTCCCGCTTGTCTACAATTTAGGTTTAGGCTTATTTATCTCTACAAAACTATTCAATGTCGCTTCTCAAACCTTCTAATTAAACGACTGCACGACTTTCTAGATCGAATAAAAACCCTTTCATGTTAATACCTCGTCTGTTTAACTCAGCAGTCAACAGTCAGGCAACAGCCTTTTACTGTTCATGTTGCAAGATAATGGAATGCCTTACTATTGACTTTGAAATCCTTCGATAATTCTTTGAATACATTTAGAAGAAAATTGACCGCATCGCTAAACCCGTAGTGTATATTTCTTTGCTGGTAGAAATCGATGATTCCGAAGCATAAGGAGCTTGTATGCTCGCTTATGTTACAATTTTGTTTTGCACATGAAATGTATCTACGCCACTGGTTCATAGACCTACGGCTTCATAGCTACTTAATTAATTAATAAATAAAATGAAGTAAGAGAATCTGCGTGAACTCGCCTAATATCTTCTTTTCCTGTTCCCAAATTTTCTTTGACTGTTGCTGTGTATACAAAAAGTCCAAAGGCTAGAGACATTATTGAAAAGTTAAAATTTATTTTCTATTCATGTTTGGGTTAAAGCGCAAACTCTTTAAGGGATTTTTCATTGTTTAAATATTTTGATTTTGTTTCTCCTTTTCTTCTTTCTTTTTCCTATAACACGTCGTGATCACCCCAACTTTCCCGCTTACAATTGTATTATGCATATGTAAATTCATATGTAATTTCAATCATGAGAGTATATTAAAATAAAAATCATGTAATTTATTGTCTAGACTTGGCCCACCAAGAGAATATTTCTTTAGAAGTGATTACCTTTCCCTTTTCATGGCCTCTTAAGTAAAGGTAAAAGTAAAATATTTAAATATATAATAAAAACGATTCCTTTTCATACTTCAGCGCCATTCTTTTGCATACATGTTCTCGCCAGCCCGTGTTATACATACACATGAATGTGTATTTGTGTTATTATTTAAAGAATTCTTTTATACTTTTTTAAGGAATTATTTGTATGTGTGTGGTGTGAATGCATATAAATGTCACAGTGAGACAAAGTCCATTTCATTTATTAATTTACCATACAACACAATAATTAATTACTGTCACGCCTTTAAAACTCACACGCTTAAATGCATGCATGCATGCATGCATACATACGCATGCACATACCTATTTTAGAAAAGTAAGCTTTTGCATATGTATTGTATTTAAAATGAAATAAAAGCAAATAAAAACTTAAGCAAGTACAGCAAACACACAGTGCATCGTACAGTATTGCGCAGACAAGAAAGAACGGAGCGACAGACAAACAGACAGATGAAAAGACGAAGAAAATGATGGACGAACATTTGAAATGTTAGACTATGGCGTTGATGCAGATTGTGCAGAAAGAACCACAAAAAAAAAATAAAACAATTTCTTCTTTTTTATATTAAACCATACATGCATAAACATACGCACATACGCAACATACGCCCGTAAACAACATGTACATTAATGAGTTCCTCTTCAGGTTTTTCTTCATGCTCTTCATATTTTCATGCATGCCTGATTATATTTGAAAAGCCAATGTTTGTAGCACTGTATCATCGGTTCTATCTAAGCTAAAGGGTAGAGTTAAGATAATAAAAACATGTACTATCTATATATAAACGCTTGTGTGTGTGTGTGTGTGTGTGTGTGTATAAATGCGTTTTAAGTAAAGTCAATTGCTTCATTATATATATATATATGCATATCTATAAAGATATTTGCAATGAAACGAAATTTCATTTAACTTTTATTTCCATATAAAATATATGATTATATTGTCTAAATAATATTGAGCTTTCATTAATATGAGAATATTTAAAACTAATTAAATAACTAAATACCTTTTCAAATTTGTGCTATATCTGCTATAAGGCTCAATATTTTTTAGATACTTTATTATGTGCTCATGTGTACTACATACATACATGTACATGTACAGTTAGTTATGTATGTTTGATTGTTTATGCTATGTTAACTTTGTGTTTATAAGGTTGTCATGGCAAGTTTAACATTTGCTAGAACGTGTTGTCTGCCATTAATTAAAACGTGTACCATGTATATGAACTACAATGTGTACACGTTTGTCTCTTGATGTCTATGTGGATGTGTATGTGCATGTGTATGTATATGTATTATATGTGTGTGCATATGCACTTGGATGTCGCCTACAAAATGTTTGTTGACGTCGCCATGCGCGCAAATTGTTTTGTAGACATATTTGTACAAAATTCATGTTGTTGTTGTCGTCGTTATGTATTTTTGTTTTGATTATATATATGTATTTTTCTTCTTATTTTTTTTTTCGCTGTTGTTTGCTTATTGCAGCGCAACACAACTTGCAATAATGGTGTTAAATAGCGAGCATGTTTTATGTTAAGATATGAAATGGCTCTGCTTTCGTTTGAGTTTGTTATTGTTAATGTTGTTGTTATTGTGCAATATAGGCGGCCTTAAGATGTCGGCCATTATTGTTTATATATATATATGTATATATGTATGTATATATATATTAGTAATAAAAACTTCTTCAACTGAATGAATTTTGTTTTCATTTGTTTGCTTAGAAAACTTAATTGATTACATTCCGTGAAACGAAAACACAGCGAAAAATTTTCAAAAGCAAGAATTCGAATTCGATACGAATTCTTATCACACTTGTCACTTGCTTGTCCTCCTCGTATGCGATTTAAAAGAGGAGAACACTTGACCTTTAGAAGATGACAAATTCTGATTCAAAACAAAACTTCCAAGGCAACTTGGAACTTTTCGTCACACAGTGTTCGAGATAAGGTCAGCTCCAAGGTATAACTGCCGCCACATGCCAAGTATGATGTTTCGCCGTAACGTAATGCCTTAAACGTGCACCGATCCAAGCTATAATTACTCTGTGAACCCTAAGGTTTTACTTTTCAATTTTCTAATTTCTCAATTGAAATCAAACGCGAGTGAACGCGACGAACATGTTTAGTTAATTTGTGAACTTACGAGCTTGATCATAAAAAGCCACGAACAATGTTTTGTTGCTCTTGCAGGAGAAGGTAGCCTAAGCATAACATAAACATGAGCTTTTAATGCACCTTACCCTACAGATCTTTATAAATTACTTTGGCAAGGATGGAATTTGTGGTTGATAATATTGTCAAAGCTTATTACTTGGCATTGACTTAATAATTTGCAGTTAAATTATGTTTTGTCTTTTTTTTTCCGTTGCACAGTTACAGATTTCGCTTGTTTGCTTTTGTTTAAATGAAACGATTGGAAATTCGCACTATTATGGACTACGACGTCCTTAAGTGGTACGTGGACTATACAACACGTAAATATTACGCAACAGACAGATAATTTTGACTTATCAAGTGAGCAATGCGGTCACCTAGAACCAAAGACCATCATAGTTATGAACTGAAAATCACTTTTGAGTTTGACCCATCGCAGAGTGACTATGAGTTGCCACTAAAGTTTGAACTTAGCAACAAACAAATAATATTAAATCATTTAGCTTAAATCGGTAAAGTGGAAAAGATGGATTTCTATAAATTTAATCGTTGACAATCCAATAGCATCCCTGCTAAGAAATTGTTAGCGAATTTCAAAATATTTGATATTTCATAGCGAACGTTTATATAAGCCGATTCGACTGATGTTGTTCCGATGTTAACTTGATACGAGGGAAATTAGAAAGATTTCCCGGTGCTTTAACGAAAGCACACGTTTCTACCCTATCTCTACAAATGTAAGGAAAATATTCGCACAATTTTGACGTTAATTTCTTTCCAGATAGATAAATAGACAGATAGATAAAACACTATGGAAGCAACATAATTTTTAAATTTTAAAATTTAAAATTTTTCAAAAAATTTTTTTAAAATGTTTTTTATGAAATTGTAACAATCAGTGAGCTTAAGGATACTCTTCTTTGGACATGAATGCTTGTCAATATGTAAGTATGTATGTATTTCTTGATATCATTTGAAATTTAAATTTATGTCAAAGCTGAGCTAAACAATTAAAAAATTAGTTTAAGCCAATCATACCGAGGGACGGAGAAGAGTTATTCTGTGTGAGAGTAAAACTGAGCTAAACTATTAAACAATTGGTTTAAGACGTATAAACCAAGGGACAGAGGATAGTTATTCGCAACTAATGCTTATGAGTTCTCGATGATCTTTCTCTTGGCCTTCGTTCGAACGTTCGTTCAATATAAAACTTGCAATGTGTATGGAAACATGTTAAATTATCACATTGCTTGCTTGGATGATGTTAACAACTTGAATTTAGATAAGCCTTTTAGAGCTTGCAGCGGAATTAATGAAGAGATAGGCAGCGGCATTAGAAGTCGTTCAAAATCGAAAAGATCTGATCAAAATGTAATGTACCCGATAAGACGGAAAACACATTCAATCAAAATGTCGAGGAATTGAATAAAATCTTACTTTATGAGGTCTTTAGGTTATAGTTATAAAGTTTCACATTTTTTAAGAATAAATTTGATACGAAACAAACGCATTAGGGAATTGCGTAATGTGCAGTAAACGGAAGTTAGTTAGGTGAAAGCAACATTAGATAGCGTACGAAAAGTTCCAATTAATTTATAAAATGTTTTTACTTCAACGAATATTTCTTTCTTTGACTTTCTTTTTCAATTTCAAGTTAATTTAGTTCTTACTGCAATACCTTCCCATCATATGTTACGGCCATAATTTTAAGTTTGGCTTATATATGTTTTTTTATTTACTTTTTATTGTTACTGTCGTTATTATTGCTATTATTATTCTTATTATTATTATTGTGTTTTTCTTCTTCTTCTTCTTCTTCTTCTTCTTCGTGTTGTCGTTTACGGTTGTAATATTCGCCCTTTTTATTCATTAGCACGGTTGTTGTTTTATTATTGTTTTTTGTTGCTCTTATTTAATTATGAACTTTACTCACATATTCGTTGCAAGCTTCTTTTCAATGCAGTCGTGTGTCTGGTCTAAACGCGACATGCTTACTGCCATTGCACATTGTCTATATGGAGTATACATGTCCGTCTGTCTGTTTTGTCTTTCAGTCTCGCCTGTCTTTTCCAATGTTTAACTGTCTATCATTCAGTCATGCTAAACATATAGATAACTGCAGCGATACATGCCCAGTTATATGTATCCAAATAAGTGTGCACCGTTTGCATGGTATATATAAAGTTGCTACCTCCTCCTTTTTGCGTTATTGTTGCTGTCTGTTATGATGTTAAGTCTTTCTTTTTTTTTTTTTCATAGCGGTTCTTGTTGTTGGTTTTGTTATTATTGGTTAGCACACACACAAATGCACACGCAAACACACCAATGTGGCGCAAGTATCATATAAAGTAATTTACAAAGTGCTTCATTTTCAGAATGTCGATCTTTTATATATATATATGCACAACATATTATATATATATATATATATATATATATATACATATACATATCCATATACATATACTTATACACATATAAATGAAATTTTAAGTTTTGAATTTTTTAGGTCGCTTTTAAGTTAAGTACTAATGTATATATGTATGTATTTGCTTATATACCGTAGTATGTGTGAGTAGATAGATATAAACGCTGCACTTATTCAGTTTTCTTTTGTTTTTTTTTTTACCATTTTGCTACATTAACGTATTATTACATTTATTTCAATGGCTGTTTTAGCTTTAGCGTTCGTCATGCATGCACATGGTGTTTGATAGGTACGGCTGTCTGTAGGTCTGTCTACTTTATATTGTGTTGATTATAGGCTACTAAACGGTTAATTATCGACATTTAATATGGCTGTCTTGCTTATACTCTTTGCAATGCTTTTTCCTCTTTTTTTATATCATTTTTTTTTTGTTTTTTTGTTTTTTTTTTTTCTGTTCTTGATTCGCTTTGCTTCTTATCAACGTTATTGCTGATGTCTTGGGGGTAAAATACGCCTCTAGTTTGGCAGTGTATTTATGGTCTTTCAATGCTTACACAAAATGGTGAATTTGGTATGATTTTGATAGACTTACCGTTAAATGCTGAAACAGCCACGCTCTTAATATATTGGTTGCTACTTTTGGGAAAATGCCACGTTTCTTTTGGTTCTTTTTGCCATTCGCATCTTCATCCTCCTCGCCCGTCCCTTCGCCACTACCTATGCTTGCGTTGCTGGCGTCACCTGAAATTAATTAATTACAATTATTTTTTTTTTTTTTCGCTTTAAATTTAATTGAAGCGCAAAAGCAAAATTTATTTAATCAAGAATTTATTTATATATATATATATATATATATATATATTTTAAGGCATTTGAAACCATTAATTGTTGCTGACAAATGTCTCTTTTTTTCTTTTTTTTTTTTTGCGTAAAACTTGCAAGTCTTTCTTGGATTTAAAAAATCTAAAGGAGATTTGAATGGTTTTTTTAATTGATGAAAGTAGTATTATTTCGTATTTAGGCTAAAACTTTTAATTTTGGAAAATAACTAAATAAATCTTTTCATTGTTTGCGGATCTAAACCAAAAAAAAATAAATAAATAATTTAATTGCATTTAAGTCTAAAGAGTCCAAGGAACAGTTTAGAAATGCAAAAGTTGCTGCCATATCCGCCATAATTTCATAAGAAAGGCAGTAATGCACTAGTGTCGACCAGAGTATGCAATTTAAGAAAACCGGAAAGATTGAAATATTGAACCTGTTGACTTGATTGATTGTCGCTTATTAGGTTGTTAAGTGATCTTAGATAATAGCACCATTTAGCCATGAGGCATTAGCAACTCCAGTCAAAGGAAAACAGTATAGAAATAATGTTATATAATAAGGCAGACTATGATGTATGACAAGAAACATTAGAAAAAATCTTGGAAATTTGTTAAGATCGAAATCTGTTCTATGTTCTATCTATCAAATTGAGAGAAAAGGTTTAAAATGAGAGGCGATTGGTTTCACTGGAATTTCCGCCCACTTGCAAGCTTGATATCTTAATTTTTGCGTCGAGCAGAATTTTTACCAAAAATATTACACAGACCGATAGAAGAAGAGCACACGAAAATGCTAAGATTGATTCAATTATATGATACTGATCAATAATGTACTTCTTACTTGTAGGGTTACTGAAGCTGCCTTCTGCGTATTGCAGACGTTTCGACGAACTAACAATCTACGCATCGATCAAAGATCATTCATCCATAAAGCAGAGCTTTTAATAATCTTTACAAGCATACTTATCATATATATATATATGTATGTAATTCTTTCCATATTTAATAAATTTGTTTTAAATTTGTTAATCCTATGGAGTGTCTGGAGATAAAATTGAAGTAAACACTTCAAAATTTTTACTATAGAGATTCATTAGGCAGGCGTTCTTGTAAAAGTTTTTTTGCCTCCATATAAAAATCTTTTTCAAAAGAAAGAAATTAGATCACTTGAATAACACTTAAAAGCAACACTTGAAAAATGATTTAAAGAAAAACAAAAACTTAACAATTCATAAATTATGCATAATGCACTTTAAGTTGAATGAATTTAAAGTGGTATACACTACACTACACTACACTACACTACACTACACGATATGGAGAAGTTTTCTTTTTCGTTTTCCTTCTCTTTTTTCATTTTATGCCTACAAGTGGCTTTTGCACATCATTATTATAACAATAAGCAACACGCCTTTTTCAAGATTAATTTCAAGAATGATAAGCAAAATAAATAAAAATAATTTTTTTAAAAGAAAAAAAAAAAAAAAAAATTAAAAAAAAATAAAAAAAAAAAAAAAAAAAAAAAAAAACAAAAAAATAAAAAAAAAAAAAAAAATAATGCTTTATTGCTATATATCATACTTATAGTTATGTTGGAAATCCATTGTTTAGAATTATTCGGAGCCTCTTGTAAGTTATTTATGTGCTATTGTTCCAAGCATCACATAGTTTGTTTATGATGAATAAAAAAAAAAAGATGTATACCAAAAATTATTTATTCCATATATATAATTGGATTAGAAGAGCAAAGTGCTTTATTTAGTTTAAAGTTCAGACTAAAGTGCCATGAGGTTAAATTTATTTTTCCTTATAAAACTTGTTTTTCGTTCGCATTTAACATTAATTAATTTTATTTATGAAATTTATTTTAGAAAAATTCTCATAAATTAGTACGAAATAATTATTTTACCAATTCTTTAAGCAAACTTCGGCTAATTGACTAATTAAAGTTTAAAGTGTTCCGAAAATTCACAAATGTTTTATACGATATACGGTTCGGTGTAGTTTCTTTTATTTATACGAATGATATAACCTAGACTTTAAAAAAGGCCCGTTATCTAGAGAATGATATTTTTTCGACGCAAATGACTCAAGGGATTGATTTTTAATTTTATAATATTGTGACAACTCTTTACTAACCTATTAGCCTTGGGAGAGCTTTATGTAAGCTCATTATTGATTATCTTTTGTAACAGCAAAGCAATATGGTTCGCCAATTTTGATCCATGGCAGATCTGTGGGAGGAAACTGTTTTGAAGATAAACGTTGTTTAAGTCTTAAACAAAAAAATTGTTTTCAAGGAGAAAGAGATTCAAGAAAACGGCTATCCGCAGATACTAACTCACTAAAAGTGAGTCGCGTCCTATCGTAAAGGCTTAAGCCCGCTATGCCCAACGACCCACAAAGAGAGAGAAAACCCATTGAAAGACCGGAAGATAGACACAGGGGGAAAAAAAAACGAGAAACAAAAATAGACAGAGAAGGAATGAGAAAATGTCCCACAAAGAAACAGAGAAGAGGTTAAGAAAGATCGCAAAGAAACGCGTGATAGCAAATTTTAAAAAAACGTTACGATTGTCGAGATCGTATTTCCTTTTTTTTTTGTGCAGGTCTGCGTAAATCTTAGCGAGTCGTCTCTATTCAAAAGGTGACTAATCGTAAAGATTTTAAGCGTATAGACGGCGGCCTTTTGAAACTAGTTCTGTAGAATATGTTTACATTTATGCGACAAGAATCAGGGGCAACTTTGTCACATGTCAGTTTAGTTTAGTTTTTGAACTGAAATATATTGGCTCGTGGGATGAAGGTATATAAGGCTTGTACTTCCAAAATTCAAGATCTATTGGACTATACTAGAACCACGTGTGGTAAATTCCAATTCTCAATTGATGGCCATTGGACGGTTCCACTTGCCGAGACTTGGAAAAAGACGGACAATTATATCTGTTCAGAAGCTTGACATTAGTTGCAGATGTTACAAACAGAATAATGGAAAAATGATTCATCCTTTGGTCGTAGAAATGACGTAAATGCTTATGCTTCTTCTACATTACATATATCTAGACTTTATTTATTTTCAAGTTGTTGTTAGATTTGTTTTTGGTAGTTGTTTGGCTAACAAAATCCACACAACAATCAACAAAGAAACAAACAAAATCAACATGAGCATGAACTTTAGTTAGACAACAACCTCACAAGGTGAAAAGAGAGGATCTCTGTACTTTGTATGTGTAAACCTAACAATAGATAAGAAGATGAAAGAAAAAAAAAAAAAAAATTTATTTAAATTAACTTCAAATTATGCATAAACATAATAAACAAAATATTGCATGTTTGCGTGTTTATGTTTACGTTTACTTTTTATATCTGAAAAAAGCCTCTTTATGGTTACTTCTCTTCGTTTTAATGACAAAATATTAATTTTCACACACAGCCGCCACACACACATTATGTTAACATGAAAACTAAACTATAATTATTATACCTTTTTTTTCTGTTTTTTTTTTTTTTTTTTTTTGTTTGGAAGGTATGTAAACTTGCATCCATGTCAATATAAACAGACTACTAAGAGCATCAGCATTAAAATAATCATAATAACAGTTGGTTGGTTAACTTGGTGGTTGGGTTTTAGTTATTTTTAGTTCGTTTATTTGTTTGTCGTAAGCTATTAGTTTCTCTTAGGTTTGCATATGATTATATAAACTTTTATTATTTTGGTCGCTATTGTTTTTATTGTTGTTATTGTTGTCACGGTTTATCAAAATCATATGCAAAATAAATATTTATTATATTTGCACAATAAGCATGTGTATGTACGTACGTGCGAGAGCAATGTTTTTAACTCAGATAGAATAATATTCAATTTTTTCCTATCTAATGTGCTATCGCTCGTTTAATTTTGTCTAAAAAATATTGCGAATTTAGAGAGGAAAACCAACATACATTTGTACGCTTCTATTTCATATACATGTATAAAAGCCGCGAAGTAATAAAAGCGATATAAAAATAATGTTTTTAATGTTGGCGCTCATTATTTTTTAGACAGCTAAACATATATGTATTTAAGTAATATTACTGTTTATTTACTTGTAAATAAATTTTATCAGAATTTCAATGCATACATTTAACTAAACGTTTCAAAAGTTTTCAAGTTTAAACTAAACATAAACTACTAAAACAAGCAATGTATGTATGTGTGTGCATAAGCATGAAATTGTCTGTATAAATTTAATCAGTTTATTATTGATATTGATAAAATGAACACGTACTGCGCATATACATGTTTGTGAATGCATAACATACATACATACATACATATATACATATATACATACATACATAATGTACATAAACGATTGCGTGCACATTTTTGGTAATCTAATAAATATCTGCAATTAAACGCTTTAAACATTGTAATATTTCTATCGCATAGATAAAATTAGTATGATTTGGCGTTAATTTCCGCATTATTATCTTAACATTTCATGCGAAATTCATTAAAATACATACGTGCTGCAGTGGCTGAACTAATCTGATCGATAAGAAAGAACGAAAAAAACAAAACATATCGCAAACGTTTTGCGATCGTCTGTCCGTCAAATTGCCTTTTAGTGAAATGTCTATTTCGAGATTGAAGTAAAAGCTTGTGAACTATATATATGTTTATGGCAAAGTAGTGCAGTCATTCATTCCATCCTGCTAAGCATTGAATGGCACACTATTCTTAGGCGAGGCTTACTTAACTCGTAACTATTAATTTACTCGACTTATTATAACTCACAGTATAATGTTTGATCGAAAAAAAGAAAAAAGTTCCAAAAATGCGATTTGTCTTTGGGATAATTTTGATATTTATGCAATCATTGGGGATACATTTTTTTTTAGTCTCTTCCACAATTCATTATAACTCAAATAAAGTGTAAGGTTTTAGTGTTTAAAATTGTTGCAACTACAACATGATGTTGAATCTCCTAAAAAAAAAAGTCTTCAAGTTCTAAGTACGAACTGTTCAAAATCCCTGTCACCCTTATTGCCAAAAACATTTGAAACAGAGTAACGGTAAGGCCATGGAGTGGATCTGCGTATAAGCAGCAAGCTATCAAAGACTTGAGTTAAAAATTGAAATAAATAAACAATTTATGGCGAACAACAGTAAAGGCTTACTTGGAGTACAGGGTACACTGCTATTCTCAGGGAGTAGTCAATAGTGGGGAGTAGTAGAGTATTTTTTTTTCTAACTTGACATCCACAACTCAGATCAATATTCTGAGTAGCTAAGGAGATATCTTCGTTCGCTTTAACCCAACAAAACGCAATATATCAACTAACGCGGTCGGTTTAAAAAGCAATAAGATTTACCTAAGCGCTAGGTGAGCAGTACCTTGAATAATACCTTTGTCAAATTTCATTAGAAAACTGAAGAATCTACGTTTTATCCTTCAAATATTTGTAAACAGCCATAAGATAAAGCAATGAAATGATTAGAATAGAGGAGAGCAGTGGAAAATGTTTCCTTTTAACTAATTGAATGCTATTGCTACTGACATGTCTTCCTAGATAACAAAAAAAATCATTTAGGACCAATTATATGATTGGAGTTTTTACTCTACTGGTCGATTACTACCAACGACTATACTTGAAACTTACATTATTTTTTATTCTTTAACAAAAGTGAGATAAACGAAACATGCTTCGTAGAGTTCCTGTATATACCAATTATTGTGAGGAATACATTCAGTCTTCGTAAATTTTTATCTTGAATTTTATGAATTTTCAAGATGCTTCATAGCATTTTTTTTTTTTTGTAGGAGAGTGTCTGCCAAACTTCCAGTTAAATGAACAGATGGACGGACAAAGAGTATAATAAAAGACGGGGCCCATCTCATGTCCCTCTGGGCGTTGTATAAAAATGATTTCAAAGATTTATTTGTTGATTAGCAATACAAACTGTTTTGTGTGGTATAGATTAGACATGACAGACTGAGCGTTAAACCTGGCTTCGCATCTTTGTCATTTTCGAGATTGGGAAAACAAATAAATAGAGATTAACCATTGACTGTAATTTAACTTCTGGCTCTATAGGTGGGCCCTATTGCATTGAAGGGGACTTTGAAGAAAAAGAAGATGCAGTGAGAAGCGCCTATAAAACATTGATGATTAATATTAAAAATTTGTACTCAGATCTATAAACCATTGATTCGTTCTTTCATAACTTAAAATGTAATAGAATTTACTTACTATTTTCAAGTAAAAGACTTGAAATTATTTTTCTTTAAGACATACATGGGTTGATTTTTAATAATATTTTCATTTGATAGAAATAACAAACCGAACAACACCGACAACAATTTCACCAACACTAAGAAAATAAATTAAATTCTATATTTATGGTTACATAGACTTAAACGGGAGAATATTATGTTTTTTAAGTTCCTTATGCTTTTCCTGAGATTATTAACACACTCTCATACGTACAAGCAAAGGCGCATAGACATGTATATATATATAAGTTTTGGTTGCATACATGCATTACTAGTCGCTATATGTGAGTATTTGTAATGGTTTAACTCTGGAGAGAGGATATGTTACAGTTTTATGCTATTATTATAATAGTTTTATTTTTTTTTTTTATTTTTTTTTTTTCTTTTTATTCTCCTCTTCGCCTTCTGTTATATGTATAAGTTTGTTGCTACTGTTGCTACCATTTCTTTTCGAATAAATGCACAAAATTCCAATTTGCAGTAAATTTTGCGATTTTCTCGGTGACGTCCATTATACATATTAGATTTGTATTTTTTTTTTTTTTTTTTTTTTTCTTTGTTACTTCTTATAATGCAACAAAAAAATATCATTATTAAGGAAACTTTATGCGGAAACGGTGAAAAAAAGAGGAGCTACTGGGAGAGAGAAAGAGAAACAAATTAAAAAAAAAAAAAAAAAAAAAACCGAAAGGATTTAAGATTTGTTATGTCCACAAAGTACATTGTTTTGCCTTTTGGCCAATTGATGAAGAATCTCCTTCTGTAGTTAACGTAGTCACATCAAACTAACAAACTAACTAAGTTCTTTAAGAAAACTTATTAAAGATTTAAAGACATAAGCCGATCGCTTTTTGTAACCCACACCCTTTGTGCTGCAAGGGCGTATTAAGTTTTTACGGACTTATACAACACTCACAAAAACTTGAGATAGATACGACTTTTATTAAATCGTTTTATTGACAATCACTTTCTGAATCTGTCTACGGTTCTGGATCACTCGATCCATCATTTTGTGCACCAATGTGTGTTTTGGTTGAGATGGGACCACTTTTTCGCTCACTTCCCGTATAAAGCCTTCTCTTGCAACGTCTTTATGTAAATAACAGTATTATGTGAAGTTGTGTAGGGTATTTAATAGATAGCCGTGTCCCACTGTAATGTTTTTATTTGCTTTTATTAATCAAATCAAACTGACTGACATAAAATATATATTGAAAAACAAAAAAAACAAAAACAGTAGAAAATTTCTTTTACATTTAAAAAAAAAAAGAAGAAAACTCTCTGAAACCGCTAATATTCATTACACCTTAAATTGTTCCTTTATTGGAATTTTATTTTTTAATTAAAAAATAAAATAAATTTCATTATAGTGCGCGGCTTTACGATATGCAATAAAACAGGTAAGGAACTTATATTCACATTGGGACGACTCTTGGATGCGCATTACTTAAGTCTAATAAGTATCGGTAAGTTTGCCGAAGGCCATAATTCATTTACACTTAGACGTCTCTGAAATTCAGAAATAACGAAAGTCACCTTCACCGCCACATTTTCTGCAGTGCGCGGTATACTAATACTAATGAAATATTGATTTTATAACCTGATTTGAGTATAGCCGATCGACATACGAATATATATAGCTAGTTCGGATGCATACATTTAAGTCGATATTTTTTTTTTTTTTTTTTTGGTCTTTTCTGACACTCACGTGGATCACATTTATTTTCAGTTTCAAGCAAAATCATGTGTGGGATATTTATTGGTTACTGGAATACTTTTGGTCGGATGAACCCCTTTCAATACGATATATAGTCGGTGCATAAGAAGCTCATCTGTTATGCAGTTCGGAAATATTGCAAATAAAACGATAAGTCTAGTATGCCCTCATTTTTAAGTGACGTTGAGTTTAATAAAAAAAAATAAAAAAAACAGAGAAAAATAAATTCAAACCAATTTTAATTTGTTGTGGTGGTGGCAAAAAACCCGCATATAAAGGCTTAATAATTTGTATAACAAAAAAAAAAAAAAAAAAAAAAAAAGAGAAAAAACCAACACATTTGTGTGCATTTATATAAGAGTTGCAATTATTGCTGCTGTTTGAGGTATTAATTCTTTGCTGTTTTTGTTTAGTGAAAATTTTTATGAAAATAATTTTTCGGTGTGTTATTTATTTGTGGTTTTACAAAGTTTATTTATAAGTTTTTTTTATAAATATATATATTTCTGCGTATAATTTTTTTTTTTTCTTTATTATTATTATGTAGCTAAGTTTGTATGTACATGCGATACTTGCATTGCAGCAACCTATGCATAATTGAGTGATAAATTTTACACGGCTATCGAAGATTATGTGACAGTTGGTTGTGGGAATTCATAAAAATGTGCAAAAATAAAAAGCAAGATTAACAAAAAAGTAAAACGAATTATATTTTATAATAAAGATTAATTAAATTTATTAAAAATTTATGCAGTTCGAAGCGGAGGAAACAGTAAGAAAAAAAAAAATAACAGTAATAACTGGCAATAAAAACGACATAATGGAAACGCGGGCACACATAGAGATAATCCTCGTAATCGCATTCATTGATTATTCATTCCATTTATGAGGGATACCGATAACCCTTAGGCCTCAACTGGATTTATTTGTTAAGACGAAAAAAGAGACTTTGCTATATCATGCGAAAGTCACTATATCATGCTATTTTTCTATTTGCAATGTTACGATATTACAAATGTCTTTAAAAGAGAAGAGGGCCGCCGAACTTCTTAGAACCTGACTGTAATGGCTCAAGTCAAAATGACATAGGTGATTTTTATCGCAAAATAAGTGAAGTGATGCAGAGATTTCCTTAATAAGCAAAACTACTCTATTTCACCAAGCCAGCAACTTGAGCTTTTTTTTTCAGATGACATGAAGCCGTAGCTGCTAGAATTGGTTTTGCAATACATTGAGATGCATTACTCGGTACTAAATGTTCACAACGGATGGTACTAGTCTGTAATCAAGCTCTACTGAGTCTTCTCGGACATCTAATTTTGCTATCGGCAAAAGACTCTATCTACCCTAGTGAGTTCCTAGTAAGTTTCACTAAACAACATTTTTAATGAAAATTATATATACATATATATATCATTGTGTGTGTGAATATGGCAATTGTAAATTAATTTTTTTTTTTTTTTTCAACTTTATATCGCGTTACGATATTTGTATTACGATCATAGACACTTGGGTGAATATCTAAGAAATTTGTATTTTAATGCAATTTATTTTTAGAGCTAAGAATAAGTTATCTTTTCAACGTCCAGTAAAAATGTTTATTAAAAAGAATCATGCCAATCGAATGTCAATCATGCAATACTTCTTCATTCTTTAACCACCAAACCATGTCTAGTGCATATGTGAAAGGAAAACAAATATGGCGCTCAGTACATGTCTACTGTAATATTGCGCTTTGGCCGGAAATCTGTTTAAAGTCAATAATTATTGTATGTCTATGTGTGTATAATAAACAAAAGAAGCAAGAAATGCAAAGTTTTTTTCCTTCTCTTCTCTTCTCTTTTTTTTTTTTTTTTGTAAATGTTGATTAAAATACACAAACTTACATATATTATATACACATATATATATAGTTACTTCTATCCATCAGTATTCTAGTGTTAAAGTTAAATAAACAATAAAAACAATTGATTGGTTTGGTATGTTTGAATGTAATCAAGAAAATGAATGAATAATCAAACAAATTTGAAGAGAAAACTTGATTTGTGTAAAAAGAATTTATCATTTCACAGCTACTGATTGTTTGATTGTATAAAGTAAAGTAGTGTTTACTTATTATTATAAGCAATGCGCGGCATAAAGTGTTAAAAAAATGCGTTATACGTACTTTTTTTTTTTTTTTTCTTCATTTAATTGAAATTCATTTTAAAATAATTTCTATATAAACAAATGCACTTAAATGTGTGTGTGTGCATTATGATTATGAAAACTTTTAAAAGATCTCATGTAAATAAATATATATATATATATATATATATGTGTACATATGCAGACATGTATATACGTATGTGAATACGCAATCATCTGTATGGTTAAGTGTTTAAATTATAAAAAGTGGTTTTACGAAAACACTTCAAACTGAAGTCAGTCTAGTGCTTGGTTTTAATTTTAAGTCTCATTTAAGCCACATTTTCCTTATTAATATATATATATATATATATAAATTTTTTTTTTTTTTTTTTTTCTTTTATATATTTCTGATTATGATTATTATTCTTGTAGTTGATGGCTGGTGGTGTTGTTATTGTTGTTATTTTTTTTTTTTTTTTCATTTAAAAAAAAAATGTTAATAAACATATGGGTGCTAAAGCTTGTTATTTCAAGTGTTTACAGACGACACGTACAACATGCTTGGCTGACATTAAAATAAAGAAAATGAAAACAATGCCTTTTCTTAACCAACATTGAGTTGATGTTTTTGTATGCACTCTTAACTGAATTGAATTGAATCGAATTCAATGTACAATTAAATGTACCACCGTCATCATCATCATCATCATCATCATCATTATTATTATTATTACTACTGTTATCATCATCATAACCATCATCATCATCATCATCATCATCATCATCATCATCATCATCATCATCAGCGTCACCACCATAATCATTCATATATAAGTAAATGAATAATTCTCACTGCGGGACCACACACCAGAAATAATAAATACAAACACGCAAATACACAAATACACACGTACTTATTGTTATTGATCTCTGGCATTATCATTTGTAGATGCATATATATGCATATATATGTATATATATATATATAAATGTTATTTAAAAAAAAAAAAAAAAAAAAAAACAATTATTAAGTGGGTGTTTTGAAAATTTTTTATTATTTATTGCAACTTATGCTTATTAGCGATAAAATGTTCAAATATTTAATGAGCTATTGACCTTTCAGCAGCCAATAAAGGAGGACAGCTAATAAACAAACTATAATCTATTGACTACAATCGATCGTTGATGACTTTAAATGGTTAAAAAAAAAGTATTCGATAACTGGTTTTGCATAGATTTTTCCATGTAAACTAAAATAAAAGAAAACTTGCTTGAAAAAATTGAAAAATTGAAAACTTAATTACAATCACACCTACAACTTGAGAATAAACAGAGTTTATCTTCCCATTTGTAAGTCATGGAGATGAACAAAATATAATAAATTTCACGCCTCTAGGAAAAGGATAATAAACTTTTCGCTTAATATATATATTTATGCAGTAGCAACGTGAATCATTAATACTTTTGACGATGGCCCCGTTGGAAAGAAAAATCCACAGCGCAATAATGAAGTTTAGAGAAATGCAATTATAACTGCCTATATATACATATTGTCTTCTCTTAATATATGCAAACATAATACTGTCAATGCAAAATATGGTGAATTTTTCATTTAAACCTCGCGGTTACTATAATATCATAAAATTATAATTTTCTCTTTGTGGATTCGTAATACTTGTCTTTGACATCTATGTCTAGTTTTATATCAATATATTTAACTGCGGGAAAGTTGCACATGCTTTCGCAAGCATACAAAAGTGAGTTTGCCTTTCGATTTTTACTATGTCGGAGGGAGAATGATTTTTGTGATAGTGCGACACCGTGAAATGTATCATTGCGGAGGATACGATTTGGATCGTTGTGTATGATTTAGAAACAATAGATCAATTGAGCGAATATCGTACGTAGCCAAGATCCAGGAAGGAACCACTTCAATATGCCCAAGAATCAAATTAATGTTGACAGTTTTCTTCGGTTATCGCGGTGCTATGCATTATGAAATTCTTCCGCAAGATCAAATCGTTAATAAAGAATATTATATGAGTGTTATGATGGCGATAAAGGTGATGACAACGATTTGGTAAAATTAGCAAAGATTTCCCTTTGTATAAATGAAGTCAAAGTATTTTGGAATCAGAACGGTATGCTAAGGGGCCTAAGGGTGTTAGCTACTTTCATGCGTTGTTAACTCAAGCAGTGCAATAAATTTACTTTCTTTAAGGAGAGTACAGGAGTACACTTTTCGTCGCATATATATAAGAACAACGAGTAACATTTCTGCGATCGACAGATGGGAAAAAGAGGATCTTCGTGGGATGAAAAAATTTTCAAACATGATCCACGAAGCAATAGTGGAGTTTAGAGAAATGCAAGCACAAGTAATGTATACAGACATATGCTCCCAATAAACTATGGTGCCTTTATAATTATGCTCTCTAGTCGAAGACCATTAGATTTGTAATAAATATACTATTACTAGTCGTTCATTAAAATTAAGAAAAGTTCTTCGACAATATCATAAGCTCTATCTATCTATCTACCTACACAACATTGATAATCTGTACTTTTCTATTGCAAGAAAAATATGTAAAGCGATTCTTTTGGAATTTTCTTTATAAGACAAAAGTTGAGCGGAAATTTACATGAACTGTAAGCAGAAATACTGTTGGGTAACACAACTGGAAAACGATATTTTCATTAATGTTTCACGTCTAGAAACAATTTTCCTTCTTTACATCAACAGCGAGAATCTTTTCATTTCATTATTTCTTACTATTGATGAGAATTGTAATGAATTTGCGGATTCTGGTTAGGCGTCCAACGCTATGGCGTATATGAGAAAACAAGGAAAGTAAAAGGTCTTCTGCTAAGGTTGCTTCAATGTCGTTTACGTTACCTATTATTAACCACACGATCGATTACCACGAGTTAAAGGATGTGTGCAATTTCCGGGCGAGTGGCTTTGAAAACGAGCTTAAAGTCTACGAATAGTAAGAAAACGTAAGAGATTCTAAACGGAAATAATGCTAAACTTAATGGAACAAAGGAAATATTTTCGAAATCGTTTTTGGAAACACTTTACTGGCAATTTTTAAAAAAGTTGTTTGCATTGATAAGGATAAGTAAGAGATAGTAAGAGATATTTAATTTGGGTTATTTAAAATACGAAATTATTTTTATTTTTTAAAACAAAATTTTGTTTTAATTCATTAAAACGGAAAAATTCAATGCAATTATTTCGTTTTTATGTTTACGAAGAACTCTGCTATAACATTGTTAGCGCAAACAATCAAAGTTGAGAAAAACAATGTAACAAAAATTATATGTATTTTGGAATAACTATAACTGACGGAGAAAAAGTAAAACAAAAACATTAACTATGAAAACAAAATCTTTTTTCCTTTTTTTTTTTTGGTTGTAGTATAGACATATAATCAAGTAAAACAAAAACGAATGAATGCACTTTAAAAATAACAGCAACAGCAACAGCAGCAGCCGTATCAGCAGCACCACCACCAGCAGCAGTAGTATAGGCAAGAGCAGTTATATTGTGCAACACCGGGATCATACAAATCCACCATAAAATTTAAACCATAAAACCAGCAGCACCAACAAACAACAGCATCACCAATATCAGCCGAAGGATGGATGGCAAAGGGGTTAATACCACCATTTAAACAAAAGCCGGGAAACAAAAAAAAAAAAAAAAAAAAAAAAAAAAAAAA
>NW_023998417.1:7622639-7640900 GCF_014805625.2 Glossina fuscipes
AAAAAAAAAAAAACAAAAAAACGTAGAAAATTATTATTGACTTTGTATGTTCATTTTTTGTTTAACTTTTTTTTTTTTTTAAATATTATTGTTGTTGCTGTGGTTTTTCTTTTTCTTTTTTTTTTGGTTTAAAACCATTTGCTCATGCATGTGATGTTGTGATGTTGGTGGAGTTGGAGTTACAGGTTTTTATGATTTTTAGTTTGTTAACGTTGTTGTTATTGTTGTTGTTTTTTTTTAAGTCATATATAAATATATATATAAATATATATATATATATATATATATATATTTGTGTGTATTTGTGTACGTATGTCTGTGTATGTATTGTATATTGTTTGGTTGCACAAGTTGATGGTGTTGCTTGATTGGTGATCCATCATAATTTCTTATTATTTTGTTGTTGCTGTAGCTGTTTTTTTTTTTTTATTTTTTTTTTTTGTTATATATTTCGACTTTAGCGCTTGTATCCATCCATACACAAAATGGATACAACAACGTGAGTATAATTTTATGAGTATGTCGGTGATTGCTATTCGGTTCGGTTTTTGTTCTTGTCGTTGTTTTCTTCTTTTTTTTTTTCTTCCTTTCTGGTCGGTTTAAGAAGGTGGTTATGACGTGAGAATATACTTTCGAATGTTTAGAGAAGGAGGGCAATTTTGGTTCTCAATACAAAATAATAAAGGATTTCAGTTTTTTTTTTTTTTTTTTTTTGTATCTTGGACGTTGTTCTTGGATAAACGTTATGATGAGTAAAACAGATTATAATGATGGGAAAAGGAAACATTATAACACATATGTGCTTGTATTTAAAAGTAAAAGAAAAAAAAAAAAAAAAAAGAGTTCTATTCGAGAGCTGCAGGTACATATGTATCCAATAATTGGCTAAGATTTATTGCACATATTGTTGTTTGAAGAAGAAAGGAAAGGATTTTGTTTTCTTCTTTTCTTTTTTTTTTTTTTCTCTTTTTATATTTATTTTGGCAAGTTTTAAATGAGTTCATTTACTCTTTTGATTTGATATATACTTGGATAGGTTTAGATGTGACAGATTGATGTTCAGACATAAGGAAAACAAAAAAAAAAAAAAAAAGTTAGAGGTGTCCTTAAAAATTCACATAAAAGATACGCAAAAGCGATTGTAGCCAATGTCTTGCATCTTTGATTTTTCATACGAAATAATCTGTTTATAATGCAAATCAAGGTGATTACGCAATTCTTTGAATCCGATATATTCATTTTTGCAAAATAGTGAATCATTTTTATATATGTGCCTTAATGTTACTAAGTCGTTCCAAATTTGTTGAATTTCAATGAGGTCAACTATTTCTTTAAATAATATTTATGCATATACCTAAGGCTTTGTTGTTTGAGGCTAATATCTTTTAAACTCCACACTACACATTAAGAGCTGACATTAAGAACTGAATACTTTTCGTATTTGCTTTCCTGGGAAACTATGTGTTTTTTTCTGTGTAAAGAAGTACTCCTTATATTTGTGTTTGTTTTTCTTACCACCTTTCAATTCGTAGTCGTTGTACAAGTTATTAGACAATCGTAAAAATACAAAATTTGACATAGCAATTAAGTCTATATACTAGTGATTAGCTGAAAGAGCAGAGTCTATTGTTTCGTCACTGCAATGGTACACAGCCCGTCATTAAACACATTCAACTACTCTAGAACTATTCATATGCAAGTTTATCAAACTAAAATGTGTTATATGGGAACTAATCGAAAAATAGGTCTCATTCAAACCATTTTCAATAGTGTTCGTCCTTTGGCCAAAATATGTCAGGGCAGTAAATTTCATCAAAATATCTCCAAAATTATGACCTAGGTAGGTTAAAGTCATGAAAGCCCGACGGACGAACGAACTTAGATCGATTCGGAATCTTATTCTTAGTCGTGTAGTCGTGGACAACAGCGATTTTCACTCAACATTTACGAGAAACGGAGCAACCAAAACAACGATGTCCTTTGCAATTGAAGGGATAGAAAGGCGGCAGAATGCGATTATTTAATTAATCGAAAGAAAAGGCTTATCAGGCGTCATTGTTTTTAAAATAACTTCAAGAAGCCAAAAAAATCACTTAAGGAGAAAAGTGAAAGACAACTAGAAAAAGAAAAAGCGAAAAATGAATTAAAAAACTCGTAATCACTTTTCGAAAGAATAGTCATAGAAATACTGCGATCTAATCCATCTTTCCGTCTTTAATAGGGTTGCATGTTCGTAGCAAAACTTGTTGTTATACTAAATGGCTGGTTGAATAGAAAATTACACGGAGACATGGAACAAACAGACGGATCTAAAACAGTTTGGAAAATGATACTTAACCGAATGGTATAATGTAAAAGACCTCTGTCAAGTCCTTGTCCAAGTGCAGCATAAATCCGCCAAAACTTACTTGCGTAAGCTATAATTAATAAATGGTGGATTATAGGAAGCGCAGGCATACTCAGTCTATTATAGAATTGGATCGTGTAGTGTGATCTTGAGATCAATAACACTGTATCCTTTTCTTTTTTGTTTTTTAAATATGTATATATATATTATTTTCATTGTCCCCGTAGTTGTTATATCGTCCGTCTGTGTAAAAAAAATATATTTGCAACATTATGCATATGCAAGTATGTTTTGATTTCCAACTGTGACCACACTTTCAGAGACGAGACTATGATTTCTACAAAATGAATTTCGTAAGCAAAAAAAAAAAAGAGAAGAAATACCACAACTGCAGCAAAGAAAAAAAAAAAAAAAAAAAAAGAAAAAAGACCAAGACATGCACATACATTCTTACGCGTGCAATATGTAGTTATTGAGTAAAGTTTAACAATTTTGTAAGATGCTATAGATCGGTGGTGAACTTGTCTCCTAATAAAGAACTCAAATTGGCGCGTTCAAAACTGAATAAGCAGACAATACTGACTGAATGCCAGCAAGAGATCTAGCTGGATATGTAAAAAGTTCTATATGTGCGTTTAAAATGAATGTCATTGTGATAAGTATGGAATGGGTTACACGTTATGAGTACGCGAGAGTCGAAACGACGACCAAAATCAAGCTCATGTGAAGGGAAACTAACTATATATATATATATCTATATATAAGAAATAAGGAAAAACAAAAAAAAAAAAAAAAAAAAAAGAAAAGGCAAAGAAATCAGAAAACATGATGTAAACTACAAAATAAACTTCAACCTCCTGTGGTGCAAAGTTGACGTACGACCATGTGTCGGGCATATAAAATACAAATAAAATTTTCAGGGAAATACAAATTAACTTAAAAAGAAGAGGGAGGAATAGAGTAAAATAAATACGCATATAAATACATAACCATGCCATCATACCGACACTTATGGATACAAGCAAGCGTTGATATGATGAGAGAAATAAGAATCACGATTTAATGTTAATTTTTATAAAAATTTCATTTTTTTTCGTTCTGAAGGATACAAAGAATCTTTTTACCACCAACACCACAAACCAATAAATATATATGCATATATATATATATATATATATATAATAACAATTTCAAAGATAGAGTTACTCATAAAATGCTATATATATATATATGTATGTATGTATGCATATAGTATACGTTTGCTTTGTTCATTGTCACAAATGATCAAGGTGAGATATTATTATACATATGCATGTACATACATATGAAAATATATATGTTCTTGTATCACTGACATGACCGACCATCGGTGATACATTTCAATATGTCGCATAAATTTAATGGTATAACAGTGCAAACAAAAGTAACATCAATTTCGTCTTTCTCCAAAAACCTTAAGCTATATATTTGAAGATTTGCATAATTTTTTTCTTTCTTGTTTTTTTTTTTTTGCGTTTTTTCTTGGCATTGTGATCTTTTCAGATATCATTGTGGCGATGGCGGTGCCCATCATCTTGTCGTAAATTCGAGTATAAAAATATTTTTTCAATTTTTATATGAGTTTTGTATTGTATTCGATTGCAGTGCATTGCACACGCTCAATGGCGTTCATGTTCATAAATTTAACAAATTTGACAATTATGAGCGTTAATAATAAATAAAATTGACAATTTGAAGCATTTTTTTTTTTTTGTCGTTTTCCTCCTTCTTTGGGAACTTTATTCATCCGTGAGACCAGAAAAATTTGCATATGAGTGAATCTCTTATAATAAATAACGAAAGAAACAAAACAAAAAAAAAAAAAAAAAAAAAAAAAATAAAAAAAAAAATTAAAAAAAATTAAAAAAATAAAATTTATGGTGTTAAAAATTGCTTCTGCTTAAAAAAAAAAAAAAAAAAAAACAAATTAAAAAACAATGATTACGTTATCGAATGCTATTCAAGAAACGAGGTTATTTTCTATTCGATTCAACAGCAAATTAACTGCCAGTGGATTCATGTAACTAGGCTGGCAAGGAAAGCACCTGGCCATCCAAAGTCAAATTAAATAAATATTTAAAATAAGATGTGTTCCTACTATGCGATCAAAAGTAATTTATTCATTCAAAAAAGGGAAGAACACGAATATGAAAGGAACATGCATGGAAGACCAACCATATTGATGATAAGAAAGACAAGAGAACGTCGGCATATATAAAACAGATACCTATTGTATGTGTCGTAAGTAGAACTTAATAATAAATAATTACAAGTGAAAGATAAACCATTAATAACACTAGAGAATAGATTAGCAAATCAAGGCAATTAAGTTTTCATCAGAAATTAAAAGACTTTATATATACTATTCGTCAGGCGATAAAGTAAGAATTTAGATTAGAATATAATAGTTTTGGCGAAAGGAGATTTTCTTGCTAAGAAAACTAACCAAATACACATTCAACTCTTTTTGCATAAATATCTGTTAAAAGCACTAAGCATAACAGAGAGTAACTCTGTAGCAATATTATCAAAGCTTATCCTTTCCGTTCTAGTGAAGACAGCAATGGTGAAAAGATAGTTAAGCGGGTATATAGATCGATTATCAACTCGCGTAAAATTCGTAACAAGTGAGGCTTAGATAGGTAGATAAGCTTTTCAAACAGTCTTTTTTTTTTGGGCTGCTTTGGAGAGAACATTTTAAAAGATCTAATATACGAAACCTTATTTTGATAGATAGATGACATAAGAAAATCTTTATAAACACGAGCGAGGATTTATTTGCAAGACAGTGCCAACTTAATATGAATGTATGACTATCCACCACTTGCGGTACTACGATATATTCACTTACTGCGCACCTATGCAAGATCTAAAAAGACTTGAGATAGACCCATTTTTTATTATATCAATCGATTCAGAATCGATCAATGCTTGTCCGTCCGTCCATCCATCTTTTTTTTTAGTGTCCAACCAACTGGTCGCAATTTTTGAAAAATTTAGATCAAATTTGCTAGGTCGGTTTGTTTTGGTCCGAGGACTAACGCTATTGAAATTCCCAAATAACATCTCACTTTGCAAAGCGGTTATACGAATAAATGTATTAAACTAAGAGGTGTAGGGTATTTAATGGTGGGCAATCTATTCTCAATTGATTTAATATATAAAGGCAATTTATGTGCACAAAGAGAACGCTGTTAGCAATTTTTTCTGCCCCCTTTTTTAACCACAATATGGTCTCGACTTTGACAGAAAAAACATATTGAAGAAAATAAGACAAACCACTCTCTACTCTCTAATAATTTGTCTGCACTTTGTTACACAATTAAAGATCGTTGCCCTTGAGGAAAACATTTATATTAAAAATTTTTTGCATACGTTTTTTTTTCCAAAGTGGATCTCCTTGACTCAAAAAATTCTTGTTTTTACTTTTTTTTCTCGTTTTTTTTTTTTTTTTTTGTTTTCATAAAACAACATCATGCTAATTATTTGCCAAATTCATAAATCTTCAGCCCCTTTTATGCTTACATCTCCATACATAAATATGCATAAATACAAGCGCACATATGCAAGCATACATTCATACATAAATATGTACATATATATATATATATATATATATATATTATAAAATATACATATATGTGCTTGTACATACGAACCTATGTTTTTATAGGCTTTCTGTTTGTTAAATTTTTTTTTCCTTCTTTGCAAACAACAACTGTAAGTCGAGGCATTTCTGACATCATAATTGCTTGCATATGGGAGATCAAAAAAAAAAAAAATCTTTTTTATATTCATATTTTTCTTACTTCCCCCAACTAAAAAAAAACAATATATAAAAAAATGGAAAAAAATTAACACACTTCCTTTTTCTTGAAAATGTTGTTCTTGTTGTTATTGAGCTGTTTTTTTTTTTTTTGTTTTGTTAGTTTTTAGCAAAGCAGCAAATAACGAACGTGAAATACGCTTTATCTTCAGCAAAACGTGGAAAAATTGAACGGGGAGTGTGTTAGTGGGCGTATCAAGGTATTTTCAAAAAATATATTTGCATGAAAGCAGAGATCGTGTTCTGGCAAATGAACAGTAGTAACATCTTGCAACATTCCTTTCAGTTTTGCGATTGTTTTTCTAAAGGCATTATATTCATTTTCTATTTGGCTCTCTTTTCATAAGCCGACAGCCATGCAATATAAATAAGTAGCTTTAAGTTTCTATGTCACAACTGCGAGAATTCTATTAATAAAAAATTGATGAATGGATTGATCGGTTGTTATGTGAATATAAACTTATCTACAGCGGACTACACTCTGGTCATGTGTACTGTAACGTGTGTAGAAATTCACAAGAACGTCTTAGTTCCCATTTTTCCGTAACGGATGTCAAGAGCAAGCGAGGACTCTCTTTAAAGCATAAATGTAAGTAAATACCGAAAATTGTTGGATCTTTCAAAGTTGTCGATAGGTCAATCAAAAACGCTGTTGCTCAAAAATTTGGCACATTTTTATATTGAAGTACGTATTCTAAGCGTTCTCTTCAGCGCTTCTAAGCCGTTTCATTTCTAATGGTCGAACAGGGGGGGCCTATTGGGAAAAAAAAGAGGATACGGCTAAGTATATTGATAAATTGATTTAGAAAAGTTTCCTGCACGTAGATCGATGCACGGTTGGGTACAGAAGGCAGAAGTTTAGTGTTGGACTTGGCTCGGCGGTTAAGTAGAATTTTGATATATCCGGGAAAGAAACGATGTGATAAATTTAGTATACTCTTGTTCTACGGTAGGGAGTACAAGTGGAGATCATAACTATTACTATTATTAACGCGTAAGTCACGATATGAACATGCAACCAACAGCAGGCACAACAGCCAACCACAACAATCATAGTCTGGTATCACCGATATTTGCAGCATGTGAAAATCTTTCAACACGAAACTCCAAAATACAACAAAAAAAAAAAACAAAAGAAAAAACTAGCGTAACAACAACAACCATAGCATAATACGCACCACATATACAACACATCGTATTAAAAATATTTAATACGTTTCTCTTGAGGCATTTTTTAGAAATATACGGTAGGTTATTATTATTATTATTATTATTTTGCATGTGTTGTTGTTGTTATTTTTCTTTTATTTCTTTATTTCGACAAACACATATACATACATATATACCTATGCTATACATGCATATTCATGCAAATGTACTACTTAAACATATGTATTGCCTTTTTTTTTCGGCGGCCATATTTGCGAATACATGTACCGATTACCCCATCATCTGCATTCATTCAATATGCCCGATAAGTTCACGTATGGGGGGAGGGGACCTATAGAAACGCATATAATTTGTATGTTGTCTGTGTATGTAAAATATTTTTTCTTATATTCGTTGACTTCATTTAAGAAGGTTAGTGTAACAAAACAGCAAAATGGTTTATTAAGTAAGTAAATGAGGCATTGGAAGAATTTATCGTTATAGTAGATAAAATGAAATGCAGAAAATAACTTTCCTTAGAAATAAATTTCAACAAGTAAGAGAACATTTGTGGGACGCGGTATTTAATATGATGACCTGTGCGAAAGTATCTTATAAATGAATAGAACTTTTTTTCTGAATAACTTGCAATTACAAAAGTTGATTTAATTCGTCTATGGCTTGCTCTAATGTAAATCTTCCGGTATTTGCCAACGGGTTGTTTAACATTGCAAGGTGTTCAAGAAGACAAGACACGTTACAATCTTACTTATAATATATATATGTGGTATACAAGTATGTTTCATAATAAGAAAACCGTAAAAGGGAAGAAAAAATAAAAAAATTCCACAAAAATTAATCACGACAGAAACTAAAAACATTGAATATTTAAGACGTCAAATGAACACAAGCATAACAATACATTCGTGGAACTTATAATAGTGTTAGACAGATTTTTAATCACAAAATTTATAACTTCAGAACCAAATACGATTATTCGGATATTGTTATATGCTACAAACTACAAAAATGACAACAACAACAACAACAGCAACACAATGTCTGATGAAGAGCTTTTCAACGCCAGTAAAGTCGCTAGCTATGTAACCGTGAGAACTCCTTACCTAACGGTACAGACAACTATAGATTTGGCTATAAAATCACCATGAAAAACGCACCTGCTTTCATGTTTGTGTGGCTAGCAAGGTCATTAAAATTGTAAGAATAGTCCCTTAAACAAAGCATAACGCATATGTGAATATCAAATCAGAATGTTTGTATTAAAAAGTACACCTTTAATGTATGAAAATGATAAAAAAATATTTTATCTGAAGAGTTGCCAATCGCTAAGTTTCACAGTCCGAGCAAATTCCGGTTTCATATTTACATACCTGTGAAGGTCGGTCAAAAGATCAAAAGTTAATTCTGAGACTAATGAGGAGCCTTAAATAGACTTCTTTCAATGTTACAGACACACTCTTCGGTCACTCGAAAGGTCAGATGATCAAAGGTTAGTTCTGAGAGAATTTTTTTTCCAAAAAACTGTAGACTAAATTTTTGAGGCAGTGAAGTTACAGAAATTACTCTGGATAAGCGATGTGTGCGTTATCGCTTTTTCAGTTATGAGGTCAATTACTTCAACATTTTGCTGGTAGCTCTTAAAACTCTTTAGTCAGAACGTACGTTAAACGGCCATTTTATTCCATGCCCATAATGATGGGTATCCACGATTCACTTTTTAACCTTCATTTCATTTCACTCATTTTATGCGAACTGTTTATATATCTCTCAGCTATATACATACACAAAAGTTAACAAAAATTCGCTTGTTGTTATTGGCCATTGCTAAGCTAAACATCAGGAGGAGCTGATATACGTTATTTCCTTCTTTTAGTTCAGCTCAATTTCATTGATGTGTACGTATGAAAGTGGAAATATGAAGATTCCAAAAGTGAGTGTATGTTGTTGTTGCTTTTTGCAACAATTGCTGACGACGAGCACAACGCCCTGCAACAATGATAATGATGACGACGACGATGATGATGGGTTATGGTCATACGCCTAATTATAGTGGCTGTCAAATTCTAAATGAAAAGTTTTACTTTAATTTCAAATACTATATAGTTAGCCTAAACTCTGCGAGCACAAGGGACTGAATTCTTACAAACGCATACACTTGTATGTATTCCGTTTAATTGTTGCAAAGAAATCAGGAATGGGCAGACAACAATAGCTCGGGCGCGTTGATGAAAGAGACACATAGCTCAAGACAAGATTATATTTCATCATTTCATCATTTCTAATATGCACACGTACGTATCAATCGTATATACATTTGTTGATAAGTATCTGAGGATGACTTTGACATACTTGTCTGTTAACAACATACCAACTATTGTTAATTATTTTGTTGTTCTACAGTATTTCAATCAACAATCTATTCTATACAATTCTCTTCTAAAATGATGGCCCTGAGGGCAGTTAAAGTTTGGACATTTCGATTATAGAAGCGAAAGAAGCACACATATATAATGCCTGATGTTTAACGTAAGAAGTTTCAAATGCCAAAAAAAATGTATTCTTTTACAATAGAATTGAAGCGAAAAACTTACCGCTTGCACTCGTGCCGTAATTGTCTAGAAAAAGAAATTAAAAAAGAAATTGTTAAAAAATGTTATAATAATATATACATATAAAAATTACATATAACATATGAGAAAAACGAAGAAATTCTTTTGAAAGCAGGTGTCTTATCAAAGTTTAAGCTCTTTTTTTACTTTCTGTTCCATTTTTTCCCAAACCATAAATTTAATTCCAAGTGAAATCACACACCAGAAAACAATAATAAAAACACAAATATGTATATATATATATATACATATATTTGCGTTTTCTTTTTTTTTTTTTTTTTTGCTTTTGATTTTTATTGTACTCTACACTACTTGCGGTACAGTTTGCACGGCCGTAGATAATACCTAGAAGCGTTTAAGATTCCTTACATCGACCGATTCAGAATCAAGTTTTAAGCATGTCTGTGTCCATGCATATGTGTTCAACCCTATAGGTCGTAATTTTTGAAATATTTTGAAGTAATTTGTTATACTGCTGTGCTTCGACCCAAAGATGAATGCGATCGAAAAGGCTTCGGATCGGTCTTCTTTTCCGACTACACCCCATGTAATGGAAATGTCATCGAAAAAATAAAATTTCGAGACAAAAGTCGCCAGATATAGTAGTACTTCAACATTCAAAAGTGTCAAGAAGTATTTGATTCGGTGGGCCCATTTTTAGCCTCCTCTCCTATACCCGTTCTACAAAAACTGAATCTCTCTGCGATAAAAAGGGTGTTATCTTCAATGTTTCATGGTGAAAATTGGTTTATAATAGTAAATTGACATAAAAATTAAGTGGACCAGATTTGAATTTCATTGGTCTATTTCTTGGACCCCGGTCCGTATAAGATTTCTCATGAATAATAAGCGCTTCAGAAAAATTTTATTATGAAAATTGGTCCATAGAATTAACAGTATGGAATTTGGATCACGTAAGTCTATTTTCAAGATGCTAGCATATGTAAGGTTTAGCATAAGAGCAAGCTTGTATATGGAGAAGAACATGGTTCCTCTAGTTTCTATTTTTCTATGACAGAAATCGAAAAATAATAAAATTTTTGGGAATTAAATTAAGTTTGCTAAACTTGGACTACGTCATACGACGTTTTGAGCATCTCCTAGTATGAGGGTTTTGATGAAAAGTGTCTCGTTGCATGAAAATAATGTGCAATTTTCGGTGTACCAAAACGAATAAATAATTGTATTAGACGAAGTTGTGTAGGGTATCTAAGAGTCGGCCTTGCCAGACTGTAACGCGCTTCTTCTTTTTCTTTCTTTTTCTCTTAAATACTTATTTGCTCCCCATCAATCAAATCTTTTGTAAGTGTGTGTGGATTTGATGTCCAAACTATTTTTGGATGGAATGGATGTCGGACTACAAGAAATTCTCACATATCACAATACAAGATTTGAAAAGATTGAAGAAAGGAAACAAATAGAAAAACAAAAGCGGCAATCAAACCAAGGTGAATGAATGCACGTAGTATAGATATTTTTTCCCCAAAAAAAAAAAAAAAAATTTCTATAATTATGAATGAGTCATTATATATGTTGTTCAACATTTTTATAAATGAAATATTGAAATATTTTTTCTCTTTCTGCATGAATAATGGACAGAAGGCGTTAAATTGATAACCTAGCGGTTTCTTTTAAAAACAACAAAGCAATAACACTCGGTTTACTTCGAACCTATTAATACCGATTAATGTTAGTTTGTATGCGGTACTTGAATGCAAAATAGAAGCGAACCCATAGATCGATTTTGATGATATCGATGTTTTTACTGATTTTGAAACATCGCCCTTCAAATAGATGTGCGTGGCTTAATCGATTTGGTTTTTCAGACTACACTTCAGCTTTTAATTCTGTATATTACAAATATTTGGACATATATAAGCAAAAAAAAATTCATTAGTGAGCCACGGCCTGCCATTAAATACACTGCACCATCCTAGAGTTATTCTTATAACGATACTTCAAAATAAGGCTTTATGTGGAAAGTGGTCGAAAGAGAATGGTTCAATCTGAACCATTTTTACGCAAGCTAGATATCTCTAAAATTGCGGCCTGTATGTTGATCAAAAAGAAACAAGACGGACAGACAAGTTCAGTTTGATTCGAAAACGTTTCAAAATGGAACGATACAATATGATCAGGATTTGCTTTAATTTTTCCAACATTGCGAGTCTTGTCAATGAACTAAGCAACGGATAGAGATATGATTAGAAAGATAGTAAACGAACATAAAGACAAACGTTCGACTAAGCAGATAAGGTAGACGGACAAACAGGCGAGATAGATAAGTTATCCCAATCAGAACTCTTTCAACTTCTGTTGTCTGCTGTTAATTTCTTTACGAAATAAAAACAAAAACAAAAAAGAACTGAAACCATTTATAGTTTTTTTTTTTATGCAAATTAATTGAAAATTATTATGCATTTCATCACTTGGCCTCTAAGCGAATTGTGAAAATTGTTTTCTTTTATGAAAAACCACGGGTACGCATACATACTCACGGATACACAAACACAGACAAATGGTTATAATATATAATAATAATAATAATAAAAACAATTGATATAAAATGCGTTTAGGGAGCGCAAAGAAAGAAAGAGAAAGAGAGAGAGAGAGAGAGGGCCAAACCCATTTTCAAGGCTGCACAAAAATATAAACAAAACATTAAATATGACCTTCTACGAGTGCATGCATGCATATGTATGCATATGCATTGCAAATGATATGATTATACGACGTGTGAATGTGTTTGCATAGACATAAAATACTGTCAACTTTCTTGTTATCTTTAGCTTCTTGAGTTTCATTATTTGTTTGTATTTAAAATTGTTTGAGAAATGGTTAAGCTGAAGCGAAGTTAAGTTAGCTGACTGGCTGGCTGGTTGGCTGGTTGGCTGGTTGGCTGGCTGGTTAACTCGCTGTCTGAGCGACTGGCTAAGAGTATATATTTTACTAATTTTGCATACCATAATAAAAGCATACGTTACGATGAGCATTTATATACATATATTATGTATATATACTTAGATGAGCGTACGCAGTTAAATAAAATGCCAAATAGGCGCGATGCAGTATGCATTTTAATAAACGTTCACATATGATGTGTGATGATGATGACAATGAAGAGTTTCAAATGTTTGACGCTGTTAATAATGATGATGACATTCGTGAATGACGGTTAGGTAAGTGCTCGACTCGAGTCATTGCGTGGCTTAGGCCACGACTTGATATGGTAATGCATCTTTTATTTTTCTTTTTGATTTTTTATTGCATAAACTAAAAAGTATTGAGCCTAGAAATATTATAATTTTCGAGAAATCTAATCTCAAGTTATTATGAATGTAAAAATGATGGAATCGATAAACTGGTAAACTGTAGGATATTTTACAACTCTATTGCCATAAACGAAATGAATACAGAACAAATCCATAAAGAAACATTTTTTCATGTGCCGCTATAAACAACTTTCGTTGAAAATTACTCATGCTTTGTCAGAATATATGCGTAAAAAATAAATAAATCATTAAAGATTCGGCAATGCTTGGAAAAATAAAAAGTTTTCCTTTAACAGTATTTTCGGATAAAAGAAAAGGTAATGAAATGACAACATTTGAACAGGTTATCGACCACACCTTTAAGTGCCAGGAAAACAAATTATTTTGGAAAAATGGCAACACCGTAAACATTGTCGCAAGCCGCCCTCATAAGCTTAAAGAGGAAAAACCTGACTTCCACGGTTCCGACCGATGGGTATCAATAGCCTATGATTCCGATAAATGTACTCAAACTCACTTCATCGATGAATCGGTATTAAATCGTAATGAAGCAGTTGATGACGCGTAGGAAAAGAACCTTCGATAATGACTTTTTTGGAATAATATTAAGATGCAAATGAGAGAAGATGCGCAGTTTGTGATAAGGTCTGCATTAGTAATTGAGAAGTTTATTCTGAGCTTTTGATACAAGTGGAAAAGCATCTGGCATTTGATAGGTGGTTGTCGCCAAATGGCACATAAGGCCCTATGCTTAACCCGGAAATAATCGCAATAAAACGAAACGATTCAGAAGTGAGGCCCACGTCTTTTAACCGAAATCTGGTACACTTGTGATATACATTAAGAGCGACTCTTTAAAAAAAGTTACTTATCACATCCTAATATTATACATGCATCGTAGAAATCCATGATGACTCCATCAAACTGGCATTGATTTCAATCAGTAAAGAACTTTCCTTAGTTGTTATAACGCTTCAATGAAGGGCCTTTTAAAGCTATGTTTAACCTAAGCAGACTTTCGACGTCAAACTGTAAGAGTACGAATACTTTTTGTTGCTTTTGGTATCTTCAGAAAAATGGCGAAAAGTCAATTGACCCATAGGCACTTTCGTAATATTATTTCTTATTAGCTGGAAATTTATGTTGAATTAAATTCTCCATGGCTTAATACTTTTTATGCTGTTGTTCGTGGTTAGTGGGTCTGTACATAAAATCAATTAAGCAAACAATAAACGTAACGAGTTCTTTTTGAAAACAAAAAAAGGAAAAAGTAAAGAAAAACTTAAAGGCAGTGACACACACGTATTTCATTTAAAGCATCTTAGAATATTAAAATGGGATCAAAATGCGTAAATTCGTTTGTCTTACTAGTGTTTTTGTTGTTGTCATGGTTGTTAATTTTTTTAACAATTTTAGTATGCTACCAATGTCGTTAGCACACAAAGTAACCAAACGAACCGTGTTGCACTCCATAAGAAAAATGAAAAAAAAAAAAAGAAAAAGAAAAAGAAAAAAAAAAAATTTAAAACAATGTTCAAGTTTTGTTAAACACGAAGCGTTTTCCACAGATCAGTTTAATGAGAAGTAGACAACAACAACAACAACAACAAAAAAGAAAAAAATTAACCAAACGCAGAAAACGAAACGATTTCAAAATTATTTTAGGACATACAGGATTTTCAACAATGAAAATTAGTGCGACGATTAACTTTAACAGCACTCGCGTCTCTAGCTGCCTCTCAATCGCCCTATTAAATTGAAACTGGAGTGGAGGGGAGCGTAAAATTAAAGCTTAAGCTTAAAAATTCTGTATAAGTTGAGAGGTAACAGCAACTATATACGATTTACTTTATATTATAACTGGCTTTTTATTACTGTACCGCTTGTTGGTTTTTAAGACGATTATTTATGAACTGCAAGCCAAGTGTCATGAAATTCAGGCTTAACGCAAGCTTGTTGCATTTTATAACCACCGTTGAGAGTTCCCTGACGAAAAGACCTTTTAAAAGAAATTCTTGTAAGCAATGAAACTAAAAACCGCTCTTCGTATCATATCTCGTATTTAAGTATGTGTATGTTCATGTATATATGTGTATATGTGTGTCATCATCATCATCTGCGCCTGTGCTAAGGTGTATTGTGTTTACAATCGTGTATCAATGCATGTTCAATAACTTAAATGACAAAGAAATCAAAATGAATGAAAGTCTTAAGATCAGACCTCATGAAGAGTATTTTTAATTTCCTTTAGTAAGAAAAATGAAAAAAAAAATGAAAAAAAAAAATAACGCAAAAAACGCACAAAAAACTAAGTTTAAAGATCTAAAGGCTTATGGACTTCTTTTTTTTTTTTTTTTTAAGGCTCACAATCTTTTTATCCCCAAGTGACTTTAAGGTGTGTAGTTGGAATTTTTAGTTATTCGTTTTGTAGAAGAGATATTTTTGTTGTTGTTTCGTCTTTGTTTTTTTTTTTTTTTTTTTTTTTTTTTTTTTTTTGCAACCAACAGTTTTTTTTGCTAATTCCAAAACACATATACTTTATATATATACATATATGTGTAATATATGTATACATATATATATGTACATTTCTTAAGACTTAATGTGTCTTTGCGATTTTTAAAAATCTTAAGCTCAGCTTCATCATTATCATCGTCGTCATCATCAACAGCAACATCTTCAGCATCAGCATCAGCATCAGCTTCGGCATCGCAATCGTCATTATCCAATAACAACAACAGCAATTTAAGCATTTGGTCTATAGCCCAAAAGGCCATCTACACATCTATCCATCCATTCAAGCATCGTCATCCCAAACACCAAAATGTATTTGAGTCGTTTTAAATTGTTGTTGTTGTTGTTGTTGATGTTGTTGGTGTTTTATGCTTTTTTTTTATTTTTATTTTTTGTTTTTTTTTTCTCTCTCCGTTTTTAGGCTTTGGTGGTGGTGATTCGTGTTGATCATCTTCAACATCATCAACATCGCCACAACGACATATCGCATTTCATTGAAGCGCGAAATTATTATGCCTAGTTGGGGATTTTGTTAACAGAGTGAATACCAGCACAAAAAAATTTTTAAGATTTTTTTTTTTTTTTAATTCACAAAAAATATATAGATATATACAAGTATACAAAAACCCTAAGCAACAAAATAAGCTTCAAGAATATTATAAAAAAAAAAAAAAAACAACAAAAAAAAATCCAAAAATAAGATAAATAAATAAATAAAACAAAATATTTTTACTTCGGTAAAACTGAATTTATGAGATAACGTAAAAAATAAAATAAAATAAAAAAAAAAAACAAACAAAAAGCAGGAACCGACAAAACAGTTTTGGAAAAAAAAAAATTGCAAACATATATATATCTTATAGGCATATGTAGGTATATTTGGCATATACTTATTATAAGCATTGGAGTGATCCCTACGTCTTTTAGCGGGGACATCCTGCTCTCTCGGCTTTAAATAACATGATATGAAATTAATGAATTCTCAAAGTGAGAATTATTGGAAAATTTCCAATTGATGCCCATTTGCAGTTGAAAACTGAATATTGCCTCCGAGTTATCATCAAAAGCATGTCAAAGTATATTTGACTTGCACAGAACTCACGACATTACGTCGTGTCATCAAAAATTTCTTTCACTTGCCGATTTGAGCTAAGTTCTTCAAGTACGCAACCTTCCTGCTATATATCCTCCCTTCTTATTAACGTGGATTAACGTCGTGGATTAAAATGGATTTTGCCGAAAAATTACTTTTATAAGCTTGTAGTCGAAGGTAGAAAGACGAATCAATTGTTAAAGTCATATATATAAAAAGCAATTTGAAAAACCGATTTCTAGCCGACTAAACGTTTATTAGACTTCTCCTATTCGTATATACTGCGCATTTTTTCCCGCTGCCGCCTTTACTCTATTGCTTTGTTTAAATTCCTAAAGCAATATATGACATATATGCCCTTTTTCACTGCATCTTGGAGAGATTATGAACAACAAGAAACCATAGTTTAATAAAACATGCATCAAACAAGACACTTGTCAGAAGATTAAATGAACAATTATCTATTTAGTGAAAGCACAGACTCGTCGTTTGCCACGCGAAAGACAAACCGATAGATTGTACATACATGTATCAAAAATCGATACCTATGTTAAACACGTTCGCGCGATCAACTAAAGCATACGCCTTTCAAAAGAAATGAGCCGTTACTTTTGAAAGTGGGATAAATCGCTTTTCATTTTCGCATTTTCATAATTTCTCCGATTACTAGAAGGTATTTACGCTGAATTGATTTTAAACATTAACTTTTTTAACTGACAGCGTCAAAGATTGGAACATAGAGACGGGAAATCAGTTTTCCCGAAGCATTTTTACGGAATAATAGCAATCGAGAGATAGTAACCGTAATCCTAGAATATCGGAACCGTATCCTAGAAGGGTTTGATAATGAATGCAGAAAAGCAGTAGGTATGAAAAGCTTGCATTAAAAATAAGCCACCAAACAGTAGTGTGGGTGGTGGCCCTACAGCAAAAGTTTTACTCTGCTCTGTGATGATCAAATGTTCGAAATTCTTGAGAGAGGATTCGGAAATTTGGTTCAGTGGCTAGATGACTAATTTTGCATAAAAACTCTTTTGGCCCTGAAGATAATCAAGGCTAGTAGTCGGTCTCAGCAGCTTGAAATGAAAACATTTCTGAACAAGAACAACAAAAGAATTTTTTTTAGCTCCAACGGAATAAACACCGATTGAATAAAGGATAAATTTTTTGGAATTTTACGAAAGAATCCCACGATATCCAGCAGAAAATGTTATTACGAAGCTGCTACTAAGAGCACAAGGCGGTCAGATGAAGATTAATGCAGTAAGCTCCGCAGTTATATCTACGCCAGGTAATCTTATTGTGAAGCTGCTACCAAGAGTACAAGGCGATCAGATGAAGATCGAAAGAGTTGGATATGCAATAAGCTCCGCAGTTATATCTACCCCAGG
>NW_023998417.1:7640910-7659785 GCF_014805625.2 Glossina fuscipes
TAAGCTCCGCAGTTATATCTACCCCAGGGAATCTCATTGTGAAGCTGTTACCAAAAGTAAATGGGAGTCAGATGAAGATAGAAAGAGTTAGCGATTCAATAAGCTCCGTAGTTATATCTTCTTGATAAACGCGTTTAGAAATTCAATTTTGAATTTTGAGGAATTATTTCTATTTTACATTTGGTCTGCGATGGCTTCAGTTAATTTATTACATTCGCTCGCTTAAAATTTCTCTTTTCCGATATCCGTTTTCTTAAATAACATTTGGAAATTTTTAGGGAAAGTAATCAAAAGTGCCACAAGGAAAATCATCAAGTAATGTTGTCCTTAAGACTGCAGTCACAACACCTGTTGAACACCATTGTCGATTCAGTCCCACAGTTTTCATAATCCAATCTAAAGGATTTTTGGATTTCTTTTAGGATCAAAGAATTGTCCAATATTTGTCACATTCTGTAACCATATGACGAACTTATCGTGTTTGCTTTGCTCTCGAAGAAGACAACTTTGTAAGGTTAGCTTGCAAAGCTCTGGTCTTAGCTTTGAAAGTGCTTTAATGCTAGGCATTACATTTCTTGATAGTTATTTTCCATTTCTAATGCAAGTAATAAGATGCAGTTTATTTACTTCTTTTTTAGCGACATTGAAAACGTCATAATGATAATATAAATAAACGTCGCTGGTTATCCTTCGGGGCGGCATGGTATTGCTTTTCATTCAAGTGAACTCTTATGCCCCCGCTACATGACTCTTTTATATGTTTATGTACATAAAAGTTTTTTTTTTTTTTCATTTTTTTATTTTGTGTTGTGTGTATGTAAATATGGTAGATATTAAGTCTCTGGCTAACTAACTGAACTGGCATAGTTCAGTATGTGGGTATCTGTGAATCACATTCTTCAACATACAATGTAGTAATGAAACAACAATAACTAAAAAAGAAAGATACCGACCATTATTGACCATTCAGTTGTATGTTGAATGTAGGCATATGACCGCCTGTCTGTCTGCCCGTCTACCTTAAATTTTCTGAATTTTAATATTGTTTTTACCGACTTGAGTTCAAAAACCAAATCTTTTTTTTCTTAACGGCGTCTATATGTAGTTTTTTTTTTTTTTTCTTGTAAAGTTTTTCTTTGTACTCCTTCTACCTCCTATGTACATACATATATATATATATTCGTGCTTTCATTGCAATATGTTACGTATATCGAAGTTGGTTAGTTTACAATCATTTTGTTGTTGCAAGCACAAAAATGGCGTTACACTGTATGCACATGCAATAGCAGCAGCAAGAACAACAACAACAGACCAACATAAACTACCACCGACGCCTAAGTTAAATGAAAATGCTGTGGCTGCTGTTGCTGGCTGCATTACGGCTCTTTGTCCGACAACATCCTACATTTAGCAGCAACTCTATTTTGTAGTTGTTGTTGTTGTTGTTGTTGTTGCTGTTGTTGTGATTGTTTTTATGTTTGTATGTAGATTCTCGCTATACTCTAACAATTCTTTTGTGAAAGAAATCAAGCAAAAATCAAAGCCTTTTTGCCGCCCATTCGCTGATGATGACGTCGTCTATAAGTTGGTGTGTATGTGTATGTGTTTTCTTTTACTCTTCCTTCTAAAAGTGCTTTACTGTTTTTATTTTCGTTTTTTTCTTTTTTTTTTTATTTCATCTTCTTTATAAAAGATCATGAAATTCATGGTTGAAACTTCAAGTGCAACATCATTTTGAGAAGTTGCCACAACAACACAACACTCCAACCGTACGTACAGTGTGGGTACTAATGGTGTGGAAATGTTCGTCTATGCATTTTTATTTTTAGTTTTGTTACTATGCCTAGTTTCAATTTATGAAAAAACAAAAAAAAAAAAAGCAAGAAAAAAAAAAAAACATTGGGCATTCAATAAGAATTGGCAGACGTTATGTCTGTTAAAATTTGTTGAGTTGTTTAGAAGACAAAACGAAAGGAAACGATTTATTTGCATATGACTTTTTAAAAACGATTTGAAACGAAACACTTTCGTACAAATTCGCTAATTTGCGAAGAATGGAAATATATCAAGTATAAGTATAATTAAGTACTTACCGGGACTACCTAGGAAGACAGAGGAATATAATCGCCTTGAGGCATCGGCATTTCTAGTATCGGCAGGTGATGACCATTCTCTTCGACACCATCGACCTGAAATAAGAATGTTTTAACAAAAATTAAGTTAAAGTGTTTTTGTTTTCTTAATTTTTTGTAAATTAATTAAAAAATAAAAACATAAGAAATAAAAAAAAGGAAAGAGGAATTCAAGCAAAGTTTAGTATAATTAATATTAGAAGAGCAAATTTAACCCTCTGATCACTACGATGCGAATTTTTATGGATGCCCTTTACTTATGTAAAAAATCTACTCATGCCTTTCTATATAGCAATCATTTTTCGATAGTTCCCAACAAATATATTTAACAACTTTTATTGCTGCTTAATGTAGAGAGAAGTTAGTGCAACCGTAACAACAAGAGCTAAGCAAGTTTTGAATCAATTATATCGGTTGAATACAAGTGCATGCGGACCGTCCTCAGTAAAATTATACTCGCTTTCGCTAAGAGTTCTTTTATGATATTGTTTCCAAAGGATAGCCTCTTATTATGTGTGCAACACAGTTCGAAATTCATAGTATATTCAATTATTTTGCTCTCGGTACGCGTTCGCGTACTCATTGGCACTTGGGATTAACTAACGTTGTGTCTATTATTATTGTACTCAACAATTTTTACAATTTTTAATATTTTCATCAGTAATTTATGATTTATATCACACATCATTCGCAAACGTTTCGTTTAATAGAACTACTCTAGAGACACATTCATTCAATTGATAAGAAAACATATTAACGATAACCTAATGAAAGTTTATACTCAAATCACTCCTTCTTCCTCCCACACAAGAAAATTTATTTAATGACCTTTTGATTGACTGGAGGACGCTAGCTTACCGTAGCTAATAAGGTTGCAAGCAAACCTCTCAGCTGTTAAGTCAACAATTACGATCATTTGGAATTACGTTTAGAGTCTATTTGGCAGGAAATTGTTGCATAAAGATGCTGCGATAATAAAACGTCATTACATGGTTTATCGATTGCCTTCTTTTATGGTTTACATACAACAATAAAAAAAAACAAAAAACACAAAAACATGTTCATTAGTTTTACAATCGTTCACCGTTCCGAGTGTTTTAGAAAAAAACCCCAACCCACAAAAGTATTTTGAAATTTAATTTCTTTCTAACGAAATTTACCGCATAAGCAATTTTATGTTTAAAATAAAAGATCGAATAAATTCCGTTTTGCAAGAAAATTAAAAAAAAAAAAAAATCAAAAACGTTTTGTTTGTCTCAAGTCGACTACTTCAAATCCTCATCGGCGTTAAATGTATTGATTAAAAGTAATGTTTAATAATTTGCTTTAATGATTTTCTAATGCCCATCAACCCACTTAAGCTTTATAATCCTTTACTAATCCTAGATGTATTTGACGCATATAATGACTACTTAGACACATATTACTAGACGCATACTACAAGAGATCTTCGACCATTTATATAAAGTATATATTGCCAGTAAATTTTCATAGTTTTTTCTCACTCACTCCAAGTTTCATCTGAATATTTTATATGTTATAAGTACTAACTCTGATCTGCTTAAAAGAACAGCGAGTTGTCTTTCAAGTTGAAAATGGGGGAACATTACAGCTTTCACGCCATTCCCACTGTAATGGCAAACAGATATAGAGACGGATCTAAATAATATATAGTAAGATTCGGGTTGGAAAGAGCGAAATTCGTGGCTATGTGTTATACATTTATTCAAGTTTTCATGCTACGCATTTCAAGCAACGACGTACGGATATAAGAGCGCTTAGCTATCCTTGTGGACCTAGGACACATATGGAAGAACTTCTACCTACATAGATAGGGTCTTACGATTAACCAAGAAGCTAAATATGACGAAAAACTAAAAGAGGGCAACAATTTTATTAAGAACTTTAAAGCAAACAACACTACTACCACATTAGCAGCTATTTCCGTTGTTGTTGTTGTTGTTGTTGTTTGATTTCAAATGACGTTAATAATAATTTATTTTATAACCTTAAACGGCGCATAAAAACAATTTTAATAACAAGTGGTAATATTAGATTTTCTTCTCTCTTGTTGCCGCTGTTAATGCTGCGCCGCTGCTGCGGTTTTTTTATCTCCTTTTTCTTCCTCTTCTTCCTCATCTTTTTCCTTAAACTTATTCAGGGTTTTTATTTTTAAGTTAAGTAACCCCTCGATATATATCGCAACACACCTTTATATGAATGAAAAGAAATAGCGAGAGAGAAAAAGTACAAAAACAAAAAAAAAAATATATATATATATATATATATAGCAAAAATCTTTTGTTTAACGTTTACATTATTTTCGTCAGCAATTCTTCGGTGAATAGCTCTTAATGGCCAATTTTCTTGGGTATAATGTGCGTATTAAATTTGATGTTTTTGTGGGGTGTTTATTAACGCAACTCAACCAAACTCACAAAATGAAAGAGCGAAGAAAAAAAATAAAAAAAAACAAAACTTTTTTTTTCTTTTATTTTTAAGTTCAACTACTGCTACGTCCCCCACAAAAAAAAACCAAAAAAATTGTAAAACATGCGAATGACCGGACTAACCTTAAAAATTAGAAAACCAAGTGTGAATTATGGGTGTTCAACTTAATGCCTAAGAGTGGTAGACATATTAATTACATAAATTTTAATTACACATTAGAATTGGAGAGAAATGAAAATTTAATAATAAAAAATAAAAGGGAAGAGATTCGAAGATTTTTTATACATCCTTAAAGGGCAAATAAGATAAACCTCACAAAAATCCTTTTTAAAGCAAAGCTAGAAAGGGATTTAGCGCTTATGCGCTAAAAAACTGAAAAATTAATATATACACATATTATTAAAAATTATTAAGCCAATTAGTCAATTTTTGAATTCTCCATTATATACATAAAGTTTCAAGGAAGATATAAATTCGATCGATAGCTTTCAACCAAGATAGAAAACTTTGTGGACACAACCTATAGTAGAATCCTATACCAAATTTTATACTGCCCGCTAAGTATTAATTGTAAAACATTCCTTAAAATCATTAGGTTCTTAGGTGTGCTCGATTTAGAACGACAGAAACGAAGACTACGATGAAATCCCAAAATCTATAAAATCAATAAAATTTACCTTTTGACTAAGAGACAAAAAGAACGAACTGTAGCACATCAAAGAAAAAGGGGTTAGTTGACCTTGAGTGTACTGCACGCATCATTACTTTGGCCATTGATTAGGAAGTCCCTTCGCGAATTAACTTGTACTCTCTCCAATGCAATCTTTTCCTTCCCGAAGGTGTGATATATACTTATTATAAAAGGCATATATAGAGAATAATAATAAGAATAACATTAAATAACTAATAAAATGATATAAAAAATTTGCATTGCAATGGAAGTCAGGATTCTGTGATGTTGCTTCTATTTTACTTATCCCACATTCTTAAGCTGATTATTTTGAGTTTTCTTGCTCACAACTCAACATACAATGTTAATTCAGTCCCTTATATCATTTAGTTGATTTACGAACTATAATCGTTTCAGTCATTCTCTTATTACGCTAAATTACTTTATCTCGTCATTTGTTTTATTAATAAATCGGATAATGCTTTTACTAATCCTTACTTTTTCATAAACTATCAACTATACTTTCCCACGCAAATGGCATTTATGTGTACACATTCTATAAATACTTTATTATATTGATATGATTATTTAATTCCACCCAATAATTATTCCATTTAGAGGTGAGACGTTTTGCAGGTGAGAAATGTAAATTTATGTACATTTGTTTATACCGTTCACTTTTCTTAGTCCACTAAGTGGCGTTAAAAGTAAATTTCAGAATTATTTAGCTTATTCCAGCGCACTTTCAATTAAACAAGCAATGATTCTTTCAAGGTGCGTTCGTCATCGAAGCTAAAGTTGAAGAAAGAAGAAGAAAAGTTTCATTCACTTTTGAATATTTTTCAAGTCTCGGCTAAATTTGTGTACGAAATACCTTAGTTTCTTTCAACTTTACCCACGTGATCAAGGCAAGCGGAATTCATTTATAGAAATAATACTTAGTTAAAATCTTGTTATTACTTATGACATAAATTTTTCAACGACATCTATAAGTTCTGCAATCTTTTCAAAGTTTTTGTCATCTTTTTCTGAAGGTAGTACACTCTCTATAGGCTACCCGTGAAGGGTACATATCTAATTTCACATATATTCCAGGCTAAGTAGACAAAAAAAAAAAAAAACTCTATATTTATTGGCATAGCATTAAGAATTTCATTGGCCGACAAAGTAATAAAAAAATTCCTGAAACCTGGCTTGGTGGTTTTTTACCTGTTTTCTAGCTGCTAAGAAAGAATTATCGTCTTTCGGCAAAATTAACTCCGTTATTCAAAATAGCCTTTACGTGGCTGCCTATGCGAAACTATTACGTAGCAAGCTACTTGCAATCTATGAACCGTTTCAATAATAACGGTTTAAAATATTTTCCCGAAATCCGCACTTCATTTTACGTTATTTACTAAAAAAAACAACTTAAGCTTAATTTTCTCATATATTTGTTTCACTCTAACACTATACACCACATAATTGCTTCTAGAATAAATCTTTATGCGTAAGCAGAAGCATATAAGAAAAATATTAGGAAATGTATGACAAATACTTAAATTTGTGCGTGTACGAATCAAATCTTGAGTATGCATGCATAAGAACTAAGACTTTTGCTAATAGTTTTTTTTCTTTTTAGTTTTTTGGTCTTTTTTATATAATAATCATTATCATGTGGCATCAGACATAGGAGACTAGAGAATACACTTAAATTGATGTTATTATAGTTTCTTTTATTTTTTTTCTTTCATTATTTTTTTATGCTTTTGCTAATAGACTCACGGTCACGACCCCCAAAAGAAAACTGTTTCGCACATAAATCTTAATAATTTTTATTTCGTGTGTATGATTTTTTGCCTCTTAGCTTTTTTTTTTTTTTTTCTTTCTTTTTTTTTTTTGTTTTTCTTGCGTTCACATAAGCAGTAGTAAAATAAAAATTATGGATTTTTTAAAGCTGGCTGCCAAACAGTCTACGAGATTTTTACTAAAATGTGCTCAGTCGCATTCATTGCTTGCAATTCCGATTTTCTCTCTCTTGATATTACTTTACAAATGCGAGCGTAAACTGAAGTTAATGCAGAGAAGTTGAGTCCTTACGTTAGATGAAGACTCAAAGCGAATTCACGTACATTACCATACGTAAGGTAAGAGAGAATCTCGTTGAAGAGATAAATATTGAGTGAAATATTTCCCCTTTTTATTCTTTTACAAGCTCTTTAGTACAATAACCATAAGAGTATAATGAATGCTACAGCAAGTGATTCTAGTAATGAAAGAGTATCGAAAAAAGAGAATGTACGTTTGCGAAGAGAGCAACGCGCTGAGAGGAATTTTGCACTTTTTTTTCTTTTCATTCTTAATGAAATATGAAAACAAAGTATAAATCATTTTTAGTTATTAATATATTTCAGTTCAAGTAAATAAAATAAAAATTTTAATAATAAATTCGAAAGATTGTATTAAAAAAAAAAAAAGAAGAGGATTATTTTCTTGCGAATTTATGTACGCATTTGTAGATTATTTAGTTAAAATTGTTCGTTTACATATTTTTAAAATATTTTTTTTAACACTTTCTTGACGGTTATACAAAAAAAAAAAAAAAAGGGGTGGAGTATCTTTGTTAAGTTTTCTCGCTAAAAGACAAGTTGTAGAGGGTTTTCTTAAGTTCATATACACAATCTTACACATTTATATGCATGTAGATATGCAATATATACATATATATATATATATTTATATACAGATATTCATACGTATATCTTGCTCATTTCATTGCTTAATTGAGCAATTTTACGCTGCCTGCATCATTCATTCAATATTCAGCTATACGCAAAACATATAGCACAAAATTGAACAAATAACTGAAAAAATTTTAAATAAAATAAATGCCGACGCTAAAATTCTGTGACTGCCATGTTTCTTTTTTTAAAAAGAAACTTAAAATATTAATTTAAAAAAAACAAAAAGAAAGAAAAAAAAAAACAAAAAGAAGAAAACCAGAAAACATTTTTTCAAAGTTATTTTTTTAATCAACGAAATTCTTCTCTAATGTTTGATAGTCGTCTCTCTAAGTGTGTTGGTGTTTGTCTGTGCGTTATGTTTAGATAAAATTGTATTTCGAAAGTGACAGTTGAAATGATTTATCACTTTGTTGCGCTGACTGTAACACCACTCGTTGACTGAACACTTTGTCTTTCCAACACTATACGGTCGATATTGTTTTTGTTGCTATTTTACTTTTTGTTTTATTTTTATAACCACCAGCCTTAGCATGCTTTGCAATGGCATATAAATTTTGTCATTTTGTTCGTAACATTCACATAGAACTCAGTTATTCGATACATGACCTCCATCAGCATTAGAATCGTCAAGGATTCACTTAAGTTCTTCTGTTCGTTCGACCATGCCTTCGCTTTTTTTGATCGCATTTTCATATGTTTAGGGTATACGTAAGTGTACTCAGTGTAAAATTCGAAATGAATTTCATCCCGTTCGGCCAGTTACCAATGCATTCTTCCGTCTGTCATTGATAGTCGCCTTGTTTTAATTATTGATTGATACTGAAGTTTAATGTAATTATCCTCAGACCTGAATTTCACATAGAAAATTTGGAAACGGGAAATGGATCCAGCTAAAAACTTAAACGCCTCTGAAAATACTCTCTCTCTCTGGACCATCAACAAACCCACAACCTATTTAGGGAACATCGTTCAAGATGTACATAACTTTGCCCCTCAGTTTTCACCCTGATATCCCAAGTGTTCTTCGTAATTCTTCGCAACTCCGAGAACCGATTCAATGGATATCAGTTTTGCTATCGTTAGGCTTACCTTGTAGTCACGTTGTTAGAGAAATATTTCTATTTGCTGTCGTCAAACTTTTTAGCGCAAGTGTTTTTCTTCTATTTTCCATTTATTATTATTATTATAATAATTTTTTTTTTTTTTTGTTTTTCTTAACGCTTAAAGCGATTTTTATTTTTGTTATAAAGCTTTGCGTTTTCTAGCAAACGCGTTGTTCGCAATACAAAAGAACAATTTTTTTTTTTTTTTTTGCAAAAAAGAAAAATCATCAAAATAAGTATAAATTACTATTTCTTGTATATGTACACGCATACATATCCCATTATTTACATACATATATATATAATAACATATATTTTTTTTAATTTTCTAATTTTTAAAGTATTGTTTGTATCTTTGCTCGTACATAACATTTTTGTCATTGTTGGTGTTTTTTTTTTTTTTTTTTACATTTTTTTTCGCTTTACTTTGTATTTATAAAAATTTCGTTCATTTTCTGTATGTTTCACTTGAATTGCTACAAAATGATTTATGTGCCATGAAAGTATGTGAGTGTGTTTACGTTGGATGCGTGAATTCTTGCTTATATTGAGATTCATAACCCACACTAATAAATGTGCGACATAAGCAAACTATAGAGATAAGTAAATATGAAGAAATTAGTTTAACAATAGTTTTACTTAAGCTTATCGCTTACAATTATTAAAGCATTTGCTCTTGAATTTGTTGACGGAAAATGAAAAAGAAAACAATAATATTCGCTATGGTTGAAATACGTCTACGTTAGCCATGGGCTAAGGCTTTGCTGCTTTGTTGTAAAAGCAAATTGCATGCATACATTAGGTGTTACGTGTACCAGAGTCTGCAGAAACTTTGGATATGACAACCACTACAATTTTATTAGTAAACATCAAAAGATATACGTCGCTAAATGAAAGCGAAATGGTATGACCTAACCGCACCTGCCCTCGGTAGATAAATTAGTGAGAAATTCAACTTTCACTCTATGTGCCGTAAATGAAGTGACGCAACGCTTAACACAAAGGATTAGGTTAGATTAAGGTGGAAGCCCGATTTGGGAGAATAGGGGATTCATTGTGTAAAACAGTTTTCGAGCAAGTAATACGAACTCCATGCTTGAAGTATAAAATTTATTGTTTAGAATGACGGATTATACAATGAACTGATTCAGGGCAACTTCGAGATCAATATGTCTTAATGAAAAATGTCCTCACGTTCCCTTAACAAGTTGGTAACAACAATCCAAAAAAATTAGTTTGCTTCAATCCCTACGACTGATCAGACACTAGCTAGGTAAGGTAAAGTCAGGTTTATTTATCATAGTTCTTTTTCTTATTTATTAACCTATTCACAGTTTGGCTGCGTCCAGGTGATCGGGGTTTGCTATATAGAGGCGTACTCACAGACAATCAACCTTTAAAAATTTTAAGTCGCCTATATATATGCATTTAAATAAAAGCACTTCAACAAAACTATTTTATTTACAAGATACTGGAAAGCCTTGTAGTTATAAGCCCTTCTTCCCTCTTTTTGTTTATAATTTTTACATGTTACATAAAAATTACTTATTGCTTTATGCTTCTGGTGCATGTTTCTGAGAAAGTGGAAACACGTAAAAACACTATAGTGGGGCATGGCCCGTCATAAAATACCCTGCCCTACTTGGCAGTTATTAATACATCGATTTTTCAAAATATGGGAAGTGGTCGGAAAAGCATTCGGATCCGAGCTATTTTCAATAGCGCTCGTCTTCGAGCCAAAACAAGCTGGCGAAGCAAATTTCATTTAAATTTTTCAAAAAAACGCGACCTGTAGGTTGAAGACAAGAAAACAAGACAAACAGACAGACAGATAAGCTTAGATTCATCATCGAGTGTTGCGTATATCCGCACAAACAAAAACATATTCTCCCTTGCAGCGCAAGTGATGTAGTGTATAATAATTTTATTTTTATGGACAATGATGGCGGTATTGAAAAAAAAGTTTATATTTCGAGAATTTCCTCATTTTCCCCAAGTTTGATTTTATTACTTTATGACGACATTTCGTATTCCCTTCATTCAATCGGTTTTTTTGCTAGGTCTTCATAGGGCATTTGTTTCTTGCCCTTTCTCGTATGAGAAATAGACAGATAAATGAATAGACGGATAGACGGACAAAACATAAGCGGCTCAGAACCGCATGTTTCTTATGAATACTGAATAGAATTTACTACGCGTCTGTGTGATAGCTCCCTCATGTTTAAAATAGAACCCAGCTTTGGATGCATTCCCGTGATAACTTTCTTTTAGCTAAGCAAATAACAAAAGGAAATTTGAAATTTGCTTTGTTTCTGCGCGTAAGATAAACTTTGCGGAAAACGGCTCTCAAATGAAACGATTAAAAACCGCAGCAAATTAGCATAAGCGAAGATTTACGGCATACTAAAAATGATCACAGTCAAGATTTAGGTCAAACTATACATACTGACCGAGAGCTATCCCTTCCAGGCTTAATGTCATCGTTTTGTCGGTGTACTTAAGCTTTTGAATGGACCTGGCTGGGAGAGAGTGGAGAATTGTCGAGAATTTGCGAAAGTTTTTTATGTATTTATTTATTTTTATTTTTTTTTTTGTTTTAATTGATCCTAAATTAATTTATGAAAATTTTGTACACTTTTTTCATTTTGAAATTTAATAAACGGCAAAGACTCTTATGCGCGCTTGCAAAGGTTTTTATTTTGTGCAGAAAACAAAAAAGTGTGTGTGTCACCAAAAATTATATAAATTTCATTTTGAAAATCCTCTTTTAAGCTTAAAATTTCATTTTAAAATCCACACTAAATGTGACTAAAAACTTATTCAACGGTTTTTGTTTCATTGGCTTACTTTTTGCGTTCCCCACTCATTTGGGAAGATGTGTTAACTTTATCGTTCCGTTTGAACACATTATTATTATTGATACATCAGATATTAAAAATAGATGACTTTTGAAGAGCAAGTGAAGGGTAGCTATTAATGATAAAATGAAGTTGATCTACCTACACACACAACCTTAACACTTGATGCATATATTTTTGAGTTAAATTTGAGAAACTCGTGCAACAATCAATAAAGTCATTTGTTGTTTAGAGTTTAAAACGCTCACTTTCATAATAGATGGATTAACGAGTTCTCTGGTCCACCTTAAAAGTGAAATTCTACTCAATCATTGCTTTAATTCAATGTTTACTCATAAAACCATGAATCTATTCCTGATTCACCCTAAGCCTCACAATAACTAAGACGTTGTCTCTCTTGCTCACTAAGCACAAGGTGACGGAAGTTCGGTTTGAATCGCATAAAATTCATTTACTTTGCCCCGATGTTGTTTTTTTTTTTTTGCTTATGCTATATGCGACATATAAATAAGTCAAAAAAAACGGGGGGCGGCGTACTTACTGATGCATTTGCATACGAGCATATAAACTGTATAAAGCATATAAAGCGACGGCAAATGCTTTCCCAAAAAAAAAAATGAAAAATTCAGAAGAATTTAATGCACATACATACAATACGTACAAACATTCTTACATACCTATGTAAATAAATTTTATTTTTATAGTTGGAAATAATATTAAATTTTTTTGCTGCTTTAATATAAAAGTATTTCTGGGTGCAGTGTTCCTTTCCTTTCCTCTTTTTTAAGGATACACAAAACTGCTCGTTTCTGTTTTTTACAAGAAATTATAACACCAAAGTATTATGGATGGCTTAATGCAAATCTTTGTACATATATTTTTTGGGTACATGGTGCATGCAGTTTGCCCTTAACAAAAAAAAAAAAAAAAAAAAAAATATATATATATAATAAAAATAAATTAAATAAATAAATGAGTAAAAACAGTGTAAAACATTTTTGCATTTGCAGCTCATGCCGTTTTAACGCTTGTTTTCTATCAGTACGATACAAATTTTTTTTTCTTTCTGGCTTCTTTTTTTTTTTTTTTTTCTTTTTTTGGGTTATTGTCATCTGTTTACGTTTTATAATAACATGCTGAGACGAAAGTTGACCGCCTATGAAAATAGATCGCTCCCCGTGAGTAATACATCTCTCTACCGGTCTTTTCATCATTAATGCATGCATTCGTCGCCGAGGTACATGTAAGCGTTGGGTACTGAATACAGAAATATTATACAACCGTATGGCATGTGGATTACGATGACCAATCGTTGGTGCGTTTTTTCTTTTTTTTTTTCCCTTTTTAAAAACCTTTCCTTCTTTTTTTTCATCATATTCAGTCTTTTCATCCCCAATTTTTGCAGAATTTCAAACAAAGTAAAACGACAACAATAACAAAAAACAACAACATCAGCAGCAGTAACAACAACAACAACAACAACAACAGCAACAGCAATAACAACAACAGTAATGGCAATGAACACACGACATACAATATTTTCCACCATTTTTATCAGACGCAGATGCGTTGGTTTTTTGCTTTTTGTTTTTCATTTATTTATTTTTATTTTACTCGAGTTGTTTTTAAGAATAAAGGTTTTTTTTAAAGTTTTTAAAGCTTTCGCAAGTTGAACTTAAGCCAGCACGTAAGTTAACTTATGAAAGAGGCGCTCGTCCTCATATAAAGCAAACCGAAAGTATAGAAAAATATTATGTTGGCTCTTAAGCTCCTTTTGTCTGGTTGCGTGGAATGAAATATTCCACCATTAATGGATGCTCAGCAGATTTTGCTCCAATGGAAGAAAATTTTATTTAAAAAATTAATCAGAAAGCGTTTAGGAAGCTTTTGGAATATTTGAATAAATTCGGATAAACACCTATAATAATGGAAAATCAGGCGGATAACCTAAAAAAAAAAAAAAAAAAAAAATTTCCAACGCGTTTCAAATTGTTCGAATAGAAACATACTTCTCGACAAGTTGGAATTAACGTCAGAGCCAGCATAGAAAGGCTATTCAACTAAAGACATTTGGCATTTGGAGCAAAGTCAATAAAGCAAATAGAATACGCTTTACAGCAACGGGAAGCGATAAAAAGCCGGTAATCTTTGTACAAATTTTATATATAAAAACTTTTCTCCACAGGATTGCTCGCTAATCGATTTGTTTTAATTGCATTTATGGAATGTGAGTAAAGAGATCGAAAAAATACATGTAAAAGTACTAAAGAAAGGGGTTGGATGTAGATAAGAGAAGAAAATAGAAAAGTCCTAATAGAAAATAAATAAAAGATTTATACAGAAAAGATTTAAAAAAACGTATAAATTAATATAGAAATTAGTGAGGGAAACAATGATGGTTTCAATAATACTGTACAAGCGTCGAATTTCGACAAAAAACACCAAAATTACTTCATAAAATTGAAATTCGGGAAATGAGTGTTTGGATAAAAGTTAACAAAGTTAGTAAAGGTATTTGAATGCAGAGCTGGAGAAAGCAAACATAAAAAGGATTCATGGAAAGACAAACCTGAATGAAAGAAGAAGACAAAAAATTTCTAACGATAACATTAGTTGAATGAAATCTGAAGAAACTGTACAAAAAACACTGAACACCATACACAGACCAAAACAGTAACTTTGACAGCCAGAAAGTCCAGTAATCCAAAGAATTTGAACCATACCATGTCAACAGTAATGTTACGGTCCTGTTAACACAACAGTAGATAGCATATAAATTTTTATTGCTTGTAGTTACTACTTTTAGAAGATTTTTCTACGAAGCGCGCTCATGCATGCTCTATGTGCAGTCTACCAAAATTGATCGTTTCATGTTTGTGAGAATGATGTTAAGCTAATTCTAGATAAAAAATCTGTGTGTCAAGATCACAGTTCGTTACATTTTAACTAACAGTGCCTCAAAAGCTAACATAAAAGATTTATGGATAGATTCCAGTAGATTTTCAAAAAAGATGCAGTCAGTATGACTGCACATCTTTTTGCTACGTGGATCGATTCAGATTCATTTTGGATTTATTCCAGTCTATCCGTTCGAGATATTTTAGTGCAAAGACAAGATTTCATGCATAAAGGCTATAAAGATAATATGCAGAATTTGTCTCACAAAGAGTGTAATGATTTGCGCAACAACAATTTCATGTTAACCTCAAAGATCCATATGACATTCTTGAGGAAAAATGGTTTGAAATTAGCCCAATCAAAATATGAGTCATGGTTTCCAAAGCGATTTGAATCATATTTGGCACCTATATATATATATATATATATATATATACTAACCAGAAGTATAAAAAGTTTCTTTAATTTTCTGTCCTTTTACCCTTTACTTCTTTTTTCCAAACAAGCGTATCGTGAACATTTTACACTTTTATAATTTTTACATCCATTATCGTTGTTGCTTACGTTACGTACCTACTGCACTTGTTTACATTCATACACGGTAAGCCTTATTTTATTTTTTTTATTTTCACTTTTTTTTTTTTTTTTTAACTGCTTTAGTATTTTTATCATATTGCGTACATAACAGTTTAGTTTTGAAGTGGACGCGCGAGTGAGCGAGTGAGTGAGTGAGTGAGTGCGTGCGTGCTTGCATTGCGGATTTTCGTTTGTTGGTGTTTACGTAATTAGGAAATTAATCTGTCAGTTTTTATGAGGCGCACAAACATCCAAAAAAACATCGCTCCACCAATAATATTAAACAACACAACCCAAAAACATTATACATTTATATGTATCTACAACAACATCAGCCACAGCATGCATGCATGCATGCATGCATGCGTGCGTGCGTGCGTGTATGTACATGCGTTTACCGAATGACCTGACTTCCCTTACTATAAGTATATATTAAAAAAAAAAAAAAAAAGAAAGAACGAAATAAAAACAACTTTTGATTGCATTATCAATTCATTTATTTTAAAGGCCAGGCAGCTAGCACATCATTCTATCCGTATCACCTTATTTAACACCATATCATGCAACGGATGTACAATATATGCATAACGCGCGCTCATTTCAAAGAGTGTAAAAGTGGAAAAATATGTTTTCTCTCTCTCTCTCGCTTTTTCGGGTTTTGTTGTTGTTTATTTATTTATTTTTTTTTTTTTATTTTCTCTCTGCACTCTTTCAATCAAGGGTTGTACTCTGTCTGACGTTTAAAATGAAATTTAAACCATTTTATTTAATCTTTTCATATAAAAATTTTTCAATTTTAAATTTATTTGTTGTGTTGTATTGTTAGGCGGGTATGACACATGTGTGTGTACGTCGTAGTGCTGGTAAGCCATCCAATTGGAAAATTTACACGTGAATATTGTAAAAAATTGTTGTGGTTTTAATTTGGTTTATTGTTGATAATATTGTTGTTGTGCAGCATTTGCGGAGATCTTCAGTTTTTTTTTTTTTTTTTTTTTTTTTTCTTTTTTAAACCATCATAAATATGTTACATGGCAATCATGAAAATCAGGAAACAATTTCGTAGTAAATAAAATATATCGATCCCTTGTGTTCATGCATGCTTGCGTCGATGATGGTTGGTAGCAATGTATGTAATATAACAATTGTAAGCTGCATTAACTAAACTGAACAGTACGTTTAAAATCCACATAATTTGTGTCTCAAATTGTAATCTAAAAACTTTACTACAATACATATTTATATATATATGCACATATATATATGTATATATATGTATACATTAAGCCTTTGTGGAAATTCCAATCGTTTCCTTTTACTACATTCTGCAGAAATTATTTCCAAATGTTGTCTCATCAAGATTGCTTTCGCAATAGTTGTTGTCCTTAACAGGGCATGGCTGGATTCATTGTATAATGCATATACAATGCTAATCTTATCCTTGGCTATATTGCTTTATTAGATATGTAGGATGAAAAGGATATAGTTGGAGCAACGCTATGACAGACGGACGAAAGAGACTCACGAAGAGATAAAGGCAGATTAATAGGACAACATGGAATTGTACGTCCATGGTAAGCAAACAACTGCCTACGAACTGTTAGTTAAGTTCACAGTACCTTTCTTAAATAATGTATATTGTCGGATAGACACAAGTTGTGCTTCTTCTCCGTTATTCTGCTTTTGTATATATTTCATCGATAATTAGATCGCAAAAAAACTGAACTCATTCAAGTAGTAAATTCCAACTATTGAAACAAGCTAACGCAAGACATCAGAAAAGGGGTTCGAACAGGTTTTGAAAGCGGCAAGCGGACGAATTCATCGTTTAAAGACGACGAGACCCTATTTCTAGATATTTCAAAAAAGCGCCAAGCTTTTAGGCGGCCATTGCATCATTAATTGATTTCATTCATTCAATTCATACCCATGCGTTTATCACATACTAAACAAAGCTGTCTAAGGCAGCCTATACAAGTTCTATTTTTCTTCAGATAACTTGTAAAGTCATCTACTCAGTCTTAACCAATATATGTAGCGCCTCCCCCAGCTTTCAAGTTGACTAACGTAGTAACATGGCGAAGTCCTCCGATTCTTTTAATCCATATCATACAAGTATGATAAACTGACCGTAGGGATACCGAATCCAGTAGACCTCTGCAATGTCGCCCTGCTTGCCAAATTTCACTTTATTCATCAACAACCTACTGAAGATAGGAGAAGTTAGCTTAGCGCAGTTTTTTTAGGTAAGAGCGAAAGATTTTTAAGTAATCGTAAATCATATGTAAATCTTAGCTTTACTCTCCTTCAGAAAATGTGAAATTGTTCGCTTCTTGGAATTGAAGCGATTTGCAGCCTCTTGAGACTATAGATGGTATATTTCGACAAGTTAAAAAGTTGAAACAAATTATGACAACAAAAAAAGGCCACAAAAGTCGCACACGAAAACATGGCACCATTGCGGTAAAGACGCTATAAAAAACTTCATAATCATTTGCATTTCTGTACTATACGAACAGAGAGAGAAAGAAATTTCCCCATTTCAGCAACACTGCAGTAAGAGAATCCTTCAGTTGTACTGTTCACAGAGAGTCGCCAATGATCGATTCATATTTAGCCCGTGTGCACTGGATACCTCAAAATTGAGACTTTCAGATACAAAAGGCTGCAGGCAGTCAGCTTCAGACTAAGAAAGACTCCTTAAAGGGGACACTTTAGTTACAGCAACAATCGCTCGCTATTTTAGTGCGTATAACTTGCACACACTTTCTTAACACACTTTCCTTTCACTGGGGAGCAAAATCTGAGCCATTTGGGTGAACATAATGAATTTAATCCTTATTGTAATCTTGGCTATATTTTGCTTGGCTATATTTTGCCAATTTGTTGAAAAGCACCGAACGCGACTTGTTCAAGAAGCATTTTGCAACGCTTTCCATTGTATGACAACTAAGGTTGTTCGCTCGCAAAGGGAGTCATAGTTTCTCCATCCTCTCGCCGTCCTTTTTACGAATCTTCTTATTTCTTCATTTGCGCCGTATTCTTATTAACGCTTGTGCGATCAATCTTCAATCAACTTATCAACTAAGCAAAATATTCCCTCGAACTCTATTTGTCTACATCTGCTTTACTAAATCTTCAAAGCGATTAAATAAACGACATTTTGAGCTTTTATAAGCTTTTCACGACTTGGTCATAATATAATGTTGAACATTCACTAAACACCAAGTGCACACAACTTTTACTTTCATCGCATCATTTAAGTGCATATGCAGCAACTACTGACATCAATTGACTGGTTAAAGGTGATTTCTTTTCTATTTGGGTTTTTCCGAATCAATAAAAAAACTATTTTAAGCAAATTGTCACGTTTGGTGTATGTTCGGCTGTTGTTCTTCTATTTTTTTTTTTTTTTTTTTTTTTTTCTTATTGCAATCATTGCTCCGCAAAATGGTTGAAAAAAC
>NW_023998417.1:7664785-7692793 GCF_014805625.2 Glossina fuscipes
AGCTTATAAGTCGCCTCAGTATGTTTATATTAGTCACACAATCGCATCCTCACCATCATCGTCATCGTCATCGTCTTCGTCATCATCATCATCATCATCATCGTCAGCAACTCTATGTATAATAATGTCAGTTTCAGTTGTTCTTATTGCTGTTGCTGTTGTTGTTGATATTGTTCTTATGGTGGTGATGGTGTTGTCGTTGTCTGCATCAACAACAACAAAAATTTATATATAGTTTTATTTACAGGTTTACCGTATGATAATGTCACTGTTTTTATTTTGTTCATGGATAAATTTCTTGTTCTTTGTTTTTTTTTTTTTTGTATTTTTTTTCTATTTCATTGAATATGTTGTTGTGTTTCTTATGATTATACAGATTGTTTGCTGCTATGGCGTGGTGTGGTGTGGTTTGTTGATTTTTAGGTGACAATGCGCATACTCTGCTACTTAGATGTTTCCATGCATGTGGGAGCAATAAAAAACGCATATTCTTTATAGCAATTATAATATGTGAGGACAATGGATAAACATGTAAAATGCGAAACAAAACAAAACAAAAAAAAAAAAAAAAAAGAAAGGATGAATCAAGCCATCAAGAAATAAAATGATATTTAGTCTAAAGATTTCTTTGAAAATATTGTGTTGGCACAGCAAGAGAAAATCACCATTGCGTAGATCTTTACACGACACACTGCATGTGACAGAGCGAGCGAGAAAGAGAGAAAAAATTATATCGAAATTTCCAAAAATTGTATTCTCGCTTAACTTGTTAGATAAAAGTAGACAAAATCGTTTATATCGAATTGTAAATGATTTTTACCAAAAGCTTTCAAGATTACTTAACATAGTCAGCTTCTTTCCTTGGGCTCCTTTCGAAGGCTACATATTTTCTTTTTAAACTTGCCATTATTACTTGAAATTACTTGAAATTCGTAGCTCGTACGGCACATGCGGCATTTCGGAATTTATAGTGCTACACACACCCTCTTGATTAATGCAACAAAACGTGTGAAAATTTTCCGCTTCTTTTATTGTTCTTGTTATAATATGTACAGGGACAAAAACCTGGATCTCTGTTAATTGCCTAACCCATTAACCAATAATGATAACAGTGATTGAAATTATCGATAATTAGTTTTATAACGTAACTATAAGTAGTTTTCGCTTCTCTTCATTAAAGAATCGTCTTGCAAGCGTGTTGATCGTACTAGGATGGGCTTGTGACCCTTCACCTTAATGGATAAACTATTAAATGCCAGCTTTAACAGTACGAGAGCATATCCCATGCATCTGACAAAATACCCCCTAAACCTGAACCTTTTATATTCAACTGATTAACACGTGTGCAGATTGGAGGTAAAACTAATCTTTTTCGCTGCGCCATTAATTTCACTTCATTCATTTTTTTATCAAACTAATGCAGATTTAAAGCATTCATCTCAAGAAAGTATTATTTAGTTTTGATATCGTTTATCTATAGCCGTGTCCTGTGTTCTCTGCATGTGGGATTTTGCTTTTTGGTGAGAAGCGTTTTTAATTTTCCGCTTTTCGTTAAAATCCTTTTTCACGAAACTACGCGTTTAATTGATTTTTTTTTTTTTTTTTCTTTTTTCTCTAAAGCCCGACAAAGTTTTGCAAAATGTAAATAAGCGTAAAAGTTTTTCGATTGATTTCATTTCAGACGGCTGTCCTCAAAACGATGCTAAAAAGATTTCCTGTTCAGTTGAAGCTATGTTCACGGAATGAACCGTTAACCGACGGCTACTAGACTTGACGTTTTATGTTTATATTGTTACTGGAGATTTTGTTTATGCTCGTATTGTCATTGCTGTTGTTATTGTTTTTCTAGTTGTTGCTGTTATGGTATAGTAGAGAGACGATACGCTCATTCATCCGTTTGACGGTCACGTGACCCTAATAAATCACAGAATTAATGTTACGTAAAATGGTGAATGTATGTGCGACTAGTATAGTAGTAAGTGCTCGCAAGTACGCGCATACGTTGCCCCCCCGAAACATTTGACTAAATTTTCGCATTCTATGTCTTAGTAAAATCGTGATGAGTAGTAGTATACGTTGTTGCTAGAATTACAAAAATTAGTTTTTTCTTTTCGAAAATTTAACGAAATAAGCAGAATAAGCAGAGCGAGAGAAAACAAAGAAAAAACCGGAAATTAAAAACGAGTTGAGAATTTCCAAAATCCTAAATTTGTTCGCTGCCTATAAGTAGACTTTAAAAGTTTTTGATTAAATAGCTAAAGTAGTATGCTTTACTTTCTCGTTTCTTACTTTCACTTACTTTTTTTTTTTTTATGAAAAGGAAGAAAAGAACGAAAAAAATAATAATAAAATTTTATGTTAAATAAAACAATTGTTTTTCCTCTTTTTTTTTGCACTCTCACTTTAAAACTCATAAACTACTTAACAGATAATGACACTCTTTGGTAAATACCGACAAATACAGACACGAAATACTTATGTATATAAGTATAAGTATATACATAACGACAATTTCCTCATTATCGTAAAATTTATTCAAGCAAAATAAATTCATTGGTCGTTAACCTTGACACTGGTTTTCCGCCGCCATTGCACGGTAAGTCACTTTATGCGAAATAACAGCACAACAACAATAATAGCAATAACAACAACAACAACACCAACAGTAGCTCTAACGACTACAATGAGTATTACTCTCTAGTTTTGGTGTCTGTACGTACGTACGTTGCGACAGAGAAGAGTATGCGTGCATACATGTATAGGTGTTTACATATGTGTTGTACATATTTTTGGGGTTTTGTTTAACTATCTTCTGTGTGCTGTTTGTTATGTGATTCTATGTGCAATTACTCTGATTACGTAGACAACAACGTTACCACTTTCTTTTTTGTTTTTTTTCTGTTTTTAAGATTTTCCTCAGTAGCACTTTTTGAATGCCATTTGAACGTGTTGAGTGAAACATTTGATTTTTATAGTTTTATAGAGTGTCAAAACATGTTTATTTATAAAGGATACCATTTTCGTGGTCATGAAGATTTAAATAAAAACAAGTGTTGTACACACACCGTTAAAAAGGTTTTCTTATTAAGACAAAAAACAATTTCATTTTATTTTATCCCAAAAATATGCTATTACTTAGTATTATTTTTACTGTTTAAAAGTATGTTTCACTATTTCATTATTTAATGACATCAGCCTACTTTTCGGGGATTTTACATTTAAGCTCTAGCCAGACAAACGATTTATGTTTTAATTTTATTTTTCATTTCGTTTAAAGTGTCTGCAAAATAATTACATAATTTTCTTAGTCTTTTTTTTGTTTAACGAAAATACACATAGAGTTTTGCAAGGAAAATCATGCCAGACCAAGTGTCCTTATTCCATAATTAAAAATATGCCCAAAAACTATATAAAAAGCTACATATTACACATAATTCATTACACAATGCTCAGTGTGCTCTACTAAAGTCTGTATGACTTGATACCGAAAACCGAACAACATACAAAAGGAACACTTTCCAGACTTTGCTACTGCTTTGCAGTACAGTAAAAAGTAAATGCCTCTAATTTGTTTTTGTTATTATTATTATTATAATTTTTTTTTTTTTTTTTTTTTTTTTTTTTTTTTTTTTGTTTTCTGCTCTTTCTGAGCAAACTTTTCTCTACTTTAGTTTTAAGTGAAAATATGTACTGGCTACAGTGTGTTGTGATGTTCATGGCCTACAAGCTCTGAACTGGCATAGGCTGGTAGTAAAACTCTCTTTTATTTACAGCAAAAAAAAAAAAAAAAAAAAAAAATGCACTAAAGTCTTGGCTTTTAAGCACACAAATTTAGCCTTAAGCACAAATGCCTTAGTGCAGACTATGCACAGAGTTACACTTCCACACACATTTACACTTGCACGCATATACACATACATACATACAAACATACATATAAAGCATTCTATACAGACAGTAAAAATAAAACCATGTATACATAAATCGCTATTATTTAACATAAATGAGAAAAAAAGCCAAGGGTTGTTATTACAAAAAACAATACAGTCTCAATATATGTATTAAAAGACATAAAGCGAAAAGGCAACGATGAAAAAAGTAATTTTCTTTTTCAATTTTTATATTCGCCATCAACAAAGGCGCTGTATATTAGTTTTCTTGTTTCACTTGTAACGCCCAGACAGAAACACGGCTTGACGGTAGTCATAAAGTAATGAGAGATTTAACCGGCTAGATCCGAAAAAATGTACAAATCGAGAGGCCCGTATTAGGTGTGAGGCATTTTCATTTGCTTCCTCTGGGCTTTATTCGTATCATTCACTCTATTTTGTGTTAGGGTTTCTCAACTGACTTTAAATACTTTGAAAAACTTTGCGTATTATTAAAGCCCGACTCCGAAACCACAGCAACTTTGGATGCGTTAATGTTTACGCAAAATGAGTCGTCAATCGTAAGGTGCTTAAATCTTTTCGATAAGGAAATGATTCGAATTGATTTGAGAGGAAATTCCACTTATCTGCCGAGTACCTTGGCTGACTTTTGCTCCTGCTGGAATAAGACATTGGTATGCAAAGGCTGAAGGGGCTATTGAAGCAGTTAATGTCATGGGATCTACATGAACAATTACACTAACTTCTCGTTTACTTGCTGTGTTCAATGGCTTCTCGGATTGAATATGCATGTGTAATGATTTCAACAAGACGGCAATGAGTCCACGTATTAGAAAGCAAGTTCATTAGCGTGGGCCTAGGAGAAGCTAAACTCGTTAAACTAAATTCGTGGCCGTGTTTTCATAAATCGATTTTTAGATTACGCAATATAATGGAATAGAAGCACTAACAATATTTCCACGTAACCCTAATATATTCGTTTTTGGAGTAAAATTTTCATATGACTAAGCGATGGATAGAAACCAACTTCAGTTTGATATTAGGCTCTATTTAGCGGGTATTTCAAATTCGTATCCATGTAAACATTGTTCTTTTACTTTCCTGCCTTACTTACTTTCTTTAACATTATTATTGTCTACTTTAGAAATTATAGATAAAAAAGAGTAAAAAAAGAACAATTATATAAAGAAATGTACATCATTATAATGGGCGCGCATACGTTGGCCAAGTAATATATGAAGTCTTCTACAGTAAGCTTATGCATGTATATGTATATATATATACACATAAGTCCATACATTTATAAATATATAGATTCGAGTACAAGATAAATTATTGTATTTCCACGTAATCTACATTAAAGAAAACGCAAATGTAGGGATAGGAAAAAGTCAATATTCATTAGTTAAATTAATAAAAAATATTCAACGACAGTAATTACTTAAGTTTACTTCTAAAAAAGTTTTCTTTCAAAATGAATAACCGAAAAAAAAAAGAAAAAACAGGAAAAATTTATAAAATTTCCATTAAACGCATAAATGTAGGCTTCTGTTTTTATTGCTTTCAAGTTGCTATTATTGTTATTGTTATTGTTGTTGTTGCTGTTGCTGTTGCTGTCTTGTCTGGCTTGGCTTTTGCATTGTTATTTTATTGCATAATTTAAGGCCTTTTTTTTATCTCTTTCACTATCTCTATCTCCCTCGTGCACTCTCATCTCTCTTCGTTTCTCTACCCCTTCTTGCAATGTTTTCTCTCGCTCTCTTTCTTTCCCCCGTGATGTGCATGTGGCATTAAAATTTATGGTCATCATGTCGTTTTTAGGCTTTTAACTACTACTGTGTTTGCTTACGTCTGGTCCTCATAAATTTTCAAGGTAAATTTTGTAACAATATCATCCACATACACTTGTTGCTTAATTTTAGTTATATATTCGTAAAGGAAAGTGAAAACGGGGATTTTTTCGTTTGTTTGTTCGCCTTTGTTGTTGTACACGTTCTGTTATCGTTGCTGTTCTTGCAATTCTTGCCGGCAAACGAAAATAATTATGAAAATTTATATCCCAAGAGGATCTTTAATGGTGAAATAAATCGTTTTGATTTTTCTTCTTCAACTTTTTTTTTTCAAAAAACGCCTAAATATAGGCAAGTCTTGAAAGGTTCAATATACTTTAATTTTAAGTGATAACTTTTTTTTTTTTTTATATAAACTTTTCTTTTAAAAATGCCTTCAAGTTTTCTTCCGTGCAAATAAGAAGTCGAAGGACGTGGTAGTTGTACTTTCATTTTGGAGTCTTCGAGAGAACTTCTGTTTTAAACACATTTATTAGGTAAATTCCTTAAGCCTTTAAAGGTGAAACATGTGTTATTGAAATGGGTGTGAAGGATGTGTAAATATATTTGAAATTTTTAACTTATATGTTTTTTTTTTTTTGACCACCACGTTTAGCCTTGCTTTGCAGAGAACTTTGCCATTAGGACTGTAGTTGGGGACGTATGCCAATGAAGCAGAGCGCAATAACATTCCTTTCTCTCTTACCGTCAATTTTACTATCCTCTCACTTTCTTTTCTTAACTTACATTTCAAGATTTTTCTGTCCTGGGAATGTTTAATATTTGGAGAATGACAACTGTATAAATCATCCCCACGCCGAAGACCCTATATTTCTCCTATTCAATCGATAATATCATGTTGATCTGTTGCGGCTTATTTCCCACTTTGCTGACGATTTTACTTGTTTACTAGGAGAAGGTAAACTGAAATCGGAAACCAGCAAAGAGTACAGCTATTGATTTTACAGCAGTTGATTTTTTTTTTTTTTTTTTTGGGACGGGAGATGTAAGTCATTTAGTTGCCAACAAATTTTAAGAAGAAAGTTTACTTTTATATAATAAAGCTCTTGACGCCCTTTATTACCTATGATGACGTTTAATTTTTGTAACGCTATTATGAGTAAAAAGAACAAAAATTGGATAATAAAGTATAAATTACGTAACCTTTCAATAACAAATATAAAGTTAGACTGCACTGATAACGGCGTTTGTGGCGTAAAATTATGAAACTTAGAAAAAGGCATGCCCGTGAAGATGGGAAGGATTAAAGCCACGGCATATAGCATTTTCATTGTAAACACTTTGAAATGTTGTTTAGTGCTTTAAAAAGATTTTATATAAAAGTAGTAAAGCTTATTGATGTGATTTTGCCTCTCGGAGAGTAGTTTAAAGTCGAATTTATGTTGCGTTTTAATCTTCTGTCCTTTTAATAAGCTGACGATGGCACTAAATAATGAAATCCAAACCATTCAGGCCGTTCAGTCATATTAATTGTAACCTTCTATTTAGCGGTTTCCTCACCAAATTTTTTGACCTGCTAAATTCTGCCATATATTTGAAACCGCTCATTGGAGCTATCGGGTAATTGTAATTTTTCCCAAACAATCTCAATTAGAACAGAAATTTCTCCCCTTGTCCTTCACAGTGTAATTATGCTCTGATACCACGGAGGATAATTTAAATGCAATAACATTTACATTAATATTTGTTTCACTTTAGACTAATGCTAGCTGACAGCAACAATATTCTAATTTTGAAAAATTATTAAATTGTGTTTTTGTTAATTTTTACTCTCTAGATCTTTTATTAAATGTAATCCTTAAAGCTTCTTGCATAAACTGAAACTAAAGTCTCATTAACTTTAATTTAAAATTTCTCTTTTAGACAACAGCTGTCTGCTTAAGTATTGGTTTTAGTTTTTCATGTACGGTATGTGTGTATGGTTTCATGCTTTCCTTGTTTCCTTTCTAACAGCATTTGCTTAACGGCCATTTCAGCTCCCGTTCTCCATCGTCAACAAATGCATTTAAGAAGGCTCGTTGTTGTTGTTGTTGTTGTTGGTATATTTTTCTGCATTTTTCTTTTCTATTTGAATTTTACTTTGGATTTTTTTTCTTTTGATATATATATATATGTGTACATATATATGTATATGTATATATATGTATTTCCTTATATATATATATATATATATATAAGGACATGTATGTTGTAGGAGCCGTTGGATTCTTTTTTTTAACTTTTTCTTATACTTTTTTTCATATATTCCGGTATATATCTTCTTTTACTTATGCAGTATATATTTCTTTTGAATGATTCGATGATTTTAAGCGCCTGCGTTATATGAAAACCAATCGCATCAAAGCACCCCATTAAATAACGTCATCAACAACATCATTATGATTATTATTATTATTACTATTTAGAATCCGGTTCATCATTACACCATCATCATCAACATCGCTGTCATTTCTATCTTCTTTATTAGAGATACTAACTAAAATTTCTCAAACTATAGATGGAAAATAAAACTTTTGTTGTTTGTGTAAGATAGACAAACGTTACTATATATCTATATATACGTATATATACATGTACATATATACATATATATATATATATTATTGCACATATATTTGAGCAAATATGTATGCTTATATATATATATATGCTTATATATGTATGTATATACGGATGCAATCGTACATTGGTATGCTTTTTACATGGTTTTTAGTTATTACGTTTGTATGTTCATGTCCTTTATGTAATATCGGCATGATATTGATTTTATTATCTGCAAATTATTCATAAAAATTTATTTCATTCATTCTAAAAGAAAAAAAAAGAAAAGTTTTTATTATTGCTTTAATTTTAAATCGAAACTAATATTCTTTACATTCCATTGAACATTTCATTACTTTAATATAAGAACAAATGAACAAAAGGTAATAATAAGAGGGAAACCGTTTCGAATTTTCTTCTTTTTTTTCTTTTTGCTGAATCTACTTTTTAAAGAGTAGCATAGCGTAAGATTTATTATTTTAGATCGATATGAAAACTCATTAACTGATTATTTCTTGTGCTTTTAAAATTTAATTGCGATACTTTTTCAAATATAGTTATAGAATACTTGTCGGACTTGATTTTAAATGGAAAATTCATTTTCAAGTCAGTTAAGTAATTTAAGCTCATTGATTTTAAAAAACCTTCAAATGAGAAGAAGAGCAATGATGAGGCTGATGAGAAAGATGTGTGAAAATGCATGTCCGGACTTTGTCAAAATTTCATTTAAATTCTATCAAATTTCCTGGCTCGAGGCAGCTAGAAACCTTAGCTATAAACATTAATGGCTTTGTTGTTTCAATATAAAAAGAAAAACCCAAGAGTTGAGGTTACTATAAATCTTCTAATAAAAACTTATTTAGATTAAACCTATTTAACAGCCAAAAGTGTTCCATTATTGATTGAAGCGTTACTTTAGCGATTACATGAAGTTTTCAGTACAACAAATCAGTCAAAATGAGACAACAATCGCGGGATAGGATGAGAATTGTCGGCATTAACTTTTTAAAGTCCTCCTTCTTTTTAAACCGTCTTCTAAGTTTTTGTCGTTGCACCTTTAAAAGTTTTCTTTGCTTATTGATCAGTGGCTTTTGTTCTATCCTTTTACGGCAAATTTTCGGGCAATCAGAAGATGGATCAACTTGCTTGGGACGATTGCGTTGACCAATGTAAAAACCACATTTCTGAATATTAAGAATGGAATGATGAAATTAATTTGCCCTTATTTCAAAGATCTTCTATGTGTTTTGCTTCTAAGTGCACTTCCTGGTGACAGTTTCCTTTTTAATTAATAAATAAATTAACTTTCTTAACACCTATTCTCTCACTTCCTCTCCCCTCCCTTCTTTTCTTCCACTCTTTCTGACACCCTCCCTCTTTTCGCTTCTATCTCAACTTAATCGATTTCCATATGATTTTCTAGATCTATTAAATACTTGGCGGAAGATATTGCATTTTTAAAGAAAACACCAATAGGTCTACAGTTTGTTTATAGGTCCTACCAGAATAATACACATAACCTCTCTTAAGTTTCTTTAGCTTAGTTGTAAGCTAAGTGACAATTAGATGCTCAGCTTGAAATGAACAATCACTCTATGACTCTATGGCTATTATGTCTAATACTACTACATAACTTGTTTTGAAGGACCTCAAAGCCCCTTGGACTCTAAACAACCTAGTTATCGGTTTCCATCTTTTAACGTTATCATCCCTAGTCATAATAAAAGTAATGCAGAAAGTAATTTGTCTTATTAAAATTCCCACAGAATTTAATTAAATTTTAAATTCTACTTGAAGTCTACGAACGAGAACTTTTTTATATGCTTGCTCAACCAACTACTCTCTCTCTATATATATTTTTTTATAAAAAGTTTTTTTCTATTATGCTTCTTTTTTTTCAGCTATGTACTAAAAATGTTTTTAATGGATTTTTGTAGAAAATTGCATTTTCTTTAATTTTTTTGTTTTTTTTTTTTTTGATTTCTTTTTTTTTCTTTTTTGTTATGCAGTCTATGTTCCATGTAGGAAAACTCATCATTTTGGTTGGTTGGTAAGCTTTTACTCGTGACCATGGTTGCCATATTAGATTTGGAAAAACATTTCCGCTTTTCAGTAACAGACCAACATGAATAGTAAAACCTTATATAATATATATATATATATATATAGATATGTATATACACTTTTATTTATTATAAACCTAAGACTATGACTGGTTGTTTGTTACACTTGAAATGCTTTAAAAGTGTGTACATAAGTATCTCTGCGTGGCTATATGCATAAATGCACGAAGATGAACGTTCACTGCAAGTAGTCACAATATTATAAAGAATTTCTAGTGTGAGAGAGAAGAAAAAGAAAGTTTTCTTTTTTTTTTTAATATTTTTTTTTTTTTTTTTTTTTTTTTTTGATAGTATGTAGGGAAAAAAAGAAAACGATGCAAGCTAGAAAATTAAGTCAGGCACAAAAAATGTATTGTGACAGCAAAGATTTTAAGGAATTTTTCTTTCTTTCAACTCTAACGAACGAAAGAGAGATAAAAGTCACGGAAAAGAGAATAAAAAATATACAGAAAATTGCAAACAAACAAGAAAAAGAGAACAAAAAAAAAAAAAAAAAAAATTAAAAAACTTTGTTAGAAAGAAATTGTAACAATATCTTAAAAGGGAAAAAAGAAGAAGAAAACAAATTAAAAAATTTATTTTTACAAACTTTTTTTTTTCTTCATAGTTACTTAATATATATATATATATATATATATATATATATATGTGTGTGTGTGTGTATACATATAGGTGTGAGTTTATGCGCACTAATAATACCACTTGCTTTATTACATTTTCATATGTTTGTGTTAATGGAATTTTTTCTACAATTAAACACACATCTAGAGTTGACGGCATTGGATCGAGAGCCTTGAAATAACTGAGGTATCGAATTTTTGACCATCCATCCATCCAAATTTGTTGTCGTTGTCGTTGGAACTCTTCAAATAAACCGTCATTATAAGCCCAAAACATTTTGGGTAAACCTTTAGATGGAACTTATGTTCCCATCTGGTCTGGCTTAACTATAGTAAAACAATAAGTTAAACAGGGAAAACTTAATATGCTTTGATCAGATTGTCAAAAAGTCTAATCAAAGACATCAAGCAAGACGCGAGAAGAAAAACAAGCTTGATAGTAATACTTTTTAGCAAAGAGTTTAAATGACGGCCTCTTAAGTGCAAATACTGTCTGTAGCGTATCCTAATCTCTTTGCTTGCAAACTGTTAAAAAGCCAAATTAAAGGTAATTGGCAAGCTTTAGCAGCTAATACTTGAAGATCTATATTGTTGGAGGTTGCCTTCAATTCACTCCATGACAATGCAGACTGAGTTCGACGAGGAATATTTTGGATCGGATCCGAGCTCCCTATTCTTTTAACACCCTATATAAAATAGTACGTCTACTGCTGCTTACCCTTTTCATTTGTTTTTTTTTTCTTGTGCTCCTCATCAGTCCGCTCATAAGCTTTTAATTTTTTTCTTTATTTCGCAATAAAGGAAGAACGAAAAAAAAAAAGGGGGAAAAAATTAATTGCTTTACTCGAGCAGAGAGTGAGAATCAAGTGAAATGCAAACAACAACAAAATAAAAGAAATTAAAAAATTTTTATATCGTATACGAAAACAAATAGAAAATAGAAGAGAACCTCAACTGAACAGAAACACATCTAATGCCACCACCATCAGCACGGCAGCGAAAAGGAAATGAAAGAATTGCTAAGAACGGGCTTTAGCCAGCAGTAAATTGGAATTTTTAGTTTGCACTTTAATGGAATTTTGTAATGCTTTTTCTGTTTTTTTTTTTTTTTTTGAAGGTTTTTGGACTACAACCAAGTAAAACCAAACAAATAAACAAGTAAAAAAACAAAAGCAACTAATTTTAAACGTTCAAACTAAGAATAGCACCAACAACAAAAACAACAACAACAACAACCCTTTCTCTCTCACTCACAGTCTTTTAACAAACAATATTCCTTCATTCATATACCAAACATAGTTTATTTGTTATATATACTCTACTACCATATAACATGCATACATGCATAAACAAAACTTGCATATATATATATATATATATATATGCTTGAGTGAGTGCAAGTATTATAAGCACAACACAAATAGTTCACATCGCTTACATATTTTTATTGTAAATGAAAAATATTTTACGGAAAAAGTATTGCACATGATATGAGACGAAAACAAAAAAAAAAAAAAACAAAACAAATAAATAAATAATAATAAAAAAAAAATATATATATATCTAGTAAAAAAGCGGAAAATGTAACAAATGAAATTATTTCGAGTATGAAATCATGAAAAGGACTTTGATAGAAAAATATGAAAAAGTTTCTTTTAAAAACTTTTTATTTTTTCATAAAAAAAAAAAAAAAAATAAAAAAAATACTTTGTAGTATTTTTTTAATAAAATTTTATTGTTTTCACTCACTTGTAAAAAATAGGAAAAAGAAAATGAAAATGTTATAAGCGTTGAAATTCATTACTTGACATATGCAAGTCATCGTATACCTGCGTCGTTCTCTTTAAGAAATGCAAAATTGCATTAACCTTATATTACACTATAAGCCAGTAAGTAAAATTAGATGGAAAAAGTTATGAGAGTTTTTCAAAATAAACAGCAACGAGACCAATACCAATAAAAGCAAATATCTATTTACGGATATTATGTGCTCTGAACGTTACGCTTAATGCCACGTAATTAAAATGGAATTTTTTGATAATTCTGATCTCTGATAATTCTGGTTGTTGAAGCTATCAATCGGTTCTTCGACTTCGAAAATCCTTGTGGACGCACTTTGTGTTTTACAAGAAGAAAACAAAAAGATTAGGAGATTGTTAGACTCTGGCACTGATACAACCACCTAACTAAAACAATGACTAAATTTATTGCACTAATAATGTGCAGTGGAACTGGAGAGTGTTATATAGAAGAAAGGTTTTCCGAAGAAATCATTGCTTGCTAGCTTTGATACACTGAAGCGATTGTAATCTAATCAAAAAACGTCTTGATGTGGATTAGCCTAGATAATGTTAAATATATAGAGCCAGATTTCGTAATAGTAATGGATAGGATTTATTAACACCCATCAGACGGAGCGATTTTACTTGAAAGTTCAATTTGAAAATGAGCTACTGTGCCTTAAGTCTATCTGTACTGCCAACTAGTCCCTCTAGTAATCTAATTATTTAATATACAATTCGGAAGGATGAATGGCCAAACGGAGAAAACTGCTCCTTTCGTACAAATCGAAAAGCAAAGCTCCCGAAATAAATCAACATTGAAATTATATTTAGATTAAAAATGTGACCCTTAGAAACACTTGCAACACTTTTCACAATTTCTTCAATGGAATCGATTGCTCACTTATAACTAAGTACAATTATGAAATTATTCCACATTACTATATATAACGCGTAAATAATTGAAGTGCGTCTAATTGTCAATTTCAGTTATAGTCTTTAATATTTTGTCTCCATTGTTTTTCATTCCAAATTGAATATGAATTCACAATTCTTTCCAAAAAAAAAAAAAAAAAAAAAAAAAAAAAAATGAATGGCTGAGCTGTGAATATAAAATACTAACCCACTTAATAAGCCATTAATTTAAAATGTCTTGAAAACTTGGAAGCATAACCCTGCCCACTTTTCAACAGGCAAAAAAAAAAATAAATAAATAAAATAAAAACCGAGCAAAAATATGGCATTAAAAGGGGGGGCAGCAAAACGTAATACAAATATTGTCTGTCATTATTGCATCGTATTGTAGGTACGTAACGTTGGATGACACATACAGTATATAATATTGTTTTTGTGCAGTTTCTTGACACTAACAGTGAAAAAAACAATAACAATAACAATAACAACAAGAGCAACAACGGCAAAACAAATAGTGACCTCTAAAAATGTTCCTGCACAATACGCTGTTAAACAAATTCACTCTCAGTGCAAGTATGTAAAGGTTCTTGCAATTCATTCACCCATACAAAGGCACTTGTATGTATATATATATATATATATATATATATATATATATGTGTGTGTTCAAAGAGACAAAAACGGAAAGTTAAGTTTTGATTATAGAACAAAACTCAAGTTTTAAATAATTGCCTGTCAGAACTGTCAAACAAGTCGGCAAACGCTAGAATTAATGGCTGCCACCATACAAACGACCAAAGAGTAACGAACGTAAAGAACGTATATATACAAATGTATATAAGTGTACATACATGCACACAGACACAGACACACTCCTATTAAATATATAAAACATTAAAGTTAAAATAGTGAGCAAACAATAACAATAACAATAATAACTTGTACTTTCAATTTAAATGTTTAATGTGCTTTAGGAAAAATATCATTTATTTAAATGATTTTTTTTTTTTTTTCTTTTGCTTTTGCTTTTCTAGTTGTCGCAGCCTTTAACTAAGGCTTGTAAAGCTTCTTAATTTTATTGTTTGACAAATAGGAAGACCATAGTCATCTTGAGGCAAGCTTTGAGCACCCATTAACTATATAAATAAGTAAAAGTTGCACAACATTTTATATTAACAGCCTTTGCATGACCTTAAATTCAGGTTATAAACAATTTCACAACAATACCTACTTTACTGCTTAGGTTAGTGGTCTAGAAATAAAATCTCCTCATTCCTGGGGAATTCGAACAATTATTAGTCAAGTAAGATTCTCTTTCATTGCCCAAGCACTTGCTTGCTCTGAAAGTTTCACGAAAAGAAGAAGATTTGCTCACTGCTCAGGTTATCGATAGAAACATTTTGGTGAAAGTTATTTTTCAACCATAAATGGCGGAAGACCTTTCTTACACTCCTAGCACCGCTGGCAACATAATGTGAGAACAGATAACGGACTCAATTTAAACATTGCAGGCTGGCTACGCTTATGTGAAATAAAAAGCGTAGGCAAACCTGAAATATCTCCTGAACATGCAACGTAAGCATGTTATTAGATCTCTCAAACTTTGAGAGAAATAAACCCATCTCTCACCCACGCAAGATTTGACAAAGGACTTTGGCTTGCTTTAACAATCGCGAAGCTTGTGCTGACCAGGGTTCAAGTAATCGAGTAATAACAAGCGAGATTCGAAGGCACCGATATGGCAAAATTGTCGAGACCAACTCAAGTGATGTACGATCGCATATATGATACTTTCAGCACTAAAAACGAAGTGATAAAAAAATTTAATTTATTTGTTTTAAAAATAAATTCTTAAATAATAAATCGATCGTACGATCTTTTTATCTAAAAAAAGGCGCGAAAAGATTATTGTCAGAAGTTAGTGAAGAGAAGTGAATAAAGCGAAGTTTTCTTCACGTGTTCTGAAGTTACCGCCATATCGCCCAACAAACTACCGTCATTCGTCGTTCTTTAGCCATACAGGCCGCCTTTGGGGCAACCTGCAAGTAGACGGCTTTCCCGTCATAACTGATGTCTCCATTATTAAAACGGACATTTACAAACACTACAGGTTCTTTTCACGCCTCGTTTCATATAACCGTTCCCGTTCCCGCACCCGCACATATAGGGAACAAACCCTGAGTCGCTGAGTGGCGAACCAGATAAATATGTGGTACTGATCTGCAAGATATTTATATTCTTGCAATAGGCATGAATTACCTTCCTTTTATGCATATCCTATGTATGTATAGGCGTAAACGAGGCACGTACACTTATTCGCCTTCATTTCTGCTTTTCAAAAACGCGCGTCAATCGAACGAGCGGATAGACAAGCAGGCTTAAATCGCCTTAGTAAGAAAAAGCCTGATGTTACCTTAGTTACAGATTTGGTGTATTCCACCAGGGTGACAGAGTGTTGAGTTTTCATTATATATGCGCTACACTCATACAAATTTATATTTTTTTAGATGAAAATAATGCACTTATCTGACAATATTCTCTCAATGATTTCTGCATTAATTCTTCTCGTAATGCAATATCAATTGCAATAAAGTGTTGAGAATAATTCTTTTCTTATTATTATTGCCGGTGTTTTCTACAAAGCCGTGATAAAGTTAACTAAGAACGCCGTCAACTTGAATTATTGTTTTTCTGCAAAAATTTATTATTTTTTCGTGATAGTGTTTTCATTCCTTCTCTCTCTCTCTCTCTGTTATGGTTATGGTTACTCTGTTTACCTAACTTGTATATTAAACTTTTGTACAATTTATCGAATAATTGTTTTTTTTGTTTTTGTTTTTGTAACATTCATTTCGTATTTTCATTTTCCGAAAAGAAATAAACGGGAATTAACCTACACAGACGACGACCACGACCACGACGACGACGATGATGATGATGATGATGATGATGATGATGACGCGATGTCGGCCTCTATCAAACGCCCAAAACTACTACTATTTATATGTATGAGAATGTATGGGTGCATGGTAAAGTATTGTACAAATCCATAAAGTCTACCACGAAGTCTTTGTTACGATTTTACGGGGATTTCCCTTACAACTACAATAATACATATAACAGCCAACATTAACAAAAACGACAACAACAACAACAACAATCAATTCAATAGCAATAACAGTAACAATAGCAGCCGAAGTCGCAACAATAAAAGCAGCAAAAGCTCTTACACACTACACTCTGTGGTACAACACATGCATACGATATACGAAATAAAAGTGAAATATTAATGTGAAAGCTCAGTTCTTTTTCTGCTCGAATTTGTTGGTGTTGTTGGTTTTTTGTTTTATTTTTTTGCCTTTTAGACAAGATGAAAAATTATGGCTTTTAATTTGTTATAAATTCTCCGCAATTTCAAGGTCGTCTCCAGTAACATAGTTATAAATTTTATTTGTTTTCGGTTTCACAATCAATTCATTTTTCGTTTGTTTCATTTTTTTTTTTTTTTTGGTGGATAAAAAGCGTTAAAATTTATGATTTCGGTCTTCTTTTTTTTTTCGTCTTTCGTCTCCGCACTTCCTCGTCTAGATCGCTCTCTCTGAATGAATTTAATTCGAAATTAAATGTTCTACAATGAATTGACAAATTATCATTTAATTTTATAATTATATAGATATGTATGCACGCGCATGCATGCACGTCCGCAATCCACAAATTTCACATCACATCAACTCTTTTCTTTTCAATCAAAAAAAAAAAAAAAAAAAAGGAGAAACAAAAAGAAGAAAAAAAAGCCACAAAACAAAAATAAAAAATATAAAGTTCACTCAACTCTTGCGTTGTTATGAAAATAAAAATTGTAGGGAATTTAATTGATTTCACTGTCACTGGAACTGAGTCTGTGGGGGTATTTTTACTGTCATTCTAATTGTCACTAACTGTCAATAATGACACTTAATAAACACTGTTGTTAGAGCTGTTAGTACTATTGTTATTATTGTTGTTGTTGTTGTTGCTGTTGCTGTTGTTGATGAAGCCGCTGTTGTTATATTAGTGTTGACACTATTTAGTTTGTATGTGTCTATCAAAGAGAATCTCAACTGTCATCATCATGAGTTAGACGACGGCGGCGGCAACGACGACGACAATCGTCGGCGGCGACAGACTGAGTCTCGTTTGTTTGATGGAAAAAAAAAAACAGAAAACAAAACGAACACTAAAAAACAAACAAACAACGGCTCTGGTTTTCTATCTGTGGATATAAAATGTTTTCTTTATTGCACTGGCTCAACAATAATAATAATAAAAAAAATTAAAAAAAAAAAAAAATAAACACACACACACACAGACATATACATATATATAAGCGTACATACGCACTTCAAAATATACGAAACATTATAACGAACGTGCACACAAACATAATACTCTCAATTTATTTTAATCAAAAATGAAAGTGACATTTTATGTCAAAAACACTAAACACATTGAATGTATAGAATTTTATGTATGTATACGCGTATATTGCATACATACACAAATATCTGCATAAATATGTATACGTATACCTATACTAATAACTGAAGCTGCCATAGCAGTTTTAACCAAAGCGTCAACCAAAGCGCCTCAACGTTTGTTATGATTTTTAGAGGTCATCACCATCTAGATATAAACAAAAAGACTTTAACATAGAACCAACACAACAAGTCTAGTTGCCTTGCATTTATTTATCTCGCTATCTGACAGCCTTTTGACAGATTATCATACATTTACACACTGACTATATACATTTATTATTACTTTTTCAAAACATGTACCGATATGCACAGCAACGGACCTGTTTTATTATTATTATGTCAGTGTGTCAGAAAATTAATGATTTTATCTCCTCATATGCATTACATTGCAGGTTATTCACTTCTTTGCCTTTTCGTTAAATTATACTTTCATTGGCGCTATTTAGAGATAACACTTTAGTCAATTGGATATCTTGTCAGTGAAAGTGACGGCTTTTATTGAATCATCTCTTTAAATCAAGGCTAAGAAGAAGAAAAGAAAATGTAACCTCTTAAAAACTATTGCCGAGAAATGAAACCTTGAACGCATGATTTCAAGGTTGATCCTTGCGACATAGAAAGATAAAAGTCAAATAAGGAAGAACTCGTTTAGTCTGAGAATAGAGAGAATAAAACGGTCTCAGTTGGATTGAAAGTTCACGTTCTAGACAACACTGAGGAAAGATGGCTGTTTATGAATGAACATATTATACGCAAATTTTGATGGGCCGCATACACATAGTACACCATGTGAATATGACAAAAAAACGCAATGTTGAGCGAACCTTTAAGACAATTCGATAGGAAATTAATTCAGTAGTGATTTATTTCCATTAAAACCACTGAACCAGTAAATAGAGTATGTCCGTCTGGGTGAACGATTAAGTAAACAATTTCGAGTAGTCTTGGGTTCAAATTTCAAGTGCGGTAGAATTTTCAATAGTTCGTGGTGTCAGTTGCCGATAATACCCTCCCTATCTATATAATGCCCTCAAAAATTAGATCAAAGAAAAAAATAATTGCTTAAGTGCTTTGGCTAAGCAAGAAGACGATTTTAGAGCAAAGTTATTAATAACGAAAACGTGCTTTGTTTTGTTTAAGTGCAACAAAGAGTTTTGACAGGAGGAGCTTCATTTTTTTTCTTTTCCCATTAAGCTATAAAAACAAAGGGCATTAAAATATCTCCAAGTGCCTATTTAGGAGTAATTTCATGCATTTCCATAATCCCAACTAATGATATCGAAATAAAAATCAGGACTTGAAGTCTGAGTGAAAGTACATTTTAGACCAACCCTAGGCAAAGCCTAGTTCCCTGAATATGTTCCCTATGTATAAACGATATATAAATTTTTGATTCAAGAAAAAGTTTCTAATAAAGAGTTACATGCTCCCACAGAGTGGGAGAAATGTTAGTGTAACAATTCGGTTAAAAAATCTCCCTTACTCACGCGTAACTAAGTCGACTGTTTGTTGAAGTTGCTGAGCTGTTTGTCAAATCTTCGAGAACATATTCAGAAGCGACTTGAAACGAACTCTTATCATGAATATGAAGTCATTTGACAGGGCCGTTATTCCACTATCTTTATTTCACTTATAAAGCCGTATTTGTTTAAGCAAGGACTGGATAATTTCAACCATGCATTTTAATTAAGTAAGACCTCGACTGGCAGCTTTCCCCAACAGAGTTTTATTTTGATGGCGGAAGAGTAAGCTTCCAGTTGAGTTATTTCAAAACCTAACCTATTTGACACATATAAACCCAAATCAATTTTCTCAGTATATTTGCTAAGTACGTTGGTCTATTCTTTTTTGCTATCAACGAAGTTGTAATATCAGCGTTAAGGTCATCATTGTAGTCGTGTTTGTAATAAATTGTAGTAACATAGAAATCGCATTATATTTTTAAGACCGAATTCTATTTACTCAGAGACTTGGGATTATCTTCAAGAAACTTAATAATTTTCACTTTTTAACATGAATTATTTATTGAACAAATTGTATATTCACGAAAATCATCATCGGCTTACGAGAGAGAAAGCAAAACGCATAGTAAAACTCCCCTGTTTTGCAAATTTAATACATTACGGTTTCCGTGCACACAAACAAGCGTAGACATATGCATGAATATATGTGTATACGTAAGTAAGTATAAGATGTGACCGGCATTACAAATTGATTTCGTAAGTAAAGGAAATAAGAGAAAATGTTATTTTCTTTGGAGTTTTGAGTTAAAAAAGCAAAAAAAAAGCAAAAAAAAAAAAAACTAGAACGTGATGTGATGTGATGTGATCTCTTCTCATAATGCTTTCGCAAACGTACACGACATTTACAAAACGATTACAGGTCGTTGAATATTTTATAACATATTTGAGAGAAGAAACAATTTCAAAAATTGTGTGTGTGTGTGTGTGTGTGTGTCTATCTTGTGCGCTTAAATGTCTTTCTTCTACTGCACGCATAGATAATAAATTAAAGAAGAAACAAAAAAAATTTCATTTTATATCTTGAATAGAACTAATCGCGGATGTCGAAGACATTATAAGAAACATTTAAATTATGCCTGATTCTTGTAAGAGACGGCATGAAGAGAGAGGTACGCGGTCACCCTTTTGCTTCCAATAACAGCAACTGAAATGAAATTAAACTGCTTGTGGTGATGATTCAAATAAATTGTTCAGTAAAGAAATGGTCAGCAGAAAAGATATGCGCACCGATGTTCAATGTGATCAGAAATTTCAAACTTAACTACGCCTACCGTCTATCTATTGATTTTTAATAACAACAAATTCTACTAATAGATGACCTAACTTCCCTACTGTACTCAAGACACGCCCTAACTGAAATATTTATCTTTTTTACTTATTGGTCAAAATCGAGTGACATTTTATTTTCATCATCACATCGCTTGTTATAAAAATGCAGGCGCGAGACCGCTTATCCTTCTAGCAGTTATATGGATGCTTAGAGCAAAATCTTGATGCCGCTACTTAACATCTGACTCTTTTTGCTACCAAGTAACTAAGAAACCTTTATCGGATTAAGAGAATCATCATTCTACTCCTACGTCGTAATCATTTATTCTGAACTTTTGATAGACATTCTTGACGTATCGGCTCTTACTATAGTTTAAAAAAATGGTAAGATTTTCAGACTTTTTGAAGGTTGTTTCAATTTTTTACTTTTCATGAACAGTTAATAGTGAATGCATGGTCATCGTATGTTATACTTGTGGCAAAACTTATATGTTAGTTGCAGTTGTCACCATTCCCTACTTTCTAAACCGCGTCGATTGAGTCTTCAAATGCTTAAGGTTTTCTATCACCATTCGTGTGTTTTCTTCGCCAATCCTAAAAAGAAAATGAAAGTGTCTGGGACGCGGACTGAAAATATGACCTCCGTCGAAGATTAATTGTAGTTCGGTTTTTGACTAACCGATGACAAGGAGGATCTCCTCTACATGTGGAACACGACGATGGCGAAAACGAAGTGAGAGTAGACACTGAAGAGAGAGAGATAGAGAGAGAGAGTGGGAGCAGTCTTTACTTATGTACTGTAGCTATGATCACAAACCAAACGTGGTCTGGCGATTAAACCCCCCGAATATACCGGCCTGCTAGCCGCGCTTCTTAACTACTATGATTAGACTGAGGTAGACTAATTGCTTAGTGCCTTTTCCTCACTCTTGGCTGTACCGCCGAAAGCAAGCAAACGGAATGAATTAATAAAAGAATTCATTGCTTTGAACGTAACTGCTTGTTTGAGTATCACAAAAGAGAAAGTACAGTTAACGTAAAAATTACTTTTTATCAATGAAAACATATATGTGATGGGATACAGAGTTATATAAAGACTATTGAAAATAATAAACTTGCTAGCGTAACCAATTGCTTTTTATGTTTGTAAGGGGATGGGTACATTTCTCATAATATTGATAATTCCCATCCTCGTCACATAGGAGATTTGAAAAGAACAGGCTGTGATAAATTTTCGAATTCTTAGTCTAGGAGGGAAAATAAACTATATTTGGTTGTTTTTCACTTTCGCTACAGCATTTAACTACTACTGTATTTAATTTACATATTGACATATGTATATGTAAATATATATGTGTAGGTGTAAATATATATATGAATATGTTGTACTTGAATGGCTTCGCTTACTGCACTGCCGCTCTTAATCTGGCCTCTGTACTCTGGATAACTTTTTTCACTGCTACTACTCTTGCATCTTATGTATGAATACTACCACTACGGTTGGGTGTTAAGCCTCGAAGAACTTAAAATAAAATTAGTTCTGCCTATAAAATGAAGTGTATTGTAGATGCACTTTGGTGCTATTGCGTTTTATTAACATTTGTGTAATAAACTCTAACAAATGAGCGCAAATCTATACGTTTTTCGAAATGTTGCATACGAATGAAACTTTTTATGCGCTTACTATATGCATATGTATGTATGTATGTATAAGTAAAAGAATATGTTGTTGTAGTTTTTTATTATTACTTAAAAAAAAAGTCATAAATATTTTAACTGATTTTTATGATTTTCAACAACAACAATAACAACAACAACAGAACAGAGAGCTGTTAAGAAGAGGGGAAAAAGACTACAAAAACCAAAAAAAAAAGGAAAAATTATATGCAAAACACAATATAAAAAACGCATTAAAGAAGAAGAAAACGATAAATGATTTTTATGATCTGAACACACTACCGACATTTTTACGCTACATTTTTTCATAACGCCATGCAAAAGTTTATAAAATAATTATGTCAGAAACAGAACAGAACAAAACAGAACCGAACCGACCTGAACAGAAGAAAATCGTATATATTTCGCGTAAAACGAAATGAATGATCTTTGCTAGTAGCAGAGTTTGAGTTTTGAGATTTTTGTTCATCCATTTCTGTCTATTTATAGAAGTGTGGGACGCGAATTGCAGTCAGGTTCCGAACCTTTACAGTGACAATCATTATCGTTATCATCATTATCATCATCATCGTTATCATGTACATGTTAAGGCTTAATAGTCATAGCAGAACAAGTTTAAGGATGTCATAAATCATTATAGCGCTTAAAAGAACACATTTTCTTAAATAATTGCCACAAACGAATGGAGCCCGCACTAAGTCCACTTTGATTTGATTTTTATCGGTCATGAAAGTGAGTCAACGGGCTCTATGACGCCTTTGCTACAATATGCCTGAAATTTTTTAATCGATAACATCAGATCTATGTGTATTTGCTCTGCATGGACGTTGAGTAGCTCGCCCAACGTCAATGTAACTTTCAAACCGGAAGATACTGAAACAGAACAACGGAACGCGGTATATATGCTAATGTCAACATAATACTTCTTAAGGCAAATATTGGCTAGAATGGTATACAATTTTGTTTAGATGTGCTTCTGCTCTGCAAACATAGCGATTTCCAGATGTGCATGTTGTTGTAAGTAGGGCGCATTTAAAATTCGAACTCAGATGAGTATAACTCTTTTACTTGTTTAGCTAAGAGATTGAAATAGTTATCGTTCTTCCTTCACTGCTATATTGCTGTGTGACTTTCTCTGTCTATCTTTCTACTTAAGACTTATTCCTCTTAAGCTACAACTCAATAATCACGTGCCAAGGTATTACTGCTAAGGTAAGCACCAAATTTTTAAATTATTATTTTCAGGTTTATGAACTTAGGCCGCCTTTTATAACTCCTTTTATAAAAAAAAAAATACACAATTCTTTATGATCCTGAAATTTTATTAAGTTAATCATTAACTATGTAACATTTTCCCGTCAAACCAAGCTTTAATTCGTCTCTACGAACAGATTGACTGTGTGTGATACTATCACGACGGTGACATCAGATGATGGGTGTTTTTGATGAAACTAGTCTTTATCTAATATTGGGCGCGGCTATTTAGGGTATTGAGGGAGATGTACTAAAATCGAAAACCTAATCGCAAGACAATTGAGACGAAACTGATTTTAATTTGAGCACGTTTTGCGATAATTGCAATTTGTATTTAGGTCGCGAAGCTAGAGCTACTTTTAAATTATTCATAAGTTCACGGACTTGTGCACTCACTAAAAAACGATATATTTTTTACTATGGGCCCATGGTTACTGATATAGGTTTCCGAGTCCAGCGAAAGATAATTTTAATCTGATTTACGATTTCAGGAGTTTGCAAATTCTCCCATATTTGGGAATTTGCTTAAGTTGCCCCTAACCTCCAGTGAAGCGTTTTCTTTTCTTTTTTTTTTTTTCTAAAGAGTCAAACTACAAACTGAAGGGTATGATAAGATTCGATTAAAACTAAATATAAAACTTCCTATAAAACCAATTTTTTTATTACTTGAATCAAGGTGCGTTTCAATTCGTTTACCGCAAGCAGTAGCTGTTCTCAACTTATTCTTAACGGTTAGCGATGGCAAAAACAAAAAAACAAAAACAACAAAAAAAAAATATAAAAAGGAATTTCGTAAGTTTTCTAGATTGTTTTCAAAAAATAAAAATTTCTTTGTCTGCAAAAAATCAAGCTCTGCAAAAAGCGCAAAAAACGAAAACAGAGAGAGAGAGAGAGAGAGAGAGAAAAAAAAGAAAAAAACTATCAAACTTTGTCTGGAATACATCAAATACTTTTATGACAGGAAAAGTGCGTCCTATGAGCAGGCATTGAGAGTTTAACTTTGAAAAGCAGAAGGGCAGAATCTACTATCTTTAAAGCGCAAAAGCAAAACTCATTAAAGGTGATCTTTTAATATTCTTATAATAAGTTCTTTATAATATAAGAGACGATAATATAAAAAAGGTGAGCATGAAAAACTCAAAAGAGATGGGGCGTTGAATTTATACAACCCTAAAAACGTGATCGATCAAAGAACGCGCGGGAGCTGTCCATCAGTCTTCACTTTCGTTTATATTGATTCACCGCATACTCACATACATTCAATATGTATATATGTATATATATATATACACATATATGCATGCATGCATATATAAAAATAAGTTCATGAAAGACCGACCACAAGGTGTAGACAAGCACTTGACCGACAAGATATGAATAAAAACAAAATAAAGAGGAAAAATGAACGCATTTTAACTTGAATATATAGTAAAATTTTAATTAAAATTGAAAAGCTTGTAATGAATTTTTATCTTTAACTATTTAAAATTTGATGCCTTTAACTACCTTTTAAAACTAAATTTCTCATATCAAGCATTTCATAAGGACATGCATGTATCAGTCGGCATGAGCAGAAGGAGGTAAGATAGCGAGCGGTATAGGTTAAGGAGAACACATTTATTTACCGCGACTCAACTCAACATATACATATATTATCGAGATTTTAATTTTATGATTTTATGAGCATTCACAAGAAAACCCTTCACAAGCTCTCGTCATGTTTTGGTTGTGCAATGATTAATAACTGACCATACACTGCGATAGTATTTAATTAATTTATGTGCTGCTTGAAATTGCTACTGTTTGATTAAAGATTTTTTCTGCCTTCCTTTTCCTTTAAAACCAAATGATTTATACATTTATTATTTTTTTCTTATTATCATATATATATATATATAAACGGTATTCATCGTGAGTCATCGTAAACTTTGCTTGAAAATGTAGTTAAATAATAAATTAAGAAATAAATTTTAAAATAAATAATAAAAACAAAAGAAACAAAAAACAAAAAAAAAAATGAAACAAATAATTGTGTTAATATGAGGTTATGAAATTGCACTTACCATCGTATGTTAGTTCTGTAGGATTTAGTGATGATAAGAACTTACCATCTGAAAATGCAAAAACAAAGAAAATAATAATAAATTTTAGTTATCGTATAACATAAAGGTGTTATAATTCTCGTTTTCTTTCGAAAATGTAGTCTTTTTTACTTAGGTTTTTGTTTTTTTTTTTACTTCTCTTGTTCGAAACTATGAATTAGAGAAGGATTCATTTAGAAAATTCTTGATTCTATTTTTATTAGAGCATAACTGACCTCAAGGCTCGTACTAATTACATGCTTCAAATTCTCTCTCTCTCTCTCAGACTACAAAGAAGCTTACTAAGTTTTGTCAAAGCGCGAAGTCAAAAACGCTTAAGAACTTGAACCGCAATTGATGTAAAGCAAATGACTTTCAAGCCTTTCGATCAATCAAACTCAGTCGATCTTAACGAAACTGCCGTAAAGGCATAATATATAATCCAATAATATAAAATAACTCTTTTTGATCATCACCGCATTGGTTGTATGCGAGACATCTTCCGATGTGTCAGATAAGTAAATGCGAAACCGTAGTTAGAAACTATTAATCAATTTGAATGACTTGCTGTTCAAAAGAAGAGCGCAAGACAACACTAGATCAATTTCTTACATGGCACCTGTCCGTCCGTCCATACCACAAAACCCATTCGCGAGAGCTTAGACGCACTCAACTAGGAAATGGTAGCTGATGTCACTAATGAACAAACTCGAGCCCTTCTAATTGTAACTTTTTTGCAACGACGACACACGCACTTGTCCAGCAGCGCTTCAACTCCTGCGAAAATGGTTCGATGACTAGTTCATTTCAAACGAGAAACCGTTTGTTGTCGCTGCATCCACAAATTGTTGAACAGTTATTGAGATAAATGTAAATATAGCGATGGATAACCGTTCGAGTGAAATAATTTCAGTCGTTTTCATGTAAAAAACGTGTATTTTCTATGCAAAAATGTATACAACAACAACAAGTGGCGGATCTTTTAGATATTTTTCATTTACGATCGATAACATATTCTACGGCTTAAGCATGCCTGCGTACAGGTATAGACTTTGAAAAACAAATTTACCCAAAAGTTCTATTTGTTGGAAGATATATTGAGTCCTTCGACATTTTGATGAATTCATTACAAGAAGTAATGTTAATAGTTGTGCCATAACCATTAAGCGAAAAATATCACTAAAGAGATACAAGCAATGCTTGTCTACCTAACGAGATGCTTGTAAACGAAATTATTTATCTTTAACTCCCACACTTTGCCAATAAGTTGCAGACAATTTCAATTTTTGGTATATTTACTACAAAAGTTTTTAGTTAATAACTAACTAACTAACTAACTGATTACTAGTATAACAACAAATCATAATTGAGTAAACGAAGCCCTTAGAGATTTTTCACTTTCAGTAATTTCGTAATCGCAATCATTATCTTCGGACATTTACTGAATGAAATTGCAAGTCCATAAATAAACTTATTTTTTATTTGTATTTTGCTGATGTGAGTGTGTAATTGTTAATGTTGTTCAGCTAAGAGAACCATGAAACATCATTTGTTCATTCCGATGTATACATGTTTTGCTTACTGTTTTCTTTATTTACCTGAAAAAGTTTTAGTACTAATAGGAGAAACAGAGCAGGGACTGCTAGTTTTAGTAGTAGTAGTAGTAGTAGTAGTAACAGTGGTGGTCGTGGTGGTGGCTGTAGTAACAATGACAGTAGCATTAATGGCAGTGACAATAGTGATATACAAACTACTGCGTTTTATATAAGGTTTGGTTAATAAATCAACATAATTAACCGTTTAGCTAAGTATTTTCATACATACGTGCAAGCATATATTAGTAGACTCTTTGGTTTCCCAACAAGAAGAAGCCATAATTTCATTGTCATCATCAGCAATGTAAACAACTGTCAACATTTACATCAACAAAACTAAAACCTCATGCATCATTTTTGCCTCTTTTTTTT
>NW_023998417.1:7693193-7701582 GCF_014805625.2 Glossina fuscipes
ACATAAAAATTAAAGTCTTTCTCTGTCTACCTGTTGTAGCGAAAAGCTTAAAAAAATGTTTTACAATTTGTTTTTTTTGTTTTGTGCATTTTTTTTTTTTTTTTATTTTCTTTTATTTTAATACATTGAAATGATTTCTCTCGATTTCGCCAACGGTATTTATTTCGCATTTCAAGTTTTCTGTTATTTCGTTTGGTTTGTTAAGCGGATTTCAAAAACAGTCAAAAATCATTAAAGAAGATTTTGATGCGAAGCACACAGAATTTATGACAAACTCATTAAATACCGACATTGTTTCATCAATACAAAAACCATTTTTATGGCATTGTACTTTGAAAAGACGGACAGACAAAGGAAGAGCTCAACAGACATTGTTAAAAGTTAATTGATTTTTTGATTAAGTTTTCAAAATTCTGTGCCACATTAAGAAAAGAATGTTGTTTGTCGGTAATAAGCAAAATTAAGAAAAAAAAAAAAAAAAGAACAAAAAAAACACAAACAACTCTAAGAGGATAAGCTACGCTTAACGATAAGTTATTTCGTTCAAGACACAAACGCGCTCTAGAACATCGCGTTTTGCCTAATCCATCACCAGTCGATGAATCAAATCTTCGCGGAATCAGAATTCTTATGTTGTTACACTAATAAGCCTCTTAACAAAACTTTTTAAAATTTAGAATAGAATAAGCAAAGGCTAGAAGAAGAAGAAAAAATCGATCCTATTAAATAAGCTTCCAAGATATCTCAGTCAAACCCTGTCAAACTCATGGGGCGGGAGAGATATTTGGTTTTCAACTCTTAAACTTGCTAGAATTTGTTTCTGTTAAGCGCACCTTTTGCCGTTAAAAACATTCACAAGAGAAATTGTAAAGCAAATGCTTGCTTAAGCTATCGCGTCTGCTTTAATCTTTAGAATAAGAAATATAATTGAAACAAATTATATATAAAAAGCATTATATCATACATAACCAGTTTGGCTTCAGGCTCGTCAATAGAGCGAAACGTAACCAAAAGGAGAACATATTTAGTGAGTGAACACACAATCAAGGAAGGTGCCCTTAAAGGAGCGGACGTCAAACGTTATACATATGTAAATTAAATTCAAATGGGCAAAGTGCGTTCTTTTTGCAAGTCCTGCGGTTTATACAACTAACCTTTTTCTTAGCTCAAGAAAGTCTTGAGTTTCCAACGAAACGATATGATCGCGACGCTTCAACTTTTTTTTGCTCACTGTATTAAATACATTTAAGCGCGAAATCGACCACGAAGTAGACAAGCCTGATGAATACTTTTTCTGAGGGTTCAACTATAAGATAAGCGCCTATTATGACTGCACATTTAAGCAAGGGAAAGAAAAATTACATCATCGTGGAAATAAGAATAAGAAAAGTCCCAAAATGTCCACTTGTGGATTCCTGAAAATTTAACAACAATGCGTACACTACACCTCAAATATGCAGACCATTTTTCAAACTTTCGTATTTTGTATTCATTTCCCGACATTCATAAAAGTTTCGTTAAATGCGCTAAGACTTATATAGAAAACGACTATAGATGAAGTAATTTTCACAACTTTTATTAGAGATGTATTCATGAGAAAGCATCCATCCACGTAGTTCGACGCTCTTTGTACTATTGGTCGATTTCAGACATAGCTTAGCAGCTCCAATGAGCTCTATTGTAAGTACGACCCCGGGGTGAAGTAAAAAATTAAAAAGAAATCTTAATATGTAACGAAGCAGTTTTGAAGGTCTCTATTGTTTTGTTACTGATTTGCTCATAAATACATAATAAGGCTGCAGTTTACTCTTAAGATGATTTCTATTAACGCTAGCACCGAATAACTGAGTACAATAGTTTGATTCCTTGTCTATAATCAATGTTTTCCTATCTGGTGTAAGACCGTTTGACTTCAATTTTTTTTTTTTTTGCAAAACATGGCTAATAGCATTTCGAAACTACCTCCAAAAAATTGTTAGTTTCAGAAGATAACAGGAAAACTTTTTTTCGAGTTTGCCTTAATTTCTTTCCTGTTATATGTCTCAGGGCAGACCGCATTCACTTTTTTTTTAGCTTTCTCTTGATTAACGGAGTTCGCTTGAATAATTTCAGCTTCCTATCTTCATTTGTGAGATTATGGCAATACCAAACCAACTTACAAAACTTTAATAGAAATATGGAAATATTATATAATATATTATATTATTATTATTATAGGGTGCTTTTTGCACACAATTTGCACCAGTATTGTATCGGTGTGTTAGCTTAAGATTATAATAGAATGGATTTCTTTTTGCTTGACTAAGATTCGAAAAAACATACTACTACTTATCTAAAATATATATGTAAAGATATCCGTCGTTTCGTCCATGGTTTATAGATAAAATTATTTTCATCAAAATTAAAACGTAGAAAATACTAAAATTCGATTCATTTCTAGCCACAATGCCCCGTACGCGTTTACAAACTCCAGTTGTCCAAAACTATGCTAATAAAAATTCTTAAATGTTTATTAAACACCCTACTATTTAACGCGATTTACTTGTTATAACCTAAAGCGGCTTCAATTTGAATGTAAATATTTATAAAGGATAGCACACAGTGTAGAAGGTTAACGGGCCCAAATGAGGCGCCCGCAGTTAATGAAACTTCAGTTCAGTTTTTTTTTATACATTTACTTAAGGTAATGTTAAGGCGAACGCTGCCTTCTTGCTTGCTTTAACATCATAAATTAGTTCCTTAATTACGAGAGGAATAAATCTTACGAAATAAAAGAAAAAAAAAAAATGAAAAAAAATTGTATGCATTTGTGAGGGTATCAAACGACAGAAATCACTTTAACGATAACTGTGTTCATAATCATTTAAAATTAATGAATATATACAGATATGTATGCATTTTTTTTTTGTTTTTTTTTTTTTTTTTTTTTTTTTTAGTAATTATTTTTATTTTTAACAAAGACAGAAAATTGCTTATTTTTCATTAAAATAATTATAATATGCAGTAGAGAGAACCCTCTCTCTCCACCCTCGCGATCAGTTCGTCTCCTAACGAAGCAAATGAGCTTAATATCATTAATACATAAGAGCACATGAATAGCGCATAAAGACAGACTAGACGACTAATTATTTGCTTTTCTGCAAACAGTTGTCATGGCTCACTTGTTAGCCATTATTTTGTGCATATTTCTCTTGCTTGTTGCAGTTGTCACAGCAATTTGCTGCTAAATAAAGCAACTCAAACTAATTAATAATTTTCCCAAAAGAAAATTTATTCATACTTATAGCCATTTTTCAATAGGCATACATACGCATATGTGGTGCATTGCATCCATGGGCACAAAGAAGCAAATCTCTCATATGTTCGTTTTATTCTTTTTATTATTATTATTATTATTTATTTTTTTTTTTATTTTTTTACGGCTTCTTTTTGTCGTTGTATGCAAAATATTTTACAAAAAACTGTCAACACTTTGGTGTAAAACGAATGACCTGACAGACAGGCAGGCAGGCAGGCAGGCAGGCAGACAGGCAGACAGACGTAAATGTAGACGGAGGGAGGGACGCAATCAGAGGTATAAATGCTTACAGATGCTTATAAAGAAATCTTGTTTTCGGCACGTATTAATAATATTAATGATCAAAAATAATTATATGAAATGAAAAATTTAAATTTAGTATAACTGGGAATATAAAAGGTGGAAAGCGAAATATTTTGTACGATTTTGTTTTCATTTTTAATATATATACATATATATATATATTTTTTTTTATTTTTTTTTTATTTTTTTTTATTTATTAGTTAATTAATAATAACAATAATAATATGAAAAGAAAAACAGAGAGAAAAGGCATTGAATGATTATTATTGGTTAAAAATAAACGCAAACTTCCTGCTCGTCTCTCATTGGTTGTTGATTTTATTTGAATGAATTATGCATTTATAAAAAGGAGAAAAAAAAAGAAGAGGGAAATAAGATATGTATATGCCTTAGGGTGAATATTGGATACCCCACACTCCAAGCCATGTCATGCAAAACGTACCGATTCGTAAGCTAATTAAGGCAATTTTAAAATTTAATATAAAAAGCTTCATCACTACGATATACATAGTAGATATCTAAGGCCTAACTCTCTTGGCCTCAAAGTTTGCAAAACAAAGCTGATAAAATCCAACAAAGTGGCTTTAAGGAAATGCTGTCCTAACTGCTTTTCTTATTTGCTTGACTTTTTCTAGTTCCCAATTAACAAGGATAGTCTAAAACTAATAACGATATTTAAATTTTCCTTATTTTAGCAGATCGAATGAAGCAAAACTCCATATAACTTTCGAGGCCATGAGGGAACTCGGCGACCGACATAGCATACAAAGGTTGTAATTTAATTTTTATGATTGTGAGAATCATCCAAGAAGATGGACTTAGAACCTATATAGATCTATACTCTAACACTGTCAAGGATTACATACATTTTATAGGGTTCCCCTAAAGCACTTGCTGGAAGGCCACTTTGAACTACTTAACGTAACTTAGGATCAAAAAGGGTCTTGCTATCTCCTAATTTCTTAATTAATTATCGTTGAGACGCCTGTCTAGTAACCTAGTCCCTACTAGGCAAATTTGCACTAAGGCGGCTTGTAAACGTTTATTAGCAGAAATTTGTGTAAACTTACGGCTTTCTTTCAATTGACAAAGCAGTTTTTTGACTAATATTTTAGCTTAGCCTTGCAGAAGACTTGAGATGGAAGCATTTGTACAAAAAATAAATTGACTACACATTCGCAAGAGCCGAGCCGCCGAGTAGGTAAGAGAATCGCGGCTAGCAACTCAATGGCCACGAATCCTTATCTCAAGTAAAGTTAAAGTTACAATATAGGTCAGCATAGTTTTCAGATTATCCGACAGCCTTTAATTTCTTTTACAAAACATGCGGACAATAAATAAACAAAATAAATTCTCTACCCGAATTCTAAGAAGGATTTGACAAGGAACCGATTGAGAGTCAAGCAAATATGTTTAACCCAATTCTAAATCTTATTCTAATCAAGTGAGCAGTAGCGACTCTTATGCTTATCTGCATTTGTTACTAAGGCAATAAGAGTTAAAGTCTATCGTCCAATAGTGAAGAGTGCATAGAAAGTTTAAAAATTAAAATGCTTTGCTTGTAACGTAATACTTTTTAATAATTCCTGCTTCATTGTTTTATGTGTCAGTAGATATTTAAAATAATTATTTTATAACAGCCATATTTTTTTGTTGTTGTTTTTTGCTTTTATTAATTTAATCTCGATTATATTTCTTTCTTTTTTTTTTTGCCACAAACGTAACAAAAAGAGAAGAAATATGTAAAAAAATATGAGAAAAAGTGAAAAAAAAAAAATAAAAATTATAATTTAAATTAATTCCAGTAAAGCTATTTTAAAATCACAAAAATCCCATTATTAATGCAAAAATTATGCAAATTCATATATATATATATATATATATAGGAAAAAAAAAAATAATTTTTTTTGTTTTTTTTTTTTTTTAATTTGCACACATCTATGCACTCTGTGCATGCATAGCTTTCTTTTTCCTTTTTTTTTTATTATTATTAAATATTTGCTTTAAAAAAAAATTATTATTTTTTTTTATTATAAATGTATTAAAATATATGCAAAATTCAGCTTAACTGATAAGCTTGAATGCAATGTAGACGCACATGTACACATATATATATATATAAATTTTTTGAAGAGCTCTATGTTTTAACATTTACAACCAGATATCCATAATAGAGCTTAATAAATATAACGCGTATAATTTATAGAAAATATATAAAGTTTTGCATTTTGTTTTTTTTTTTTTTTTTTATTGAAACTTTTTCATTTTTTCCTCTACTGATATATAAAATAATTAAAATAAATGTTTGTTGCAGATGATACCCTATACTAGAGAATATATCTCTTTGTTATTTGATTGAAAATATTGTTTGAATTATTGATATCAAGAAGACAAAAAAAAAAAAAAACTTCAGAACTTCAATACTCAAAAGTGATTGTTCAAGTACCTTAAGTACCTTAAGTAGATTAAAGTATACTACTTTGGGCTTGTAACTAACCCTTTGCACTCTTCATTTTTTTATCCCAATCTTGATCTCAATAAAAAAACAAATTTCAAATATTTGGAATACGACACCTTCAGCACATAAAAGAAAAGAAAAGAAAAAAAAAAACGTACATAGGAGTTGACGGAAGAAATAATATGTCGACACACAATCGACAGGGGGGGGTTGAAAAGTTAAAATTTCTGAATAGCTGAAAAGGAGGAGTTTTTGTTTATATTGTTTTTGCATTTCTTTTGATATACGATCTAAAAATTTCTTGAAAGTTGCTTGCTACGATGTGTATATATACATATACGCTATGGAAAGGAAAATTTTTTCAGAGAATAACGCATCACTAAGTAATAACTGCTTCATTTTTTTACACTTCTGCCTAAACAACGCTTAGCGAGACCATTCGCGCGTAGGCTCTAAGCCCTTCGGTACTTCTCTAAGAAACCATCAGTACTTTAGCATTCCACTAGTATTGCTTTTCAATAATTTCCCCTTTAAACGATTTTTAAAACCTTGCTTTCTTGACATTATAGTTCAAGATGTGCAAATAGGTCTCTGGTATAAAACGTATATCTATATAATTTTCAATAAAAAACGCTCTAAGATGAAATTGTTAACACACATTCAGTAGCTTTACTACTCCTGCCTATTGTAGTAAGCTTAAGTTATTGGGAGAAATTAATTAAACGTTCACTTGTTCGCCTTCATGAGCTTCAAGCCTAACGTAAATCGCTACCTTCCATAAGGCCTGGCGACTGTTGGAAAAACCAATGGTTTGTTTGTGGTTTTTATGATCGCGAGATTAAGCTTCGAAGCTAATAATGTTCGTATTCGCCTAAAAAAACTTCTTGTAACTGATTTTTCCTCTTCTTAAGATTTCTCTAAGAATATAGACAAACCCGGTCTTAACGGTATGACTCCCATTATGGAAATTTTCCGATGTCTTTTACGTCTTGTTACAGATGCTACAACGACATAACTATGCTTTTATGTTTGAATGTCGCTTTCAAAAAAAATAATTTAACATTTTTTTGTTGATGCCCTTAAATTAATGACATTCATTATATTGTAAATTCATTATTAATAATTAAAACTTAAAATACATTTATTTCACAATAATATGAAACAAACAAACAAACGAACGAAAAAAAAAAAACAAGCAAGAACATAAACATTATTAACAATGAAATTCAACACTTTGGTTAACAATAAAAGTTTTAATATTATTAGGATTAATGTTGTATGGCATTAACTCGGATATATTCATTCCTTTATCCTACTCTACGCGGAATGGGTCTCAGGAGTACATTTGAAAAAACGACTTTACGAAAAAAAGAAAAAAATGTGAAAACACTAATGATAGAAAATTCTTTAACTCCTATCTAAACCTTACAGTCTAGTGCAACGGTGTTTTTTAAAGTGTTAGGAAAAAAAAAATTACCACAAACCAAATTTAAAAATGGAAAAGTTTAGCCCAAAACCCTGCTTGCAATAAACGCACGCATATGATATTATTTTCATTACTCAGCGATTTTTGTTGAGAAATCTCAGACCTTGCAATTTTCAAAAGTAGGCGTTATATAGAAAGCGACCATGCGGTCCAATTGATTTCCGACCCCTTTTGCCCTTAGGCCATAACGCTGATGTATCAAGTTTTGCCAAAAAAAAATTTCAAAACTTTACGATCTATAAATGGAAGAAAAGAATGCGTGACCATACAGACAGACTGAAAATATTTTCTGAATCGATCGATATATTAGAGAGTTAATATATCACGTGTTGCATTGGGCATAACAAACGTTTAAACCTTGTGATAATTATTTCAGTTAAAACAGTCAATCATTTCGGTTCAATTTCTTATAATGCGTGTAAGACATAGCATATTTTTTGGTGCATTTTACTTATTAAAATGTGGCCTAATTCAAGCTAGCAATTATATGTAGTTTCAAATAAGTTGTGCAGCAAAATTTTAATTATTTCCTTTCAATTTTCTATAAGTACATTTTGAAATGCTTTGAAACCTTGAAAAAGGCAAAACATATACACACTTTACATTTAAAATAATAATTTCGACGAAAAAAAAAAAAAAATATATATATATATATATATTGAAACGATTAAACTTAGTTTTTATATGTTGTTTGTAACATAACCCCTTCAGGTAATTTCATTAAAATGAGAGAAAAAATTGGAAAAAAATCACATAGCAATGCATTACTAAGACTAAAAAGTAGTTTGTATCACAAAAAATATAAGATACTTTTAAGAAAAAAAAAAAAAAAAAAAAAAAAAAA
>NW_023998417.1:7701682-7725179 GCF_014805625.2 Glossina fuscipes
AATAAAAAAAAAAAAAAAAAAAAAAAAAAAAAAATATTCCCATCAACATAATTTATACGCTCAAGGCGATAATGAGCTATAATGGAGTACGACGACATTGAGTTCATCAAAGCAAAAGACAAGGCTTGAGGAAAAAGAACATTATAAAATATACACATCTATACTTACATATATACATTTATAGAGGTGGATGAACGTGCATGCACAGCGCAAAAGGTATACAAAAATCGGCTTTTAAAAATTTTTTACAGATCAGAAAGATCTCTCGCTGGAAAGGAAACTCACAACTAAGTGTATGCATTATAACAAACTATTTTGCATATTTAAAATATCGAAGCATACATATATATATATATACATACACACATAATCAGAGGAATGTCTATATAGATGAATGGTTGTACATGTGTGTAAGAAGAGAAGCCAGTAAATGTCTATAGTGATGGTGTGCTTGCTGGTTATTGTAGGAAATAATGAAACGACGATTTCACAAAGTGTGTGCCGTAGACGATGATGTTGTTAATAATGACGATGAGTATGATCATCATGTCGCTTGGCATATATATATATATACGTATATGCATAGTGGACCAGGTCTAACTCTCTATGATTGTATATATATTCTATACATTTGAGTGGTTTGAATGGCCATGAAGTCGATAATGTTTGTTGTTGTTGGCGTTGTTGTTATTGCTGTTGCTCATGCGCGATGACAACAAACCAAACTGAAGAACATGGCATGTGATGCGTTACGATGATCACCTAATCAAAAAAAGCTAAAAACCCGCAACGTCTTAAGTATTTATAAGCTTTAAAGCAAAATCAGCGAAAATAACAACAAAAATATCAGCAAATTACAAAAAAGAAAATAAAAAATAAAAACAAATTTTGCTCTTAAGCGAAACTAAGAAAATGGGTTTAGAACTTGTTTTTCTCTTGATTGCTTAAAACCAAAAAGCCGATAAACGGTTCAAAACAAAAAAAAAAAAATGGTTGTATGAGCCCAAATCGATAATGACGTTGCTTTTGCAATATAATGCATATACACGCGGTGTACATTGATTAGCCGTAATGGCTGAGGCTAACATACTAATTTTATACAAATATTTTCAAAGATAGATGGATACACATATGTATTCATAAATGTGTGTTCGTGCTGGTACTCATAAGCATATGCAGGACAATACAAAATGAAATCTTATAATGAAATCTAATAAAAATTGAATTTTTATTTAAAATCGCTTTGTGTGATTTCCTGGCCGGCGATGTAGCAAACGGAAGGTATATTAAGTTTGCTTTAATCATACAATAAAAACCTTCATCTTAAGAAGTGCTTGAAAGCTAACTTGAACTAACTTGAATATTATCAATCAATCCTTACTTCTGTTGGTGTACCTGTGCAATGCATAGGGTGAAGCGTATTCAAAATCGTTTTCCTATTCAATCTATGAAAAACTAATCGACAGCTAAAACGGAAATGAATAAAAAGCTTAATGTAATTCTTTATTATCCACTCCTTATTCAACAGCTTAGCTTTTCACCTACAAAAATCGCTTAGCTTTACCTTCCTGACTTATTATTATTCATGGTGGAGGCTTATTATTGTCCCGATCTCCTTACTGCTGCTCGAGAGCGTATTTATCCAGTTTGCTATTCAAATGAGTTCAGTTTCCGCAGGACTTCTCTTAGGGTTAGTTCCCGTTCTCGATTTTCTAAATCAATTTATTATTTCCTATAACGAAATCACTGTTTTTCATATCATTCTATAATTGGTTTAGTGGACCGCTTGCATCGTAATCACTACTATTTAGATCGTCTTATTATTATTCCAAACTGGCTTACGATTTTAAATATTGGTTTACTAGATTGCCCAGATCCAATTCATTATTATTTAGATTGTCTTCGTAGTGATGGAGATCGTCTTAACGCCTATTATGGTCTAAGTTAGTTTGCTATTATCTATTAAAAAAGTTTGTTGTTGCTTAGGTTGGTCTTATTAACGCCCACAGCAACTTATTGGCGTCCACATATTACCCTCACTCATTTTCTGCTTTCCTGGTTTGTTTAACATAATACTACTATTTATGGCTTATCTAAATTATATTCTAGAATGGGAAATGCTCTCAATAAAAAATCATATGAATGAAACTTTTCAGGTAATAATGATGATAAAGACCTTGGGTATCTATCTATCCGTCTACATTAAATAAAACCTTTCTAGAGTACTTGGTTTTTTTCTTTTTCTTATTCTTATAAATATTTCTCAAGAAATTATCACTTTTTCTTGTGTTCGTCGAATGAAATTTATTTATCAATAAATTACTGTATGTTTGTTTTCCTGTTTAGGCATTTGTGCCATTTTCATTCACAACATTTCATGAAAAAAGCTTCTTAAACTAAAAATAAAACAAAAGACACAAACAAACGAAATCATCGACTATCCACCATCAGCTCATATACACAGTCCGGTAACAATTTGGTCTGCAATAGCAACAAGAACAAAAAAAAAAAAAAAAAAAATTGAATGTTATCTAGAAGAACATGTAAATTTACTTATGAAATGGTCGGATACCTTTTTTATTTTATATTTTCGCTTTTAAAAGCGAATATATATATGCATATATATATATATATTTTTCTCTTATTTTTTTTTTTTTTCGTTTAGGCTGAAACTCAGTCCAAATTGATGATAAGACAAAACATTATGTTGCACTTTAATGAAATGCAACAAAGCTGCAGAGGGCATAAAGACAATAATAAAAGCCAAGCATAACAACATTTATGCAATCGTATCAAAAAGTTAAGTAAATTTCAGCATAATTTATGCCCAACAAATAAAACAAATAAACGAGGTTAACAGAAAGCTAGTGTTTTCAGTTTTTGATTTTATACAAATATATATATATATATATATATATATATGTATATTTATCTGTATGTAAAAGTATTCAGCCTGTCATAGTAATTAAAGTCAATAAGCCTATAGAAACGTTTTCTCACATCTTCCCTTATCCGACTCTCAAAAAGTTTTTGAGCCCCTCACACAAGTTATCAGACATTAAGCGTGACAAAAGCTCTTCAGTTTCTTCAACCGTGGAAAGAAGTACAAGCAAGATTTATAGAATCGAAAACCATTTCATTTAGTTAATTATATTTTCATGTAATTTATTTAATTTTAATTAAATAGACAAAATTTTAAATCATCAGTGCATCGTTTAGAGCGCGATTGTAGTCACTTTGCGTTTGCGTTTCGTTCAACTCTTTACAAGGGCAAATAGTTGTACGTCATTATGTGTGTTGTCATAAGTAAAACCATGATCGAGCAATAAACATTCTGCTTTTTTCTAAATATCATTTGTACCGGGAACCATTCTTTTACTCCCTTCCGTTCTTCCGTGTAGGAAGCTTTTTTTGTGTAGTTTTGTAACACATAATTCTTCACGAGGGAGCTATTAAATACATTGAGTCGTTTACAGGTTAAGACTTGGTTACGGAAAATTGCAAAGCAATTGTGCATATTAAGCTTATAGTCATACTCCAATTTACGTGTGAAATGTGTACGTACATCTTAGTTATACTCAAACGTTATTTCTTTTTCCGATTGAATCATGAGAGTATCAATATCATTTAACTTTTTACTCTGCTAACAAATTTGTTTGTCATATCAAAAATCTTGCCCAGGCTGCCTTTTCGTCAACATTCTCTAACAACAAACTGAGTTTGTAGATAAATTTTTTGTTGTTCGGAGTAGAGGAAGAACAGTAACAGTGCAAATTGTTTAAAGCCGCTACCGTTCTTTAAAAAAAAGTTCACAAAGAAAACACTTTTCCTGCATATCATCTATTGTTTGAGGCGAGAAAATGAAAAGACTTAAGAATCGGGCTTTTGGCTCGTCAACGTTTCGTAGAAAAACGAGGAAATGAAGAGATATACCTTCAGTTTTCGATCAGGCAATAGTTCTATGCTGTCACGCAGATTAGAGTGGACAGGATCGTCTCCAAACTATATCTAAACACATTTCGAAAGAATTTTCTTTAGCCGACATTTAATTGTACATCTAACGCTATAGAACAGACACAAGCCAAAGCATTCACCTCTTGAAGGCATGTAGAAGGGAAAAACGATTTTTTGATCATTGATCATTGTTATGTTGTGGTAGTAGGTGTAGTAAACAGTAATGTGTAGTCTCTCGCACGTTTTACGATTACATTAATGTGGCGCAATACGCTATTGTTTTATAAAAAATAAATGATGATAACTAAAAGTCTTTGCAACTTCAGAGGAACTATAAGATGCATCATAAGGTAGATGTGGCTTTTGTAGATCTACTCGCAAAAGTCCAGGAAATGTTACAGAATTTTTTATAGGGCATAATAAGTTTTCGGAAAAAAACATAAGCTGAGTCTAAACTTGGTTTGTTTACTAAGTGGAAGATAATATTTGTTAACTCGTAGTGTACATGACATAAGAAATCGGCTGCAATTGTAGCAATAATTGAAGCTATCTGTAGAAGCGCCTCTGTTTAAGAATTATTGCATTGAATTAGATATATATTTAAAATAGTTAATAAAACTATTAGATCCTGTGATGGCGGTACCACCACCGCCAATTACACGCAAGTATAAATTATTTAAAATGAAGACAAATAATTTTGACTGCCGCAAACAGTAATGACATCTACATGTACAATATCAACGACAGGTACATTTAAGTTGTTTTTCATGAAAATATCTAGAAAATGGAATTAATACGTCTTCTTAAGTTTTAAGTTAAAATGTTGTTATACGTACGCTATTGCTGTCGATGATGTTGGTGGCGGTGATGGTGGTTGTTGCATAAGTTCGTTTAGTTTATGTGTCTATTTCTTTTTATTTATTTATTTTTATTATTTTCCTTTTTTTTTTTTTTAAGATATATATATATATTTAAGATATATATAGATATATATGTATATATAAATGTATTTATATGTTGGCCAGTCAAAGAGTCAGTTGTCTAACATAGCGGACATGTTTTTGAACAAAATTGTCGACAAATGGTTAACACAAGCATGAAATTTTTTCTATATCTTTTCGTGTAGAAACAAAAGTATACGAGGAAGAGAAAAAAAAGAAAGAAAAAAAAAAAAAAAATGAAGACAGAAAATAACTTAAGATTAAATGATTGAATGGCTGCATGCAATATTGGTTGAAGACCAAACAACATAACAACAACCACGGCAACCGCAACAACAAAGTATAGAGAATTGTTTTAGCACGACTTGATAATTTCATATAAACCATGACTACACGATTATGCTAGTAGTTGTAGAAAGGTATAAAGAAAAACCGAAAAAGCAAGAAACCAACAATAACAGCAACAATAATAATAATAATATTCTACATTTTCTCAAGTCTGCAACAACCAGAGCAGCAAAAGCAGCCAGGGTATGCAACAAACAACAGCAACAGCAACAGCAACAGCAACAACAACAACAACAACAAAAGCAACAATAAAACTAAAATGAAAAACTGCAACTTTATAAGGTTTTAAAAGATAATTTAAATTGTTTTTAAGTGCTATGCAAAGTAAAAATGATGATGGTCTGCTTTCAGAGGCGGAGTAGTGACAGCTAAGAAAAAAAATCAAAAAACGAAAAGAAAAAAAAGTTAACAAAACATTCTCAAGCAGGTTTGCTTGGTTTTCCGTGCATCCAATCAACCGACCATATGTGCGGTTGGGTGTATGTGGGTAAATATGTAATTTTTGTAACATCGGCCACGTAATGCCAATATATACACACATACATGTGTGCTGCAACTTCACATAAATTTGAGATTTTATTAAAACCGATTCTTTTTTTTTTTTCTTCTTTTTCTTTCCTTTTATACGCTTCTCTTGGCTCTGACATTAGAACTTGAAAACTTTACTTTACTTAGCAAACGTTTTGATAAACTCTCAAGTTTATGAGCTGAACAAGGATTAACGAACAAGTTGCCTGTGCACTAAAATGTCACATAACTTATACATGCATTGGTTTAGTGGAACCCCTCTGAACAGCCTACCCGGAGATGAAGAGAGTATCCGATAGTAGTGTGTAACGTTTGAAAACTATCCAACACCAATGCATTCGTAGAAAATTTTATTTGTATTTTTTTCGCTTAACAGTGGCCAGAGAAATGTGTGTGTGTTTGTTTTTTTTTTTTTTAATTGTTGAAAAAAAGGATATTTTTTAGTTTTTATTAAAAAAATTTAATTAAAAACATTTTCTCGTAGTCTTTGTCGTATTGCGTTATTTTTTAACGCAATAAATAATGCATTTAATTTAATTAATATTCGGCCGAAGCAAAAAAAAAAAACAAAAAAAAAAATGTTTGCTCCATGAATTATTTAATCATGTTATTTTCATTTTTATTTATTTATTTTTTTATTTTGTAATTTTTTTTTCTTTTATTATAATTCTTTAACAAAGCTTATGTTATCAATTTAAAATATGTTTTGTGTGTATTGTGCTGTTTTGTTTATTTGTTTTATTTCTGTATTTTTTATTTTATTAAATAAAATATCATCAAAAAACGAAAAAAAAAAAAAAAATGCACGTACATGATAATGCTTTATGGCTTAAAATTTATCTATAATGCAATTAAATCATTTTTTATTTAAATAAATTTTTTCCTACTTTTTAATAGGTTTAAATATTTATTTAAAAAAAAAAATGCAATAAAATGTGAAAAACAAAAATAGAAAAAAATTAAAATATTGTAACCCGTTAAGAATTGAACCAGGGCGTATCTTATATTACTTCTACATATTTTATTACCATTGCCGTTGTAGTTATACGCAACTATCTATGATACGAATAACAATTCAAAGTATGGTTGTTCAACCAAAATATATCGAAAATGGATATTTTCTAAAAGTAAAATTCCAACGCTAAAACTATTTCGGTAACGGCATAAAGAAATTAAGTAAATAAAATAAGATTCATAACGAGCAAAGTTGTCTGTTCCGAAGTATGTATCAGCACTGAAGACTTTATTAATTGCAGAAGTCCTATTAATACTCAAATCCTATGTATGAAAGACTTTAGCTGGAGTTCGGCATCTAACACACAGCACCTTAAATGAGTTTGATGGAAAGAATTGGGCAGAAAATGGCTGAGTGTAAGTAAATGTACTGCGGAGTTAAACAGTACAACACTTTGTTGATCTAAATACAAAAACAGCCGACGCAATAATCAACGATACCCGATTAGGAGATCTCTACCAGTAAGTAAGCCTACAAATTTCATTAATTGTTACTGAGCGGCTCCCAGTCTTTTATGTACTTTTATGTATATTTTGCCTAAAATGCTCCTACTAATCAACTAACTAACTACACCGAAAGAGCGAGAAAAAATATTTTTTCTCGAGCCATAAACTCAACCTGGTGATGTTCAAAAAAATTGTAGAATAAGATCCTCCGCTTAGTTTGGGACAGGATATATGAATTCAGTAAGCAGATCAGCAGAAAAGCCGGCGGCCAGATATTGCCAAGTGATTTCCATTATTCGCGTTGATCTGGAACAAGTCTCTGAAGCGTGATTTTGGAGATTACAAGGATACAGGGGTTATGGATTTTAGCGATGACAAAAAACAAAACCAAGGAATCACGGACATTAGTTTAAACAAAGATGCTTTCGAAGCGAAAAAGTTACATACATAAAGTATAAACAAAAACACCGCTGCGATAAAGCTAATAGACGGACAAGCGTCATAAAACGCGACTCGCAAATCGTAAGTGATTTAATTTAGTTAATATAAGTCGCTTTGTCTGACATACAACCTGCCCGCCCTTATATGGAATTCATTAATAAGAACCTTCTAAGACGCAATACAAGACAAAGAGGCACTATCAGACAAGTATCGATCAATCTCTGCGATCTACAAGAGTGTTTTGAAGACGCAACTTTCGTTTTGTATGAAAAGCCCTCTTCTTCCTTAAACATTTTGCTCGATCAATTTATTCAACCTAAGATTTCGTTTCAATTTCTGAGTTGCACTACAAAGATATATATATCATTTTATGCAAGAAACTCTACCCAAGTAACCAAAATCTTTAGCGCTTTTTTACCGCAACTCGGAAAGGATCATGGCTAGCTTTTACCCATGACCACAAATCTTTGTTGGCAAAAATACTCATTAATTGGATAATAAAAAAAGAAAATTTAATCAATAACCTCAACGAAGAGCTAAGTAGGGTACGATAACCATTGTTTGTTTTTAAATAGAAAGAAAAAAAAAAAAAGCTCGTACGTGACTAATATTGCGTTACTTCTAATTAATGCAACTTATAACGGAGATGATAATGATTTCTGTTCATTTCCTTGTTTATATATCTAACATTAAAAGAAAGTTTATAAGTTTATAACATAAAAGACGATTTTTAAATATTTTAAGAGAAATCAATAAATTTTTCTCTTTTTTTTTTTTTTTTAACTTGAATCCAATTTTAATACCGCAACCTTAATTACTATTACTACACAATGTAATAATTCCTACAGTAATGTGTATAAGTTTGAAAGCAATTTCTTAATTTCTTATAATACACTTTGTAATAATATTAACTTCAACGTCACGACTAATGGAACGAAATGGTACAAAATTAAGTTTTCGTAATACTTGGAAAATAAAAGCTCGTAAATTACTTAAAAAAAATTTTTATTTCCTTCATACACTTATGTAATTTGCTTTTGCGTTAAATGAACGAATGCACTTACACAACACATCTCTTCTTATTTTGTGTGCTGAAATCTATATTTACCACAATATAGAAAATAACAAAAGAAATGAGAAAATCTGAAAAGGTGGAAAGAAAAACTTTTTCCATTTTCATTTGTAAACATATTTTCTAATTTTCGCTTGACTAATTTATGGCAGCATCCTGCATACTTATGCCTATACATTTACTTTACTCGACTTTTTCTTTGACTTTTCTTCGGCGGCACATAATAACCGAACTTATAATGCTATTTATAATGCTGTTGTTGCGTTACTTTGTTGCTTTGTTAGTAGTGTAATACAAGCAATTTGGCAAAATAAGTATAACGACATTTTTTCTAATATAAAAGGAATAAAATCATTTTTGTACTTTAGCAAATAAGAAAATTACATTTTTTTCCTATCATTGTTATTATTATTATTATTATTATTATTAAGTAAAAGAAGGAGAAATATAGAGGATATATATATAAGAAGTGGAAAACTTGCTAATTTGAAATTACCTTGAAAATGAATGCAAAAGAAAGTTTTGTCTTACGACGCAAGTAAAATACGAAATTCAATTGCATGGTAAATAGGGATAAACGAAGAAACAAAAAATGACTAAATCCTAAGAGGGCAATAGCGCAAAAAATTTTATTCTCTCTATTCTGCAATAATATTCATTTCAATTGTATTATGGAAATAAACATGTCTTATTTCTTACGAGATACGAGTATTTATCTAGAATGCAGGAGACGTTAAAATAACGAAATATTCATATAAAAATACCGTTCGCGATAGACTTTTTGCTATTTATTTATTTTTTTGCAAAAGTTTAGATCACATTTGATGTTAGGGTAATAGTGAAAAAGGAAAGACCGAAATAAATATAAAATATAACTGTTTATTAAGGCATAACTTCGAGGATTTCAGATTCAATAAATGTATGTATGACGTACATTAAGATATAATTTTATACAAACATAGAAATGTAGTAAATTAATCAGCATATAAGGCAGTTAGTTACATGTCATAGCGAGCGCGATGTACTACGCAATGACGCAAGAAATGGAAAAAATTATCGAGGTAAACCGACTCGAGATAATAGCTTTAATGATCATTTTGCTAATTCAACTTCGAAATGCTTTAAAGCAAGCCAAGCTATCTATCTCTTAGGGATTCAGCATAAAACTATTTACGTTTTTTTTTTTTTTTGGTTGCATTGCTTCCTAGAAGTAGTTTTAGAGATCGCTGACTAATTGTGTTCTAGATGAAACCATAATGATAAGGTCCAGGTTTATAAATTTCATAAGAAATCACATAGTAAATGCAGTAATCAAAATCAAAGGATCTTCTAAGAAGAAAAGTGGAGCAAGAGGAGACTTTATTTCTCGCAATATATGAAAATGGATCTGGTCAAGCGACCAGAGAAATTCATTTTGACTTGAGACAATGCAATGAGAGTCGCTAAGGCTTGCAATACAGTATTATTTAAGCTTATTTTGTTATGCAGTCTATGAAATATTTTCGTTAAGATCATATTTTTCAATTTTTTTTTTAAGGGACCGTCAACTATTATGGGCATTGTATACGTGTTTCTGTGTGATCTGACAAAATTCAGTCGCCTATGCATTGTCGCTTGAAAGCAAAAAAAAAAATTTCCGAAGATAAGAGAATGGATGTCATCGAAACGACTTAATGAGATTTCGGCGATGTCAAACAATATCGTCAGCAACACCCACGCGTAATCTTACGCAAGGGATATTGAGAAAGTTTTGCTAAGCGGGACAAATCTTATGCTGATTAAAATAAAATTTATAAAAATATTTATCCTAAAGAGTATTCTAGTTCGAATTTCTGTATATCCTTTAGTGATTGTAACTCTGTATACATATGTAGTTTTATTTTTTAAGAACTTTTAGGCTTCAAACTTATTCCAATCACCTCAAAATCGTTTCCTTTCTCCGTTGACGTCATAACAAAATTTACACAGGTTTGAGCATATAAGGAAACTTTGTAGAATTTGTTGTTTATACGCACAATGCCGACGCTCTCTTTTCCCTTATTTATTTCCTTGATTGTTTTTTTTTTTCTAGGCCTTAAATGTATGCTATAGATTTTATTAATCTGAAAGCCTTAAAAACGTACTTTGGAATTATAGTAATTTTTCTATTGTTACTTTTTACTTACAATACGAGTCGCGTGATCCGGAAACACAAAAAAAAAAAAAAATTAAATGCTTATCAAGTTCTTTTCAGATAATAAACAGCCGGCAAGTACTAAAATACTTTATATCTAGAAAATTAATTAGAGACGAGCGCCTAATTAATTGTTTGGTTTGGCAAATTTTTCTCACATTTATTGTATCGCTTCTTAGTGATGAGAGTTTAACTTCTAACTACAAAGAATTCGTCAGCAAAAAAGTTTCTCAACACTTTTGATAAGAAAGACATTAGGTATCGGGAAATCAAAAATTTTTACGAGTTTCACTTGGGGAAAAAAAAGAAAAAATAAATAAAAAACAATGTTGAGTTAAAAAATAGATGATTTCGGCTAAAAAACGCGCATATACTCCTCTCTCTCCCTCTCTGTCTCTCTCTTTTATCTCTCTTGCACTTATAAACAACATATTGTACTTTTATATGGCATTAAAGATGTCATCAGCCTTTTCAACCTAGCAATTTGACGGCGGATGTCTTGATGCGAAGCATATGCAGAGAAGTAGAGAAGACAAAGGACTTACTATTTACACTAATTTCATATAACTTACAACCTTTACCGTCATCGTTCATTAATGTAAAATTTTTAGCATAATTTCATTTTGATAAGAGATCTTTTTTTTTTCTTCTTAATACTCTCTCGGCACCCTTCTACGCAGCAAGATAATCAGAAATAATAATTACATAAATATAAGTATTTAATATTTAGCTTGCACTTCTTTATTTCTCCCAAAAAAAAAAAAAAAAGAAGTAAACTAACTACTTCGTCTTATAAATGTACCTTTAAAGTAATTGCGTATATACTTTTGCTGACCATTAACAATACGCATACACACGTTAATTTATACTTATCTCATTCATTAGGAGCCGCACGCACATTGCCGGTTGGATTAAATAAATATTTCATAGGGATTCTCCCCCCTACTTAGTTAAGCTAAAGATATGGCCGACATTCGTATATACATTAAAATAATTGTAACATTAATTAAATGACGATTTAAGGGCAAGCAAAAGCAATAATACTTGAAGCTAACATGATAATATAGAAATTTTAATTTCATAAACTTACGATTGCATGTAACGCAATATTCTTCTTGAGACTAGTGCAGCTTTTCATACATTGCTTCACTACATCTACTATTAGAGGATTTTGCCTATATATTTTGCCGTTCGAGTTGAAAGCTTGAGAAGCGCAGATCGAAAGACCCCATGAAGTGCTAAACTACAGACTAAAGAAGAAGAAGAATTGTTTTCCTTTAACATTATACCCCAAGATAATCTCTTTAAAGAGTGACACGATTAGTTCACAACGCGTCAATCATAAAAAATCATCGGAATAACATAAAATTCCGACGACCATGCTTGGAGGATTGGCGCTTCTTCATTACAAATCAAAACCTACTTACTCGTTTCGCAAACACTGATCGACAGAGTACTTAGATAACTGATCCATCAAAAAACTTACAATTAATTGATCAAATTTCAGGGCACAAGCGAATATTTAATGCGGAGGCAAATGGAAAAAAATCTCCCTGAATTAAACAATAAGCAAAGTCGATAAACATAGATATAAATACGATAAATGGTCGTAGTCGGGTCACCTTACACACTTTGAAAAAGAGATCGACATTCTATAAAACGACATTTTTGTAGTAAATAAGAAAAGTCGCTTAATAGTGAGTAACCAAATATATTGACAATAGTTTCCGTGCCATCACACGAACTTCTATGTCCCGATTGAAACAATAGTATTTTTTACTATTTTGATTGCATTTATAAGATCGTATCGTCATTAAGGACAACATACGATGAGGCTAAACATAGCCTTCATATGGACATATACTCTGCAAGTAAGCAATAGAAACTTCTAGGATGTGCAACCTTTAACATCCTTCAAGAACTGTCATAAATCGGCATTAAAGACTTTGGCAAATTCATAAGAAAGTTCCATCAAACCATAAGGTTCTGCATATTCGTGCTTCTACTGCAAAGTAAATGTTTTTCTATTCTGTCAGACAATTTCGCAAGTGGCAAACTGTTCACCTAAGGAAGCAGGACATATGTGCCCTTTTACTGCTAAATTTATTTAATAACTGGAACTAGCTGCTAGGTTCACCTACTTTTTGCTGGCTTGTAGAGTGAGAATATTGACGATCCGATACTCGCCGCTCGATTTCGAAACTATACGCTGGCCAAAAATAAACGAAACTCCTTATGTTTGATAAAGGAAAGTACAACGTACCGACGCTTCACTTTAATGCAAGCATTGAAGCATGCAGGCAGACAGCAATGTGATATTAATGGGAAAACACAACCCTCGACTTCTTAAACGTTGAAAATAAAAGACCAGCGACGTAAAGAACGAAAAGAACTAATCTCCTGCACACATATTTAACCATTAGCCGATAGTGTATCAATAATAAGTAAAGGCATTCAAATTTTTCGCAACGTTTTTATGAATGAATCGCTTCATATGTATAAATATTTAATTTATTTTCATTGCTCTACATTTCAGTAAAAACCTAAAAACACGCTCGCTATTAACAAAAATTTCATTAAGCAATTCTATATATTTATAGCCCGATATATATATGCACAAACACAAGCATAGGCTGTAAAACACATTATTATGTTATACGTGCATATATATATATATATTTATGTATTTCTTTTATATCTTGTATGAAAATGAAAGTGTTATTTTTCCCGCACACACGCACATCGAAGACTAAGAAGAAAACGGCCAACAAAGAAGATAAGATTCTACGAGTTAATTTTCATAAAAAATCATAAAAATTTGTTACTAATACTTTGATTTCGTTTCTTTTTTTTTATTTTTTTTTTATTTTGTATATTTATTTTATTTTTTTATATTTTTTCTTTTTTTGCTTCTCTAAGTTTCCATAAAATTTTATTACCATACCAACCGAGACCCATACACACACACACACACGCGCGCATAAGTATAAACGTTATATATTTAAGCATACACCACAATACCGCAAATCATAAAACAGAGAAAAGTCTCTCAAAACAACTTTACATTCTATACATGACGTATAAATTTATAGTTGGATGAATCGATGAATAGATACGAAGTGTAGCCAAATACTTCGTACCTTCTGATATTCTTGAGGAGTATTTGAGTTGTTGAGGTTTAAACACATAAATTTTATGACTTTTTAATAGTTCTCACATTTTATTTTTATTCTTTAACTGAACTGAACTTTTTTCTCTGTTTTACGTATTATTTCGTTACGGCGAACCGCTACAATTTTCAAGTGGCAGGAGCATAAAAAAGGAACTTGTTGCTTTGCCGCTTGTTGTTATCGTTTTTTATTTTTTTTGTTTTTTTTTATATATATTCTCAGTTTTTTTCCACCTAGAAAATATATCGTAAAATTGATTTCTTGCGTCTGTAAAAGCAGCTATTTTTCTCGATTAACGCAACTGTTTGTGTTTATAGTTACGTTTTTTGTAATGCATCACAAAAGACAATTGTTTTGTTAAGACTGCTATAAAATTTATATCGACAAGAATAAAAATTCTATATTTATTCAATTGAAAATGCTGATGAGGAATCATGTTTGATGTTCTTGTTATTGTTGCGGTTATTGCTTGTATATCATAAAATCATAAGCCATGAAAGTGGCCATAAACAAGCGACCACCCTGTAATACGGAATAACATAACTCCTACCGGATAAAATGAACACATCAATGTTGTCATTTGGTTTGTAACACCCACTCATTTCAGATTTTTGAAGCAGTAAGAATGTCTGCGTATCTGTACATCCGCTAATTGGATTTTAACTTTTCACTTGAACTTAAAAAAAAAAGATTGCGATAAGAGGTCAACCATTTACGCGAAGCTTCTTAGTGCGGTGTAACTATTAAAAACCCCTTTCAGCAGTCACGTCCGTAAAATTCAGTGTGAAACATAAGTACATAACAGAAAAAGTACTTTTTTATCTGCGTGAGGTGATGCATACTCTAATTGCGAAAAAGGCGATTATCATGTCGGTATATCCAGCTTGAAGACCGAGCACAGTAGATCTTTGGTACTTTAATAAAGTTTGCAGCTGCAGTAAATAGCCCATGATGGAAGGCGTAGGTCCTACTGATCAAAAATACATGTCGCAGGTTGCGATTACCTCTTGTCCCTCTTTCCCACTTCTTTCTCTATGTAGTGCATGCACATATACGCATATAAGCGCATATAAGGGGACACATGAGTGATCATAAAAGAAAAAGAGAGAACGACAAAATAATAATTCACAAAAGTTACACGAGTGCAACACTAATGTGAATCATCCTTGCAAGCGTAACTAATTCACCGACAGCCGCACAAAAGCGGAAGAATCAGTCTAATCAAAATCCGAATGCAATGCAGGGCAAAAAGATACTTTCTCGGGATAGATGATCGCTGGTATTTTTTCCTTTTTTTGTTTTTTAACGACGTCTATAATCGTCTGCTTATACGCGTTTTTTTATCCAAAAGTACCAACGTATTTGATTGGAGTAATGAAACGTACGCTGCGGAAAGACCTTATAAGATGTAAGATACTTGAGCTTTATTTAGAAATAAAGGTCTCCCGATTTATTTGCAAATATTGCAAAGCAAATATTGTTGAGCGTCATTCTTAAGGGAACACGCTTTAAGGTGCTAGGGACTTAAAATTCCTTGTATATTGTATATAGCTCTCGTCCTTGAATAATATAATTTAGAGTTTGCTATCTATCTATCATCCAAGTTACTGTCGTTGTGTTATTTTGGGTTGGTAGCATTATCAACAAATGTTCGGTTCGAAAGAGGAGGAAATATGACATATGATCTAAAATCATCCGGCAAATGAATCGAAAGCATTTAGATGCATTCATCTGCGTCGCTTTAAAGTTCAGTTACCAAAGAACTTTCACCACAAGACACATAAGAACTTTTTCATCTATTAAGCAATATCTCCAATACAGGTGCGCATAGATATACTGTAGAAGTATTTTTAAAAATCTTGAGAGGACTTAAAGCAAAAATAAAAAGGTCAATATGCACTCTTTATGATCGTATATGTATTGTATGCAAAAGAAAATCGATAAAATAGTAAAAAGATAGAAACATAAGGGGACGATGTCATATCAATATCAAGAGGAAGAAATAACGGCTGCTATTAGTTGAAAATTTCTATTAGTTTTGCAAACTTGTAGAGCTATATAATTTTAAATATCTATATATATATGTATATACATATATATAATGTGGGTATCGTCCCATATTCAAAGAGTAAGGTTTATTAATCTTTATTGCTTTCTTCAAAGCTTATCGCAATTTCCACCATAATTAGAACAATAAATGGAATAAAGAATAATGCATTTATATATATTCGTTCATTACCAGACCTATATAAGCCTGTAATAAGTAAACGAATCAATTGCACATTTACATTTACGCAAATATACGCGCGATCATTTCATTCAGTTCATTTCATTTAAAGCGGCAAATAACACATCACTTACTATCTTCATCTCGTCATATATATATATATATATATATACATATGTATGTATATAAATACTGAAATATATAAATACTGAATGTATAAAACAATTATTATAATGATCGACATTTTGAAGTATTAAACATGTTTCCAACTGTCTCTCGGCTGCCCATTTTGATTTGCTTTCCATGTATTTTACTCTTAAAAGCAGCAATAATTTATTTTTTATTTATTATTTGAAATTAAATGATGAATATTTCTTTTTTCTTTTTTTTTTTCATACATATATACGTACATATGTAGAGTTTAATCAGTAATTATTTGTATACTATATATATATATATATATATGATTGTGTTGTACATATTAAATGGTAGCGAGACCTCTAATGACCCATAACCGTCAATTTAGACAAGTTTTATGTGTGTTCTGAGTAATTTAAATCATTTTTTCTTTTCTTCTGCTTTTGATAGTAATAATGATTACAAAATATAAAAAAAAAAAAACTATTTAAATAATATTTATTAACGTCGCTGTTGTTGTTATTTTTGTCTTCTATTCTCTCTCTCTCCCTCACTCTCTTTGTCTTTCTTCCTTTCTCTTTCTTTTCACTAATTTCTTTATAATTATTCTAACAAATATTTACCCTAGACGCTCGTACACCTATTCAATTATGTATGTGCTTAGTTTCTATGCAAGTTTTCCTTAAAATTGTTATTAAGTCTAATAGTAAACTACACTGTGTAGGTTTGTCTTGTGGAAAAATTTCTTCTTATGTGCGTGCATTTTTTGTTTTTCTTCGTTATAATTTGTTTTCCAATTGTTTACCTTCGAGGCAACACCTAAATTATTAGTATTCAGCTAAATAGGTGGGTGTTAGTCTTGAAAACTTAAGAGAAACTCATTATTATTAAACCGAAATAACGAAATACATATACGTACTACCTAACGGTCGACTAAATTGACAAATTGTGCTTAAAGGTTGTTTTGAAATTTTTGATGGAGTAGCGAATTGGTGTAGGTGTGCGTATTTATTATGAGAACATGTTATTAAGACAACAAGTAGACGTTTAAAGAAATTACTAATATATTTTTTATTTCATTTAAGATTCTTTTTTTCGCATACCTTTCAGTTTCATTTTTCGATTTAAATTACTTCGAATTCCTTTTAACCGTCGGTCAACACAACTATAAAGTACGCACAAAATAAATTAAACGAAGCAAAGATAAGAAAATCGAATATGATTGAAAAGTTTTCAGTTTTCTTTATATTCTAAGTATTCTTTCCCTATGCTAACTAACTAACACGGGGTGTTGAAAATAATTGTCACGGCACTATTTACTTTAGTAAATTGGAAGTTAGAACTAATAGGATCCATTAATTTGACTTAAATCGTGCAACAAATCAATTGCTTGCATGGAAATGTTTAATCTTAAGAAGCCAATGATGTAGACGAACAAACAAAATGGTTGCAACTGCTTCTGGATCAACGTGTTTGCACGAAAGTGTCTATTTTCTAAGGAGTAGAGACGAAAATTTACACTCAATGGGACTGCAGTAAAGGTCGTTCATAAGGCGTCATCAAAACATACATGACTTTGTAAAGAAAATTTCGTATCGCGCCTACAAACTTTAAGATCACCACAATTACATCTGTACTTTGCATAAATCTCAAGTCGTAATGCTGAAATGGTACACTAATATTGTCTTTCAAACACCTTTAAACTGGGTAATAAGTAAATAAAATACTAATCGCAATTAATCTTTTCCATTCACCAGTAGAATATGAATTGACCTTTAATAGTCATACTCCAATGATATATACGTTCAACTCTTATATATAATAAAGAAGAGGAGAGAGTTTTTCTATCCAACAAAACGTAGTTGAGATTGCTCTTCTAATTTAATGAGGACTGGTAATCGTAGCAGTGAAGATATCAAGATCCAAAGAGGAATAGGGAAACGATCTTTCTAGTAGTATTTATTTGGAAGAACTACAAAATATTACTAAATAGTAGGTAGCGCTTAAGTAAGTTCAATGAAAAATTCTTAACAGTAGAATAACTATAAGCGATCTGCTAAATACTTTTCGTCCATTACTATTGGGCTCTGTTAGTTAAACCCAAACAATCCGGCAGCAATCTTATTGCAGTCTGCAACTCTTCTTGCAACTAAATAGAAACTCCTAATCCATCTGCGAATTCGATCAGTTAAAATTCATTCCATAAACCGTCTGAAATCAGCTTGGAATTCGTTCTGTCATTGAGGAATCAAACTTTACTCAACGGTCGATTTATAATAAAATTACTTTAACGAGTTTCAGAATCATTCCTATGTATAAAAATAATGGATATATACTTTCAAAATATGTTTGGAAATCTGCAAACTTGATGCTTAATGGTATACCTAATATACGAATTAACAATATTTGTTATCACATGAAGAACCAGCACATGCAGCTGTGTTTTAACCGTTTGCATTGCGTCGAAAAAGACGAACATGAGCTTACACTCGTATCGTAAGTGAACACATGAAACAGCCATAGAATGAGTATTACGTCAAAATAGACATAAGGCAATTCATCTTCATCCCTTAGAATATCAGATTGATGTGGATGTGTGTGAGTAGCGCGAAGACCATAACAAATATGAAATATACGCATATTATCATATTTCTATATTTTAATACAATGAGTGGCAATGAAAAAGCCAAACAGGGTGTGTTCAAATGTCTAAGCATCATTAAATTTCCACCTTTTTCACACAACAACAACAACAACAACAAAAAAGAAATAAAGAAAAACTCAATTCAACTAATAACACAATAGAGCTAAAGTAAAGCGCATATGCATCAAATGAAATACTAACAATAACAACAAAATATTTTTATACATACGAGTATAGAACTTAACAATTACATTTATCGGCAATACCAAGGATGATGGTACTTGCATTTCGCTATTTTGGGGGTTTATAGAGATATGGAAGAAGAAAAAAAAAAAAGTTGAAATAAAACTAAAACATTCATAAAAGTTGACAAACAAGCAACACCAGTCAGTTATGATAGAAACAAATATACCCTCGCACGTATCAACGTATCGTGAATTAAGGGACTTTTGCCTTAAAAAACGGTAACAATATTTTGTAGTACATCTCTTGCTTGGAAGTATGAAATTAGGGTGAATTGTAATAAGAGAAAATGTTACAGGCACAAAATGAAAATTTCTTTAATTTTTTTAAATCAATTTTTGTTTGCAACTGCTTAAGTTCAACTATTTCCATAAGAGATGATAATGGAGACTATTAAAATCGAATCATTTTTTTTTTTGATATTCTTCAATTTCCACTAAACAGATGGAAAAGTTCTTTCCGTTTGATTAAACATATCGTTTGGTATTAATTAGGTGTTGATTAAGTTATCTTTGTAGGTAACAGTGAGCGGGAAGACCTTCATGCAGACGGACATGGACTAAATGAAAGCATAAGTGGAGATACACTATCGCATTTTGCCATATTTTAAATATAAAATAGAAAACGAGCTTAATAGCATCATGCAGCACTACCTCGTTTTTTGCTTCTGGACACTTATTAAAAATTATTAAGACATCCAAACCTACCCCTACCATTCAATCATCTCAGGCGTGCCGATGCAGTTTCCTTTTCCAACGTGGAGATTAAATATTGAATTGAACACCAAAAATCATCTCAAAAAACAATTATAACTTGAATTAAACTGCAAAACTCAAGTGGTGACTACTATAGAATATCACTCTAGGCGTTTAGAGTAGGCCACCGCATCTAAAATAGTTATGTACAACAACGACTACTGTCCTAAATTCGATCTATGCCCTAATATTTCTTTGCTACAGGATTTTAATGAATGACCTGCAGTTGCCTACTAATTGCCAATGTTTTCAAAGAGAGATATTGTGAGTTGTTAAATCACAAAAGAAACAGAAAAAAGAAATTTAAAAAAAGAAAGTTATTTGGAAATGTTACAATAACGCACACCTAAAGGCATTGGTCACTCTTTCTCTCTATAATCTATAGTGTATTCATTCTACATGCAAACGATAGTTGCAACTATATTTTCATGTATATATTCTTACAGTACTTACTTAGGAAAGGAGCGCATTTCGGGAAAGAAAACCTTTATGGAATCGAATCACTGTTTTTCCTTAAGACACTTCAAGTCCTGAGAGAACTGGAAATATTAACAAACCCCATAGATTAGTTCAAAGGAGTTCCTACAACGAGCATATCTGCATTTGGCAAGCTACCTTACCTTAGAGGCATATAGAATGACATCGGCGGTATGGTGACAGTACTTCAGTATAGATAAGCATTCCCATATATGCATATTTCACAATTATTCTTCCCTAAAATTCATACGTTTGCTTTGCACAACTTTGCACAATTTTGCACCACTTTGCACAAGAAAGTGCTCTGTCATAAAAAAAAGCCGCAATTCTTGTCTATATATCAAACTTGAAGGAGATGAAAAATTGTTGATTTAATTACGAGTTCTTGATCACGGTATCAGGAATCGATTATGGATAATTACCTTACCTTCAGGTACAGGCATTTGAAGCAATACTTTTATTACACTAACTTATGGGAATGCTCGGCCATCTCGGGCCATGGCGTTACCAGACCGCGTGTTTCTCTTCAAATTTTTCTACTAAGTAATATTAAACTTCCCGACTACTTTGCGTTCTTCCGAAATTTTACAACGATTTTAAATGAATTTCACAATATTTATTGAAACACTTCAATTATGTACATTAAAAATTATTTTTTCTCACATTTACTTATTTTGCACAGCGTGATTGCAATCGCGTTACGAACTGTGTCAAAATTAATGTTTTACAAAATGGCAGCCAATTTTGAGCAAGACAAAGCATAAAAATTGATATACAGAATTTAAGCTCTTCGTCAAAGCTTTGATCGACTCAAAAGTATTGTAAAAAGCTCTTTACATGAGCTTACAAATTATAGTAAGAGTTTTCTATCCCGATAAGTACTTGTGAACCCGATAATTGCATAAAATACCTGGTAAAAGTCTTAAATAAAAAAAATTTTCATCAATTTATTGCGTAAAAATTATTTATGTTAAGCTGTGATTCATTTAATTGTCATTTCCATGTCATTGCTTGGAAATTATCTTTTCCTCATTTTTTTTTTTTTCATAGTTAAGATTCATTTAAATGACTTTTAACAAATTACTTTAAAATACTTTTAATAGCCATTCGAATGGCGACAAAATAATAAAAATAAAAAAAATAAAAAAAAACGGAGAAATAAATGCGCGAATATCGCCAAATGCAAATATATGCATACAAGAGTATATAACCATATGTGCTTAGCCGAAGCTATTATATAGTTGTACGATGTTCGTATGACCATTAAAATAGTCTGAAAATAAATGCGAAAATAATGAATAATAAAAGTCAAAAAAAAAAACCCGATGTTTTCTTTTTATGAGACAGCGACAAAAAGTCAATACAACAACCAGCAAAGAAAAGCAAAACAAAAGCGGCCATAGACCAGGCTATACATACAAATTTACAAGAAAAGTAATCTTGACTCGCATGAATACAATGAGAATAAAATCAACTAAAGAAACCTTTTTTTTTTTAGTATAATTTTTTTTACGTTTTTTCAATGTTTTCTTTTCTTTATTTTTTGTTATTAAAATTTCATTTTTATTAAGAGTTTTGTTTTATTTTTCGTCGGCTTTAATTCACATTATATTATCTTATATACAAACCACGTCATAAACCCAATTCACATATAACATCATTATAGTGACAGTTTCAGTATCGGTTATACGTTTTTTTTTTTTTTGTATATGTAAATAATTTTTAGTGGTATTTTTTTTTTTTTGTTTTTTTTTTGATTTAATTTTTACACATTGAATAAGATATACGGCTTCAAACCGCACAAAACGCCAATCGCTGCATATTAAGTATGAAATTAGAATTGAATAATAAATAAATATGGAAGGCCTACACGTTATACACTTGTATTATTAAATATTATAGGTGGGGCCATTTTTTGTGAGAAATTTCACATACATATATAATATTTGAAGTGAAAGATCTGCTAAATCGTTTCAGGAATAGAAATGTTTTAGAAAAAATGCTTCCATAAATTCATAAAGCCATCGATTCTCACGTTGAAAATGGCAGGAAAATGGCAATATTTAGGAAATTTTGGAATAGATCGTAGGTCAATTTCTGACAATAGCTTATGTGGAGAGTAGGAAAGGATCCCGATCAAAGATGAGAATGATCCTTGAGGCGATTTTTGATGTATTGCTACCTCATATACTTAAACGCCCGAATCTCTTCGTATTAAGTGGCCTTTCTGCTTGTATCGGATATCTTATGGACAAGAACTTCTGGATTATCTACAATTTTGGAATGATAAGAGGTTGACTTTCAAGCAAATTATGCAGATATTGTGTAAAGTGACACCTTTTGTTTTGGAAAACGAACATATTTCAACGATTTGGTCAACAAAGATTCAGTCAAGGTGCCGTCTTGCGTTATTATTATGTGTTTTGTAGCAAGACCTGCTTGGTTTTAGTTTTCTATTGATAGCGAGATCCTTTTCAACAAGTTGGCAAAAGAGTGCGAATCTGTTTTAATTTAAAATTTCTTGAACACTGCCAATTGCAAATTAAATTTAGCTTGAATGACTTTGAATTGTGTAGATTAGAAATTTTAAACATCTTCCCTGTATGTAGAATAGACAGAGCAGGTCGTCTTGATCTTGAGAACAGCTTGCAAGTTAGTAATCGTTGAATGGCTTCTCTTCAGCGGCCTTTTAGATAATCATCAGCAGATTTTACTGTGCGATCACTAACTTTTAAAATGTACCGGCACCTTTGACTATTAGCCAGTAACGTAAACGATAAGTCAGTTAAGGCATTAATCCACTAACAAGGTATAACATTGACGCGATTATTGTAAAGTAAATGCAGGGCAATGTGATCGAAACGTTCATAGAATTCCAAAAGTCCAATTATTTATACCATATCTTGTCGCACCGGTACAAGAACC
>NW_023998417.1:7725189-7735559 GCF_014805625.2 Glossina fuscipes
AAAGTCCAATTATTTATACCATATCTTGTCGCACCGGTACAAGAACCGTATATAGCGAGATAATGTCTCCAATTTTTCATTTTATTTAATGAGGCATTCAAAGTGTATCTCCCGTGGATTCGGCAGTGGGAAGAAAGAATTATTTTTAGGGAAGGTGGGAAGAAGATAATAGTGTCTACGTACATTGTATACCTGAGATGAATATAGAAAAATATAAAAGATATTAGGATATGGTCTCAGGAAAGAGATCACAATCCAAAATGCTTCGTTATACAACCGAAGTGATCGAAACTAATAATGTCAACACCTTCCTGGGGGGAGGTTACCACTGCTTTAGCTGTATTGCAAAGAGACGGCTGTCGGGAATGGTGTGCATCGATCTATGCATACAGAGAGAAGTGAATAGTGAAGTTTGCAAATATTTAAAGGAAATTCTCATAATTTGTCATGCACCCTCTTTAAGCAAAAAAGCCGCAAAATTTTTGCTATTTTATTTATTCTTTTCCTTCGTTTTAGTTTCCTTTTGATTTTTCATTTCCCTGCTCGTCTGGTGATATATATTCATTCAGTGGGTACTGCTGTCAGTATTGATAAAAATCACATTTTCCATTTGAATAGAATTTTATGAATTCGTGCATAAAATTATTTCTCTCTTTGGATTTGAAATACATGCATACACACATTTATACACATAAACACGCATACACATATCCCAATCTCTTAGCCACACAGTTTCAATGAACATTTCTTTCATGGATGACAACAGCGGCGGAGAAATAAAATGAGCTACAAAATGTTGTGGAATTTTCTTATTACTGGTATATACAACATAGGTATATGTATATATATATATATATGTAGCTGTAGCTTTCATATAGCAATGCATATAAGCGTAAGTATATATGTATTTATATTTTCTATAGATATTAGTGGGAATGTTGTAAAACAAGAATGTGTTGTTGTAAAATAAAAATTACAAAATTTCTTTCAATTTTTGACATATTGTATAAATATAACGGAAAAATTATTTTTAGATTTTATTTAACTGATAACTTACTGAGGTGTAAGTAATTTTTATTTGTTATAGATTTACACATGAGAACATAATTTTATAGAGAGGAATTTGAAATTAGAATACCAGTCAATAAAATTAACGTTGAAAACTTTACTTGTTAAGTAAGGAATTTTAAAGAAAATATTTCAATTACGACGTAAACGTTAGGGATTACATTAAAATCAAATCATGCAACAGTTAGTAATCATTCGATTTTAATCGATTACAACTACAACAAAATAGATAAGAAGTACGGCATGATTTAGGATTGTTTGCTAACAAAACGCTTCTCTTCTCCATCCAATAATTATTGGAAATCGTGTGCAGCGCTGCAGAATAGCTGTTCTGTGAAATAATCTACAAGAATATTGTTTTTTCTATACTGCCCAAGTTTTGTGGGTCGCTCTTTCGTCTGAGCCTTAAAATTGCTAGGGTATTACGATGCCTTAACCATAACTTTTTGTAACATATCTCATACATTTGTTTCAAAAACCCAGTCTTTCAGCTTAAGTTGAGATTAGTAAATAGCTATATATACTAACTTTTGCTTATGTTAGTTTATTAATAAGTTTTTCCAAGTCTTCCCATTTGCTTTCGAGCGAACATTATTCGGAGATTTAACAATTTACAAGTAGATAGTCTTTATGGGATAGCATTATTATTTCAGCCAACCAAGATTTAAATCTACTTTATGGGGTTAATTTGTCAACCTCAGAAGCTCTCCTCCAAGTAACACAATAATTTTCAAACTAAAGAAACGCATCGAAAAATGTCTGTAAATTAAATGCTATATATATATATATGTATGATATTGAACGAAGCTATTTTGTGTCCTATTTTTGGATATCTAAAGATCTAAATAACAGGTAAAGGGAAGAACCGCGTCGTAAAAGCGCAAAGACAAACTCACTATTTGAGGACAGTCGAATATCGTATATAAAGAAATGAAGAATATATTTAAACAAATTTTTTTAAGTGAACATATGACGTTGTGATCGTGAGATCGTTTTCTATAGTTCGTTTTCATAGTTTTTTTAACTTTGTATCTAGTTTAGTATTTGAAAATAACTAAATCACAATCCCTCACAATCCCGTTGCCACTTATGGAGACAAAATTCGAAATTTTTTGTGCACCGACTCATTTTTGTCTTTTAGTAAATGAGTGGAGCAAGCGTAGTATCCCAATCCACGCAAAGTTTGAATGTTAAAAATGTATCAGGAAATGTATCAGGATTTGACATCAAAAATCGACAGTACTTCCATGCATACTACTCGCCTGATAATCCTAATCTCGTTATCCCTCTCTATTTAGAAGCTCAACCCAAGACCGATAAGAAAAGCACTAAAACTGGAATAACTTCTCAATTAACTTTTCTCTTGGCTTCCACAGAAAACTGAGAAGCAATTGAGGCGAAATTTTTGTGGACGAAACTCTCTGCTTTGCTTTTACATCATTTAAGCACATCATCTAGCAGTTTTCCTATCTTTTCACAGTTTTCTACTTCGACACTTCAATTGACGACCTTGGGAATCTCTCTAGCTTGCAATTCTCTAGCAATTAAAATAGCATTATTACGACTCTTCGATTCTAGGCTAATTTAGGCAACCAAGCCAACTGGCGAACTAAACGAGCTACTCTGACTTCTATCTATGATAATTGCTCTAACCCACTCGAATAACAATTATTTCATTTTCAATCTCAATCGTTACACCATTAATGTCAACTTTATCCAATTAACAGACATTTACCTTATTTCCATGAATACATGTACAGCGAAATTGTTAAATTAAGCATTAAGTTTAAATCAAATAAAAGGAAAAAAGCGAAAGTAACATTACATAAAAAAAAAATATATATATATATATATATATAAAAAAAATGCAAACATTAAAACAATCTAAACAAAAACAGCAAGAGACCAAAAGAAATTAATCGCATTATCGCCCAAAATACACCAACAGATGACATCCGAGAAACATAATATAAATAAAATAACAGAAAATAAGAAGGGATTAGTAAAAAACCATCCCACCCCTAAATAATGTTTTTTTTTTGAAAATAAAAACAATTTTACGGTAAAGTTAAAAAATTACAAATACTCAGCAAAAGGCAAAAAGGATACAAAAATTGCAATGACATGACCGTTTTTCTCTCCGCAAAAACTATGGCTCAGCATTCAACTTCAACAACAGATTGTGGTGGTTTGATCAGATGATGTGAATTATGTGACATTGATTTGTTTTGATTAAAAACTCACGCACACGCAGTTATGTCATATATGTGAAATTAACCCTCTCCACGAAAGAAAGGCGAACGGCCACATGTGGTTCATTCATGTTGTTGATGCGCTTACATTTTTACGACATCATGAATTCTTTTTTTTTTAATTAACTAAGTAAAAAAGTTTTTATGTTCTCTTTTTCGTTTTTTTTTTTTGGTGGAAAACGTTCAAGTTTTTTTTTCCATCTCTCTAGCTATCCTCCATGTCAATTATATAAGAGAGACAAAAAATTTGTTGTCTACTTACCAGGGTCTGATGTATCTAGGACAGGTGGTTGTTGAGATAAAGGGCCAGGTGTACTACCAGCGCCCGGCGATCTAGCGTCATCGTTCATGGCACCGCCATATGATAATGATGAACTAGGAGGCCGCTGTAAACGAGATAATAAAAAGAAAAACCAATCGTTACACAATAGCCAAACAAAAATTAAGAAGTGTTGATAATTATAATAAAAATTAAAAAAAAAATTGTTGTTAGTGTAAGTAGTTTTAATACAAAAAAAAAAAAAAAAGAGAGACAATATACAGGGAGTTTTTGAAAGCCTTTCATTCTTATCATTGCATAGATACTACTACGCTTTCTAATTTTATAGATATATGCTCAAGAGTTCAGTGTCCGATAAACCTTTAGTAGATAAAAATTTTTAAGAATTTCAATAGATTTTTAACTTTGCTTCCGCCTGTTTTCTGAGGGGTTTAGTGGTTTTGTGGCGGTGGAGGTGAGCAGATGGAGATGTCGTACAAGTTGAAAAAAGCAGTTTACGGATCAAGTCCTCCTCGTAAGGAAGGCTTTTATTTTCTGCTTTCGCTCGACTAAATTTGCGGCCGGGGCTAATCGTATACTCTCACATACTCTCTCTGATGGGACTACTATTAGTGAGTGATTTCATTAAAGACAGACAACTTGAAGAAGTATCTTATCCATAGCAAAAATCTGCAGCCATAATTGAGTATAACTTTTATAAGCAAAAGCAAACGAAATGAGATAAATAAATATAAAAATCTTTAGCATAATAACAAAATAGCCGACGGCTCGAGATATTGATAATAAGCGCACACTTTATTGAAATATCTCAACTTAAAACTAATAATTTTATTGTCAGGCATGGGCGTGTCAATATCCCGCGTATTTGTATTTTAAAAAAATTGTCGTTTAAAGTTTTCGCTTACTGTACGCTAAGATTAGCGAAAGAGCATTTGATGCATTTGCTGTCTTGAGACAATTTGCAAGCAATGGTGAAAAGTTAAGAGAATGTAAAGTGAAAAAACTCATATCGCTCAGAATTATTCATAGCTTAAGGGCTTATGCAGAGAGCTCTAAGGAGTTCTGCAAATGAAAGCACTAAGCACATAAGCTCCGTAGGAGAGTTAATGGATCGAAAGGTTCCCATCGCCCATTTAATTAATATGTTTTGTATTTGTACCGAGTTTTCTTCGGCGCTAAGATAATCAGAGCATTCGAAGAATTTAATTATAAATAAAAATTAATTTTGCATAATATCCTAAATATGCATACATACATATATTATTATTATTATTATTATTTTTATTATTTATTTATTAGAGCTGAATTAAGCTTCTAAGTAAATGACGGATATAGGAAATTATTTCCGGTTAATGAAAAATTATAAGCACCAATTAAAAGATTGTAAATGTTCAAAGAAATACATTAACAGATCGTTACAATATATTTTGTTTTGTTGTTTTTTGTTTTTTTTTTTTCTTACATTTAATTGTTTATTTGTTTAGATTTTTAATAACGAAGTTCTAAAGGTCAACATGATAATAATAATCCATATGATCGTTTCAGAGTTTTATGATCACTTGTAACTATTTTATGATGCTTTTAAAAACTAATTAACAATGAAGTGAAAATTTCAAATTAATTTTTTTTTTTCTTGTATTTTGTTGTGATGCTATGGTGATAACTACAAAGCAATAGAAAAAACAAATAAAAGAAAAAAACAAGAAAAAAAAAAAAAACACAAAAAGAAAATTCAAAGAGGTTTTAAACAAGCGAAGCAATTGAAATAAGAAAGTTGAAAAAAAGTTTTTATTAGCAAAAAACACTGAAACAAAAACGCCGAATACTTCATCTTCTTCGTATGCATGCATATAATATAATCTCCAAAACATATGCATCAGGTGAACAATTGTAAAGTAAGGGCAGACGAGCTATTTGTGGGGCCAAACGGGGGAACGCATTTAAAGGCATATACCGAGATATATAAGACTTTTGGAAAATGTCAAGTAGGTAGCTTAACGTTAACACGATTGTTTGATTCTCTTATTTTATTTATTTTTTATTTTTCATTTTTTTTTTTTTGTTTTGTTTTGTTTTTGTTTTCATGAGATTCATGGTGTATTTCATTTTAATAAAATTCACAGCACGCAACTACCGACAAACAGCTAAAAATACTTGAATAAATACTCAACTCATACGCTGTTATGGTACTTTGGAAAATTAAAAATCCGAGAAAAGAAAAAAAACACAAAAAAAAAAAAAAAGAAGCAATAATAAAAACCTCTAGCGAATATCAAAATGTAAACTTAAGATACTCTTGAACTTTAAATGAAACAGTGGTGGTGGTGGTGGTGATGGCGATGGCGATGGCAATAGTAGTAGCAGTAGTACAAAACAACACCAGTCAAGACATAGTAGTAGTAGTCGGTGTGCATGGCTGTGTCTTGTATTTAGTGTATTTGTTGTTAGCGAGTGAAGGTGTAGCGTAAATTAAAATGAGAAACATATCGCTAAAGAACTCCTGCCGTTTGGGTTCATTTTACAAGGATGTGAACCTACAGCACACAAACAACTGAAGTAAACGAAAGAAAGAAATCTTTAAAGAACAGAACAACAACAAAAATGAAAAAAAGAAAAAAAAAATAGAAAGAAAACAATAATAATAATAATAATAATAATAATCATAATAATAATAATAATTCTTTCTAAATTTGTCTATCCTTTCAGTCAGTTAGTTAGTTAGTTAGTTAGTTAGTTAGTTGCACTTGAACTCTCTCCTTCTCTCTCTCTCTCTCTCATAAGCATTATTAAGCATTATGAGTCAAGTTTATATTTAGCAAAATATTTATTTAATAATTCATATTTCCATACACATAATAATGCGTCCGTCTAGGTCTGATGCCTGATGATTTGATGTACACCATACATATATATATATATATGTACGTACGCGCTCTAGCTCTAACATTTTGTCATGCCATGTAATTAGTATGCAATTAACATTCGCAAAAAACACGGTTTAGTGTGTGTAAAGAGAAACTAATCGTAGGCATATTAATTTTCTTTCCTATACTTTATGTTGTCTATATATACAAAATGTCTGTCAAGAAGACCAAGAGGAATAGCTAATGTGCTTCTATTTATCTATCATTGTGTGTAAATACGATATATATATTCGTGTTTATATGCTTGTGTTTGTATTATATGTGCGCACATATGTACACATAAAACAATAATAATAAGAAAAAAATAAAAAAAAAATAAAAAAAAAAAATAAAAAAAAAAATAAAAAAAAAACAACAAACAAACACCATTTATAGTTAAAAAGTCTAGACAATTGTTGCTTTCCTTTTCAAGAGAGTTAGAGTTAGAAACGTTAATACATTACACAGCAATGAAAGGCAAAATGTAGAAAATCAGCAGAAATGTCAATTAGACATTCTGTAAAAAAAAAAACAAAAAAAAAAAAAGGAAAAAATTGATGACACTATGACATTTGGCGGCTTTACATAAAAAGCTACTTTTATAATAACTTTTTAAGTTTCTGGTTTCTTTTTTTTTCCAATTTTTTTAATAAACTTTTTTCATTTCTTTATCATACATATACACAAATACACACACATATATATATATATATATATATATATTTAAATGTATATGTACTTAGTAGTATAACCGTACAAATAATTGACATTCATTGTTGGTCTGTTGCTATTGTTATTGTTGCTTTAAAGGCCTACGTATATTTTGTATAATGTATTTTTAATTATATTAATTACACCTCTATTCAAAACGTGTCTACATTTGCATAAAATTGACAAAAAAAAAAAAAAAAGAAACAAAGAAAAAACGCTTTAAACCTGAAACATCAAACGAACCAAGAGACGAAATAACAAAAAAAATTTTGAAAAACATCTCTATAAATTTTATATACATATATATGTGTGTGTATGTATAATAAATTAAAAACAGAACATTTAATAAGAATCTTTTATCATTTAATAACCTTTAAATTGGCATACAATTTATTGCACTGACAATTCGCCCGATTTCGGTTTCAAAGATTATAATTAAGGAACAAGTAAAGACATTGCAGCATGGCACGACAAACCATTAAATACCCTACGCCATTCTGCAGTCGTCAATATGTCGATTTTTCAAAATAACGCTTCCACTTACCATAATGTTGTTCAAAAAAAAAACAAAACAAACCGACGGGCAGAGCAAGAGCGATCAGTATAATAAAAGTCATTCTGCGTGTTGCATACCGTCGCATAAACCTAACATGCTCTTGCACCACAAGTGGTGTATCATATAAAAACTTATTTATATATATTCTTGAATCAAAAAGTATCAGAGAAATAATTAATCAAATCGCGTTTAAATCTTTGCTTTCAGTAATATGTTAGCAGCGAAATCAACCGAGCGGAAATGTTTAAAGAAGTTCGCATTTGCAAAAATTAATTCGATTAAATCAATGTTTTCTTTTTATATCCGCCATCGAAAAATTTTCATTTGGCTAAAACTTCAGCTTCAGAGACCCGACGATAGCGTAAATACATTCTTGATCTTCAAGTATATGAGATAAAAACATTGAAAGTTCTTGCAGCGACTATAGCGAATAAAGGAAGCGTCTACAGTGCAGTATAAATTGAGAATACCTCTGCTTATTGGCTTGTTTGATAATGAAACAAAATCAGCCACACCCACTTAGTACTATAGTGTGACGAAACTTAATTTTGTGCCAGCTTTTTCAGATTCCATCATAGCCGAACATAATTTTCTTAATTTCTTTCTCGATTTTCTATTTCCCTTCTTCAAGTCCGAGGCGTGGTCAAAGAAAAGGTGTGGTTTATTTTTCTCGAAAAATATTTATTTGTTCATTAACATCAACTTCGTTCGTATCAGATACGAGATACTCGTAAGTAAATCAAGATAGATTTAATGGCATATGAAGAGCCGTTTAATTCTACTTTAAGTTCCAGTATAACTCAAGTTAACCCCTCCATGGAGTTCGCAGATTTCACTCTGTTTTTTTTAACTAAAACGTACCCAGGAAATTTTGCTCCACATTTTCGTTATAAAATAGTTTTGAACAACTTTTTGAGCAGCAAGAATACGAATCATAATATATTCGTGCTTGCTCGCCAATTTGCAAAATATTACACTTGACAAATTATAATCTATTGCGGATATGCCGGTCAAAAATTTGTAGCACACATTAATCAGCTTGAGTGGTCTGAGTTTCTATCTATAAAGGTGACTAGGAAATTACTTTTAACGAACCGATGGTCAAAATGCTCCTCTTCTTGAACTTATTAGCAGATAATTTATTTTTAAAAGCTGTGATCTTTTCTTTTTAGGAATGCTTAGGAACGGGTAGAAGAGAATTCAAATCCAAAAAAATAATATATATATACGTATAAGTATACATACATCCTTTAATTGATTCTCCCTGATATAAACTGTTTCTCATGACTTGAGTAATTTGATATCATTGATTTAATCAAATGCGAGATCCTGGGCCTAACACAACGGATGGCCAATTAACAAAATTACTTAAATATGCGAAAAATATGTATTTGCGTTTGGCATTTGCCGTAAACTCTCTAGAGTAAAGCAGCACAAAAATAAAAAACAAAAAAAAAAAAACAAAAGAAAAAGCAAACAGCTTCTGAAGTGTGTCTGGGTGTTAACTTCTGGCACAACAACAATAACAACAAGAACAACATAACAATATTTACAGCATACTTGAATTAAGCAACCAAAAATACAAACAAATTAACAAGTCTAACACAATGGAAAGCACTTAAAAGAGGGTGAATTATATATAACGTAAGCGAGCGAGCGAGCGCTTTGAGTGGGAGAAAAACGAAAGTAAAGGAAAACACACGCAAATACCCAAAGGACAACGCTTATACAGTGAATACATGCATACGTGCATGCATGCATGGATGCATGCATATATATATGTATGTGTTTGTGTGTGTGTGTGTGTTTGTGTGTTTGTTTATAACTATAACAAAAAGGTGTATAAAGTGAAGAGCACAGTGCAAATGACAACAAAACATCAAATAGAGAAATTATTTTCTTCCCACACATTGTTTTTTCTTTTCTTTTCCCTTGTTTTTTTGTTTTTTTTTTTTTTTTTAACTAACGGATAAAGGCGGCGATGGCGGCAGTTGATCTGACACCCTTAGGGAAAGTCCAGAAAAATAAGAAACAAAAAAAAAATGCATATACTTTTCATTGATAATAATTTGATTGTTTTGCTATTGAAAGTTAAGTTTATTCGGGGTGTTTGAAAATTGTTAGGTGTTTACTGTAACGTAGACACTATAATCATCAGTTTTACGAAAATAAGAAACGTGCTGTTATGCCACGATTTGATTATAGCCCAAGATATAATAATTACTTACAATGTTACTTAGAGCGATTGATTGAGTGAAATAGCGAGAGATAGGTGATAAGGGGGAGAAGAAGAGGTACTTGATTTTTCATGAAACTGTAATTTTGGTTTTTGTATAGAAAGTATGAGAAACGAATCGATAGCACATTAATGCTCAGAAGGGTTGTAAGCTTTAAAGTGTGCGTTAGAAGTGAAAACCGACTGGACTCTTAAGCCGGATTTATTAAAATGCTTGGAAAATTATTTTACTGTAACGGTCAAATATTCTCTGTAAGTATTTTAAAACAAATTGTGTGCACTTTGATAACATATATAATAGCATCCGGACTATTATTTTGAAGTATTTTTAATAGAGTTTTTCTTTTTTTTTTTTTTTTTTTTT
>NW_023998417.1:7735659-7738060 GCF_014805625.2 Glossina fuscipes
AAAACTTTTCTCAAAACTTTATATTTTTTTTCTATAAATTGCGTGTGTTTATTAAAGTCTCATCTTTTTCCCTCTTAAGTAATTACTTTTGTAAGAAACATACTCTATATGTGTATGTAAGTGATGGTCACTTAGTCACTGTTAAAAAAAAGAAAGAAAAAAAAATAAACCATAAAGAAGAGAAAGTTTATTTTGTGGACAATCGTTTATCGTCCTTAATGGGTTTCAGTTCACTGATAGGTAAACAATTTTTTCCTGTTATTTTTCCTAAAAATTTCTGTTGGTGATAATCAATAAGTTTATGTTATAGAGAGTACATAAGTATGAAAACTTGAATGTTGTTATAGTTGTTATATGTCGTATGATATTAACTCAAGGGTTGAAATATATATTAAATATATATATTAAATATTTATATATATATATAAGACTATTAGGCTTGGCTTGGCTTTCGAAAGAAAACGCAAACGATAAATAGTCCATAAATATCGATGATAGTAATTGCATGACTATATAATAAATCTCTTGATGCTTTTCTTTGCTCAAGAGTTCATTAAGCAACTAAGCCAAAGTTGGAAAAAAAAACCTTAATGACAATTCAATTGGAAATATGAGGTAATCTAAGAAGTATTTAACCTTCATTAGATTTCTATGTAATTTATGCAATCATTTACTTCATTTGTTTTGTCATTTCACGCATTCACTTTGATCATTAATTTCATGCATTAATTGCAGGCATTCACTTATTTCTCTTATTCATTCATTCATTCATTCATTCATTCATTCGTCTTCCATCATTCATTGATTCACTCATTCGCTTTGTTCATTGATTCATTTTATAAATTTCATTCATTGCTTAGGTATGCACTCGAAACATGCTTAACGATTCTTAATCTTCTACAGATTACCAGCAAAATGTGGGCTCTCTTGATGAAATTTTCCAAAATCTAAGAAATCATGTTTATTATTCTTATGGGAAAAGATCAGTTTCCACATGATGACGATGATGATGATCGAAAAGAATGACTTCCGTAAAGAGTAACTATCATTGTACATAAATGTTGCGTGTGCAACATTTTAAATCCACGAAAAGAAAAAGAGTTTGTTATAGATCGCTGATGGGCAAAGAAGAATTCATAACGTATAAGCTCCATCATAAATAGCCTTGACATAATCAAACAGGGCAAACTACTTCTGAAATATCTGAAGATTTCACGTTTTCATCCTCAAGCATCTTCGTCAACTCTTTATGGTCAAATCGCCTATCGTCTTGAATGTCGATAGAGATACTTGTCCTAATCAGCCATATAAGCATGTACTGCCATAATTAATGCAAGACTCCCTTCAGCGTTCATGGATAAATAAGAAAATTTTTAGATTTACTTTACCTTTTTTAATTTTCCGATTAGTGAAAATAATGACAGAAAGTCTATGTGTTTTTTACTAAAAAAATCTTCTTTTCTTCATGTAGTTTAATTAACCAGAACAAACCAATAATATCGGAGGCTAACTCTTTAAAAAAATTTTTACCGACCTTAGTGTGTTCATTGGAAACTTGGGAAAAGAAAATGAAAACTTAAGTACGTTACGTTCCCAATGTTTTCAACTTAAATGATTGACGTTCAAAAGAAGTTACAAAGAATTGACATTAATTTAACAAAAAAAAAAACAGTTCCATATGAGATTTCCTTAATTCTTTTGTTTTTGTTTTTTTTTGTTTTTTCTTATCTGTTTCCCGCTAAGGTAGTTTTACATTTTAGTCATCGGATGATGATGATTAAAAATTGAAATCAATACAATAAAGAGTAAATATATTTCCAGACACCTACCGACCAACCACGTATTTATTCCCCCCCTCCCCAAAAAAGGTAAAAAACTGTTGTACTCACACTATTACTCCCAGAGGATTTTCTTAATATACGAATATATTTATATATATATATATATATATAGTAAATATATCGCCTTTGAGTTTTATGCTTAAATTCCAAAGAACTCTTTAGTCAGCGTTTAAACTTTATAAATAAATAATTTTGTTGCGCTTCATTTCAACTCATTTCTAATACTGAAATAAACATGAACGTGACTAAAATTTCAGTTAACTTACTTAAAGTGAATGGAAAAATTATTGTGAAATCCGAAGGGAGTGAAGTGGCAAATAAAGAAATACATATAAATATAAAAAAAAAAAAAAAAATAAAATAAAAAAAAGCGAAAAAAAAGTAAGCAAAAACTTAAACAAAACTGTTCAAGTTGATCACTTTATTGCTGCAGACACAAGCAGCAGATGGCGCAAGAGACCACCACCGACATGCACTGAACGGCCTCTAATTTAATCATTTGAAGAAATTGACTTTTAATGATTACATTAAATATTTATGTATATTAAGTGAAAAAAAAA
>NW_023998417.1:7738160-7761798 GCF_014805625.2 Glossina fuscipes
TTTGCTTTTTTTTTTTTTTAATTAATATTTTTTATTTGTTTTTTTTTTTGTTTTCCTACTTCGCTATTTTGCTTGCATTTGTTTTTTTATAATTGTTTGCTGACATGCAAAGATGATAACAGTTGCAATATAATTGAAATTGTTTTGAAATTAGTTGTGTATCTGGCTGCGTCTTACATGATAGGAAAATTACTCTAACTTTGTTGTGTTTCACTTGTTTAATTAGAAAACTAAAATGCAAAACCAAGTAGATATATATATATATATAACCTCCAACAACAACACTAATAACATCGCGTTTCATGTTTATTTCTTATTAGTAATAAATTAGGGAAACATTGGAATTAAACCGGTTGCCCCCGCCCCCCTTACTCACTACACGTACCATAGAGCGATAGAGTTCACAGAGTTTCTATTATTCTCTTTACAGCACCCGGAATTAAAAAAATTAATAAAGCACGTGCCGGATATTATGATTTCATTAAATTACTTCCAGTACTACTCGCTTGAAAACTTGCTCACAATAGATGCTTGAAGGAAGAAAACCAACTTGTAACCTTTAGCGGATACTATTCTATTCTAGTGGATAATTCGAGCGCTTACAGGTAAGAGGAAAAAAGTTTTCGATTATTTTGATTTGGTTGGTCACTATAGGATGCACTAAATGATTTATTAGAACGACAAAGCGTTCGCTCAGCATTAATATCTACCTGGAAGCGTGTGTGTCTGGCATCGAGCACGAACTTGAAGAACAACCAAATTTGTTTTTCAATTTGTCAAGTTAAGCTCGAAAATTGTGTCAATCAGGTCATTATGTCTGCCTACAATTAGTAAAAAATGAATTTTTCTTTTTTTTTTTCAATTATGTTTTACAAATTTGCCAACACTTTGTAAAGTTATCAGCTAAATGTTACCATAATTTTTATGAAAACAAGTTTTGAATATAAAAAGAGTTTAAGCTTAAAACGGCTTCGTTTCTAAATGCATATTGACTAGAAACTGATTTTACTTTTTTTGATTACAACATAACCTAATCGTACTGAGTGTGCTTGCTTTTTATTTTAGATGCAAATTTAAAAGTTTTAATAAAGAGATTTATAAACTGCGAGACAGGCAAACATAAATAATTTATAAAAATGATTCTTCTGATGTGAAACTATTTTTGAATCCAGCATTTGGTTTTTTTCGTTCGATTTTTATATCTATATTGACACTTGCATCATTTATTTTTACTGCCTTATAGACGGATACTGAGATTTTGATCAAAGCTCATAACTAGTTCGATTCACATAAAACCCAAAAAAAAAGAAAAAAAGATGAATAATCGATGAACTAATTTAATATGTTAACGCCTGAGTGGATGATTGAGGACAGGGTCTCGATTAACAACTCAATGGTTGTGATTTCGCATCTCAAGTCCGATGGCCTTGGATGCTGTCGCTTTACAGCATTAGTCCTAGAATTTATTTCTCTGGCTAAATGAATAATACTAACACCCAACATAGGGTTGCGCTTATTCAATTTATAAAGATTAATAAAATAAATAAAAATTAAAAGTTCTTGTAGCAACAAATTGAATGCCTAACTTTTAAGAATGACTATCATGTCGTGAACTGGGTAAAGAGGAAGGTTTAAGATTTGCTAACCGACTAACTAAAATTCTCTAAAAACTAATTAAAGAACAGATGTGAGCTTCTGAATAGAGATCGCTTCTGCCTACAGAGATCTCTCAAATATATACAATGAATAACTAGCTTGGAAAGTAAATCTTTACCGTTTCATTATATGGCCATTGCTTTGGACTCTGTACCCTAAAACTTTACAACTTATGCTATTGCATCCTTTTCATGCCGTATTAACTGGTTAATAACTACAATCATCTACAATCTTACCAACTAGTAACTGTAAATAAACGAGTTGAATTAGCTCCCTCGCAGCAAAGTTATATGAACTGCTCGGGAACGGTAAAGAAGAAACCCTTACAAATTTATAAAACTCTAAATTAAACACTCCTTCTAATATATTATAGAATATATATATATAGAAATCACGGAATGACAAAATTAAAAAAAAATATCCTTTATCCAGAGATAGAATATTTAAGATGACTAGATCTGCAATATGAGAACTTAATATATATTAATTAAGAAAAATAAATAGCCAGCAAATATCGAAGAGAAGGGAGTGCAAAGTCCATACTAAACACGTGCTCTTAATAAGGAAGAAAACTAAGTAAATATAACGACTTTTTTTCTCACCGTAATTCGATACAAGACCAAAAAATGCCGACTTTTTTCTTACTTGAAAGAATAATGAAACAAATTGAGAAGCTTAGTTTAGCAGAAAAAAAAAAAAAAAAAAAAAAAAGACGAAGAAGAAAAGACAGCAGAATTGAGACTTTATAACACTTTAGGGATTAAAATGAAATTCTTTTAGCACTTGTTGGCAAAAAAACAAAAAAAAAAAAAAAAGTAATAATAATAACCTCAGCTTAACTGGGTCCTCTTTACCTTTTTCTCTAAGTAAGCATAAAAAAGAATTCTTGTTTCTTTTTTTTTTTTTTTTTTTTAATATAAAAAGCCGACAATGGTATAAAATTTCTTCAAGCTTGTAGTTATAAATTCTTTTTAATTGTTTATGAAGAAAAAATTTTAAAATTCATTGAATTTCTTTTCTTTTTCCTTTTCTTTTTTTTTTAATTTTTTTTTTTTTGATAATTAACTAAAATTTATTATAACAAATCGTAGCAAATAATAATAATATAAAAATCGTAAAAATTAGAAGAAGAAGAAGAATAAGAAGAGAATAAATAAAAGAAAATTCATATATTTTTCTCATCATTTTAAATGAATTGTATATTTTATTGACTCTGGGTTTATGTTGCATGTGCTTCGCAGTCTCAAGGAACGAAAAAAAAAAGCCTCAAATACATGTTAAATGCTCATAAAGTTTGCGATAATTACAAAAGCGCATAAAAATAATGAGAAAATGAAAATTATTTGTAAAGAGATGTAATAATCATATGAAATTAGTTTACAAATATATATATATATATATATATGAAATATATTAATTTTTTTAGGAATATTACGACAGAGGGTATTCGTCATCATTATAATAATTTGATTTGATTTATATTCTGTTTGTGTTCTTTTTCATTTATTTCTATTTAAATATTTTGCACCTGAGGTTAATCTTGCGAAAACGCCAATTCAATCATTTAATAGTATTATCTGAAATTAGGCGTAACGAAAAGAATTGCTTTCGCTGTTTAATGATCTGCGCGTGTTTCTTAATAGAACTTAAACAAAGAATATCTGCAGTTCTATAGAACGATCTACTCTCAAATCAAATGCATTTATAGTCTTATACTCTTCTGAAATAACCAAAGGAAGTAGTCTTTCATGCCGTTAGTTTTTTTGATTGACTATGATTCACTTCCTATAATTGCTACCTCGCCCACATACTTCAAAATAACTAAACTCTCTTTTTTGAATGATTTGCATGGAGAGTAGTGTGCTTTAGATTAGTCATAATAAAGTCTTTTGCTATTTTATTCGTTTAATCGAAACTCAATTTATTTAGAAATACGTTCAGCTTGTTTTTAATTAGGAAAGAGCAAGAAGGGCCTTGCAGAGTCAGTTAAAAATAATTAAAATTCTCATTTTCTTTGTTCTTAGATAAGAACAATCTCTTGCATATATCAATCTCTCGGCCTTGGTGATAGAAGAATTTGTTCTGAATTAGGCGCTGAATTGATTGATTGACAGTCATCGTTAACTAAACTTCAAACCAGGCTGAAGAAAGCAACGAGTAGTCGAGTATGTCTCTGCGATAACAGTGATAACAATAAAAAAAAACAAAAAAAAAAAACAAAATGGATGATTCTCGAAAATATATATTAGAACAAATCTTAGATCAATATCTAATTCATGAAAGTCTTTTTATGAGTATATTATTATAATAGTAGTAGTAATAGTAATAGTAGTACGAATTTCAGGGCTTTTTGAGCTATGATCAACAAATGAATACCACAAGTGAACGAAATAATAGGCAAACAATTTACAGATGCATGGGGGATTTATGGGGAAAAAGAATTCTTCAGCAGTAGATAGTGTAAACCGTCATCTGAATTATAGGGTGCCTAAGATCCACCTCGTACGTAGTCTTCTTATTAAATTGAAAGTACATTAAATTTACGTTTCCTTTTCTAGTTTCAAAAATCATTTATTTTTGTTACCTTGTCTTTCAAATTGAAATATTATCGAAATTATTATATAATTTCGAAATTCTTCAGTAATCTTTGAGGAAGCACAAAAAAGCAACAAGCCACGTTCATTATATGTTGAATCTCGGATACCCAACGGGTACCGCGCATAAACTTTTTAAGTAATATTCTTGGAGATGCGCCACATGTATATAGGTGAGAAAATATATGCGATAATTGATAACAGATTACTTGCCTATTACTCTTAAACGTTTGCATGTTTCATATTCTTTTTCTTAGTTCTTTAGCATCTAATGCTCCTTCTCGAATTATCTCTCCCAATATAAGCCCAAAAAAAAAATATATATATATATAACAAGTTTTATATTTTCATCTCAAGATTTTCTTCTTCACGGGTTTCAGTTGTAGAGACCTCGAAAGCGAAAATAATCTTCAATAGATCTCTAAAGCACCTCTGGTCGTGGCAAACGGTATTATAAAATTAATAAACGGCCATGCTTTGGTTGTAGTGAGTACATCAAAAAAATTACTTCATTTATGAGGAAAGCCAACGCAACTAAGCAATAATCTGATCGTTATTGCGCGAAATCATACTATATTCAATTTTCATTTATAGTAAATATATCAAAAATGATTTTAGATTTATATCAGTTTGAAATGCATATCATAATAATACACACTTCTCTCTGTTGTGTAATTAAAAAAAAAAATAAAAAATAAAAATTTGAAAAAAAAAAATCCTATATAGTAATCATAGTAACAATTAATCATAATCTTCTATAAAGTATTAAATAAATTTTTAATTTTGTAAATTGAGGAACAAATCCATACCATATATGTTTTAAATCAATCATAATGCCAGCTATTGTAGGATGTTATGCAACGTTGCCAGTTGTTTCTATTGCCCATATATATATTATATATAAAAATTATTTATTTAATATTTATTTTATATTTATGTAACATATTGCTTAATATTGCGTAATTGAATATGAAATGAATGAAGACTCTATATATATTCCCCCCCTCCTCCACTTCTCCTTGAGAAATCAAAACAATAGTTTAATTAATGTATTAAGGATGAAATTTCTATAATAGAAACTTGTGAATGTGTAAAAATGTATACAAACGGATGATTGCAAGTGTAAGACATCAGTTTTATAATGATATTGAAGTCTTTAATTAATGATCTTGATTTTCGTGCCATTTTCAATTAATCTTAATATATATAATATTAAAAAGAGTTTTTTCCAAGTTCCGTAAATAAGTTTAACGAACCTTTCTTAGTTCATAACTACAAATGTTCAATGACTATGTTGTAAAAAAACAAAGAAAGTCTTTAGTCGGTAGACTTTCAATGGCTATGTAAGTTATTAGGTAATAAAAAAGTATTTGTCTTGGGTCAAGAGCGAATATACGAAATTAGTTTTTGTGAGTAATTGTCGGCGCTTTAATAAATAGATGAGTCGTAGTCAACGAAATAAAGGGGCAATAATAAAAAGCTTATGCTGTAAATCAAGAATTGAATACGACCTGAATCATACCTACACTAAGTTGACTAATTGACCTTTGGTTTTATTTCCAACTTCAAAATGTTTCCTCAGGAGATTAACATCTTTATTTATAGAAATTGATAGAAGGCATTTAAAGTAAATTACTTGCAGATAAACCATAATAGGCCCAAGTGATCGAAACTCAGCGACCTAGCTGTTGCCTAATAACTTATACTAGACTTTATCCCTTAACATCTCTTTTTTTCTATGCCTGTACTCTCTCTCTCTCTCTCTCTCTCTCTCTCTCTCTCTTTCTCTTTCTTTCTTTCCATGAAAATCTTTACAACTTAAAAACTCGAATCAATGCTACAAAGTGTCGCTGTCTGCCCAAACGCTAGCCGAAGCTCCCTCTCATTCTATTTGAAAATTTTGAGAAATATTTTTGTTATGAAACCCATCGCTAATTCAGATCAAAACAGTAGGTAATCTGAAATGTACTAAGGCTAAAATGACCCTGCCCCTTTAGCGGAGCGGTAATGCCCTTCCTCCTTCACTGCCTAAACTGAAATGTATTGAAGAATGGAAATGCCCTCCTTTTGCCCCAAATGTTCGTTAGACTTAATTCAATATTCCGCATTACATTCTCTTCTCCAAGTATTTCATAAAATTTTGATTATATCAAGACGTCCGTGTTCTATGCACATGCAGTCAATGGAAAGTAAAATTCCATTAATAATGAATGATTCAAGAGGCGTTCTTCCTCATTAAAACAATTCCCATACACATCAAATTCTTATTTCTTAGTATTGCATAAAAACTTAACATATATATTCTTCACTGTTATATTTCTCGAAAACAGAATTTTCTTTGCAATTTTCTTACAAAAAAAAAACGAAAAAATTTAATTTACAAAAGTTTAATATTGATTTTTCTTAAACAATCATTCTTGACACTCTCTCTATTTCTATCTCTCTCTTTCTCGCTTTCTCTCTCGTATATGCAATTACGTTTATTCAATTTAAATTACAAGCTAAACAAAAGCAATTAACTATGAATTAATTGAATTTGAAATTTTTCTTAGAATTGTGGTAAAAGTTCATATGTTACCCATTTTTATTGGCAATTTATATACAGATATGTATGTACATGTATGATGAAGGTAAATACTATGGAGAAGAGAGAAAAAGTTAAAAAAAAAAAACAAAAAGGAAAAAAAAACAAGAAAAACAATTAAATTCCATGAGCGCAATTAAGCTCACAAGGTGGCAACACTCAGACTTAACAATGCACACAAAACACAATCTAGCACACCACTCATCATCATCGTCATCGTCATAGTCATAGTTGTTGTTGTTGTTGTCGTCGTCGTCGTCGTCGTCGTTGTCGTCAGCGTAATGACATGACATACCCCAACATTAAACAAAATGTAGCATAAGGTGCATGAATATGTATATGAATGTTATACATATATATATATATGTATTTGTATGTAATTTACTGAATCAATGGGCTAAATGGGGGGAGTGATATTCAAGTATAAAATAAACAGAGTATGTAGGCAGTTACATGCATGCATACCTACATACAGACTCTGTCTGGCTGTATATGTTAAGTTTTGCGCATGTCGTCATGCGAATTCCCTTAATTAAGCGTATAGGGAGTAATTTCACATTTTATAAACGCCATTGTTTCATATATCGTATTTCCAGTCTTTTATTTACTTTATTTTGGTTTTCTATTTTTTTTTCTTTTTATTTGATATTTTATTTGCTGTATATATACACAGTGTAGAGTAATACTAAAGCAAGAGCTAACTACTTGTGAAACAATTCTTTTCAAAGATTGCTAAATGAAATTGTCTCGTGTGGAGTACGCCAAAGAAATGAAATATTAGCAGATTTCAAAAATTAATTCTTAAATAAGCATAAGAAAAGAGCTTTGAGATAATATTTGCTTTAAAAATGACTTTAGTGATTTTGAGCATTTCCATGATTTCCTCATATAGAAAAGATATCAAACGTAATTAAGAAGAAGTCGCGATATCTGTGAATATTTAGTAAAATCCAACAACAACGAGAAAAAAGAGTTTCCAAATCGCCTCCCCTTTTTTCCCTTTTTTTACTTTAGTAATGCAGAACGATTTATGTTTAATATAAACGGCAGTGTTTCTAAGAGACATGATTTGACGAAATCAATGGAGTCCTTGTCGATAAAAGCCTCTTCCTCTATAAAAACTAAGCGCCTCATAGGTTTTAAATGAAATCTCTTGGAATAATTAGCTTTAAGACTTTCTAATAGAATATTTATAAGCAAATTGTTAAGCTTGGTGTTAAAATTGATAAGATTTCTAGATTTTTCTTTCGCATAAAAGGTTTACACATCGTGACTGTGACCGCAAAAGCGGAGTAACTTTTATCGATTCTTTTTTGAATTTCAACTTTTAGATCTTGAGTTGTTTTTTTGGTCAGTCACACCTATGCTTGAAGACCTGCACAGGAAACACTGGCGATACAGCAAGAAAACGAAATACATCTTAGAAATCGCGTGCAATACTTCAGAAGAGTAGAATGTTAGCAGAAATTAGGTAAGTTATCTATAGGTTTCCTTAGGCAACATACTTCTTCATACTTCTTCACGAAGTTTCATTCTAATCGGAGTAATTGCGATGAATTGCGATAGGGGGTGAGGCTTTCGTATTGCCCATTACTGTATATTTGTGGTCTTGTGCTGATGTATTTGTAAATGCGTATACGATTAAGGCAGACTATTACCAGAGTTCGTTACAGCAATGAAAACCAGGAAAAATGTGAACCAAAAAAAAAAAAAAAAAGAGAAATCAAATGAAAGAAAAGAGCTTTAGTGAAACCTTAGAAAGTTGTTATGTATAAAACATAAAAACCACAAGAAAAACAAACATGACAATAACACAGCTACAAATCCATCAAAATACACAAATCATACTCAAGATTAAATACGCTCACAACAAGCACTCATTTACACATAAGCGCAGGCACGCATATACTCACACAATATATATGTAAAGGATCCAAAAAAAACAAAAAAAACATATAAAGGATTTAATTATTTGTTTTAGAGATTTCTTGCAATTTATAGTTGGAGGGTTAACAAAAACGTGCAGAAAAGGAAAAAAAGGAAAAGGAGAAGAGAAAATATAAAAACAAAGAAAATATGTTTTCTATCAAATTCCGTTTGTAAAGTATATTTGCTTTACTACCACACTACACACATACGCATCGATGGAGGGTGATGTTAGATTTGTTGCTGCATTATTATTGTTTTCGGTTAACCACAATACAATCCAACCAAATAGTACAAATAAACGCATATATATATATATATATATATATATATATATACGTATATGTACATATCTATGTAAGAATTTATTATTATATCGTTGGGTGAGATATATTTTCTACATATCTATCGATCCACATTTTTTCAATTTTGTGTTCATTTATTCATTCTCTCGCTCATTCAATCATTTCTCTTGTTTTTTTTTTTTTTTTTTTTTTTTGTTCGTTAATTACCGAATAAACGTTTTGAAAAAGAAAAACGTGTTTTGCTATTGATTGCTTTTCCCATAGCATGTACCTTTGGCTTCTCTTTAATCCTTAAACAAATAAAACAAAAACATGTATTATCGTTAAGAAATATAACCTCAGGTTAAGATTACGATTTTAAATACATGATGACATGATTTAATTATTTATGCACATTTTTATAAAAATATTTTGAATTAATTGAACAATTAATTCCTTTGAAGTGAGATTTGCTTAGCATTAAAATAAAAAAATTAATGCGATATATGCCGAAAGACTTGGACTAAATCCATTATCAACTAACTCTTCGATATTTTTTTTTTTTTTTTGTTTCTATTGCTGTTGACATTTTAGAGCTGACAGCTTTACTTTTTTTTTTCGGGGCATAGATGATGAGGCGGCTTGTCTAAAATTTAATCTGTCATATGTTTGCCAAGAATATTCAATAAGTTCATCCCGAAAGGCTCATCGAGATTGATAAAGAGATTGAATGAAATGTTAAGATTAAAAAGAATTTCGCTTGGGGGATACAAATTCTGAATTTTCTCATAATTTAAATCAACACTGAATCTAATCGGAAATGTTTAGATGCGATGTCCTTAGAGGCGACTGAAAAGGAATTGGAAATGGAGGGGATTTTCAATCAAGAAAATGTCTAAAAAGCGGGACAAAAGGATAGGAAGAAAACATCTCTTAAGATACGTTACGAAAAATGATAATCGATAACGAGGGTACTTTCCTTTTTTGATGGTAGTATGAGCACGAAATAAAAAGTAAAAATTAATAGAAAATATCCCATAAACACATGGCAGTCATTAAATCGCACTTTCTCTGATCTTTAAACATTTTAATACACAAACGTTATCTTCATCGTCTCATGGTTTTCATGGTCTTGTTTTAAACAAATTCCCACTGAGAATCATTAACAAAACCAGTGGAAATTATTTGAAAATTTGATTATTAAAATGTCTTCATAAAATCATTTTTTGTCCATTAAACTTTCCACTCGCAATGTTCCACACAATAACCATAAGAATATACAATTTTCTTATGCAAAAAAAAAAAAAAAAAAAAGAAGCCAACAACACGAAAAAAGATGAGAAAAAAGAAAATGAAAGTTTTATATATTCACTGAAAATTTTTATTACTACCCCTTTTGTTTTTTTTTTTTTTTTTTTTTTTGGCCCTGATTTTTCGTTCACTGTTCCCGTCGCAGGCTTAATGAGTTTATGTCTACTTTTAACAGTCATTGGATGATTTTTGCCTGTTCAAGCTATTTTTTTTTTGTTTGTGTTTTTTTGGTTTTTCGTTTTTTGTCTGTCAGCGAGTTTAATGTAATAAAAATTGTTACGTTGTTAATATAATTTCTGTACGTTGTGCCGCCTGCCTTACGTTTGCTTTGCCGTTGCTCTGCTCTCGCATAAGTAAGTAAATTTGGGAAAAAAAAGGGGTGCATAACATTTAAGTACAATTTCTAGGTAAGAGTTAGACGAGGTGATTTGCATAAATACTATGGTGGGTTATTGTTGTTGTTGTTGTTAGTGTTGTTAGTGTTGTTAGTGTTATTGTGTTCGTAATGAAACAAAGATGGTCTAAATTAGATAAGCAAATAAATTGGATTTAAATAAAATCTGGTAAAAGCATTGAAATGGTTTCACGTTACCTAAAATGAAAATCAAAATGAATAAATTAACCAATGATGATGAAAAACAAAGCACAAAATGAAAAGTAAAAGGGGTTAAGAGGTATTTAACTCAAATAAATGAAAATATATTCATGGAAATAATTACAAGCAAGTGTGAGTAAAGTAAAAATAAAACGTTGTTCGAGTGTAATTTTCGATAATAGTTACGCTAACGATAAGAAGCCTTTAAAGGAGATTTTAAACCACGTTTAGACATAAGCCTCTCATCAGGTTTAAAGTTCATAGTAATGCTTATAGTAACGGAAGGTAAAGTATTGAAATTCTTGTGTGCTGCACAAAGACAGAGTATTGTAGTGACGTTAATTGAAGAAAACAAATCATTTCGCTTCGATGAATGAAAATAACATTAAAAGACTACTTTGACTTGCACGGAAGCTGCTACTGTTGTTAATCTCAAAAGCATGGTTTCCAACAAGGAAAAAGGATTGTTTTTTTTTTCTTTTTTGTTTACTATTTAAACTTGCAAATATGAACTGAAAGCCATGCAGTTATAGCTATCAAAAAGATATTCCGATTTTTATTCGCCTAGAAATTTCTCTCTAAACCATGAAAAGTTAACCGAATTTCACTGGTCACTGTAAAACTGCCTCTTTTTAAAGAGGCGTAGTCTGGCAAAAAAAAAAGAATATGTGGATCACCCACAACAATATTTATTTTTATATCTATTAAAAAATAAAAAAAATGCGAGGCACAAAATTTGGAAACACTGCCTTAGGCGACTTTCGATTAAGATAATTTAATATATTGACTCAATGATAAATCACTTTAACGCCTGTTGGCGGTATGCACTTTCGATACATAATGGCTTGATCAATAATTACCGTGACTGGCGTACATATTTCGTATGTAAGAAGACACAAAGCAATTCAATTTATTAAAAGTTGAACAAATTTATCGACGTGGCATTGATTCGGATTGAAATTTCTAACTGCTTCCCCAACTATTGTAGTCTCAACATTTGGGTCGCAACGAAAGATTGAGATCAAATTATGAGGCAACTAGGTAAACTGAAACGTATTTTGAGAATCTTGACAAATCGTTTCATCGAAATGTTAGAGAAACAATCCCGACACAAGGGACGTATAATATGTATGTGTAGGACAGAGGTACAAAAGAGCATAATATAAGCAGATCCAGAAGATTGTTGGGAATATTTAAAATCGTCTGTCAGTAGATAGTAGCACGTCATTATGTGTATGGATCATAACTTTATGACATTGGTAACAATGAAAAGAGTTATAAGGACTTTGGACTTGCAAAAAACTATAATTTTTGATGGTCTAACTAACTTTTTTTAAATCATTTTCTAGCAAAAGTTCATGAAATTTGTGCAAAGGCGGGAAGGATCCGCTTAAAGATTTATTTCTATCTATCTCTACGTCAATGAGAACGCTCTGGGTTCAGTGGGTCAAATCATACTCTTTTATAACATTAAACTGCCAAACAACATGAAGCTTAGGATGTATATATATATATATATATATATATATAGGTGCTCAACGTTCGTTGTTAGCTAGTCTTTGAAGCATTTTCATTTGGTTTTAATTTTTTTGATTATCTTCTTTGTTTTTTTTTTTTACGGTAACAACAAAGAATAAATTTGTTAAAAGAAATGTTAAAAAGAGAAATAAATAAAAGCAAGAAAACGAAGAAGAAGAAGAGCTTTAGTAGTTTCACTGAAATTTCATGATTTGGCATAAATTCATGCAATATTTCCTATGCCATCATCATGTTCGTAGCATAAAGTGTCGTAAGACGTCTGAAAGTCTACCTTTTGGTTTGGAAACAATAAAAAACTAAATTCTTTTAAAGCTTACTTGCAATTTTTCACTATGAAAACATGTCTGCTACGTAGAATTATGGCCGTTTTTCATTTCATTTCGCAACGTGGAGGGGGCCCAAAACGAGGAAAGGAATAAAGAAATTCATTTTTCTCTAAGCGGGCAAATATTTTACTTATGTATTAACTATGACTAACTCTAAAAGATTTAAGATTTCTCTCTCCTCCCCCCCCCCCCCCCTCCCCTTTCATCTTTTTGCTCAAAATGCTCTAATTTTTTTAGTCTTGGGTTTCGTTTTCGCATTTTTGTTTTTTGTTTTGTTTTTGTTTTTCTTTTTCTTTAAGTTATGACACAGCGTTATTATCGTCTTATGTGTAAATTCATTGCAAATGCTTTAATATAAATATTATCGAAGTGTAACATCTTTTTATGATGTAAATACATAAAAATTTTCTTAAACATATACACTTATATAAGTGTATATATAAGTGTACGTATAGATGTATTAATGTACATATACATGTATGACGTTGCTTAAGACTGATTTTTTCATTATAAGAATTTCTGTAAATCTTCATGCGAGAGCACATAAGTATACACTTTTTAAAAAATAAAAACACTTTTAAGCTGCGGTCCCTTTTGGTTTTTAGTTACCATCGACTCTTTAACTATCATTTTATATACTATACGATGATTCATCATATTTCTTGCTGACTTCCTTTTCTTCATTTTTGGCTTAACATGATAAAGCAGTTTTTGAAATAACTTCTTTTTTCCGGAATTTTGTGTATTACAGCAGACTTAAAGACGTCAGAAACGCCACTGTATTGCGGTATTTTTTTTTTTTTACAAAGCAAAGGTAAAAGGGGTCTTTCATCATCGCTCTCTGCGTAAAACTATGAAGGTTTTCTTATACGTTTTCTAATAATTGAATTTTGAACGATATTTTTCTATTCGCTCTTGCGAAAGAAGTAATACAACGTAAGTACCCTATTTATTAGAGAGAGAGTAAGTTTATATACAATGGCCCCTGCGTTTCATACATCATAGATGACGAAGAGATCAACATATCACTGACATAATGACCAGAGGGCTGGTACTGCGCGCTGCACTACGAAGTAAAGGATCCTCATTTCTGGCGAGTATAACGCCGGACATTGTAAGATGCTGCGAACCACAGAAGATAGCGGGATTTATAAGAATCCTAAAACGGGCGGACTAGGCCACGGACGACTACAATAGATCGGATTGTCTAAAGCGTTAATAATAATTACAATAATACAACGACCTGAGATAAATGTTGCATTTCAAATAAGAAAAAGAGTTGCATTGGGAAAATTTTAAAGTAAAAAAAAGACGAAGCAAAAAATTGAATTTAAACAATATCGGTTTGATATGCCTTTTCCTGTTCTGAGTAGCCAAATAGATAAGAATCGCTGCTATTAAGCTAGTGTTCGCGGTGTCAAGGCCTAAATGCGGTAGTCAGATATTTGGCCTTGGCTATAGTGAGCTATAGGCATAACACTTAACGATTGAGCACACACACTCACTAGACTGCGGGCCCCACCGCCCTATTTCTTCCTCGTATGGCCCTTGGTCATATGAAATAAAAAAATAAAATTCGGAAAAAGCTAAATAGGTAAAGATATATAAAAACAATTAGAAAAAGACTGAAACTCTGGCCAATTTTCAATTTTTTTTTTTTTTTGGTAGTAATTTAGCATTCAATCGCGAACTACAAAACGAGGAAATTAACTCACCCGAAAACTGTACAAGTCAGTATGGCATTGACGATATAATTCATAATTCATGAATGATTTGTGATTCATTTTTCATTCATTTCAATTTCATTTTTATAATTCATGAGAAATTTATTTATACTTAATTGTTGACTTATGCTAAATTCGGTTAATGATGGATGAATAAGTTGAACTAGTCTTCTAATAATCGCTTCTTGAAATATTTTTCTGATCTCTTCATTTGCTATTGAATGTTAAGCTTATGCTTTTATTGCTATTTTTATATCTATATTAAGTTATTATTTTTCATTGTTCATTATTGAGTTATTATTATTATTTTCAATATATAAATGTTATAAATTTATTTAATTAATTAAGTTATTGTTATAATATTTCTACGCAATTATAGTTATGAAACCGTTATATAATCATGAAAGTGGCTAATACATTGGCATCGGAATGATATAAGGAAAACACCACCGCTACGGTGGGAAACAATTAATTCGTCAACATAATACATATAAAAAACAAAAGAATTACATAACGATGAAAAAAACCAAGCAAAAGTAATTTTTGGGGAATTTTGTCATGTAAGTAAAACCGAAAATTCAAAAAACGTAAAGCAAAAAAGAGATTGACTTACATATCTTACAACTGTGTGGTTAGAGGTTTGGACAAAGTAATTGGAAACTTTAAGGAAAGTGTTTAATGGGTCAACCAACTGGATAGATGAGTAACAGCAGATTTGCAATCAAATTGGATAGACAGCAGGATGACAGGGCTTACAAACAACAAATGATTTATGGGTAATTCACAGTTATTGTCTTTGACAGTAATGCAAAACGTTATGACTGTAAGAAAAATCTCTATAAATGAATAAAATCAACAATCCCTTTTCAAGAAGGGATCGCGTGATAATAACTCTTGTGGTCAATTCAATAAATACGATACCTTAGTTTACAAGGCTTTGATTCTAATCACGTTATACCCACGACAAGTATCTACCTTATGTTTGTATTTTCCCTGGCAAGGTGTACAGAAATGCAGATTAGAATCCAGCGGAAAAAGTGTAAACAGAGAACGAGTCCGTGTTACTATTGGCAATTATTGATCGACTTGATATACATTGATCTGATGAGTGCTTTACCTTAGGAGATCGTACTTTCACTTATTGCTAAATTTACAAGACATTTCAAAAAGAGAAAAAAAGCGCCAACAACCTGTTTTCCTTGGCCTGTCTTTCTGCCCATTCATCTGTCTTTTGGAGAAAGTAAAAGTTTCTAGAGAAACTTGGAATTTCTTTCATACGTTCTTGATAAAATTCCTTTAGATTAACTTTTAACTGCCAAAACTCATTAGTAATCCCAAAGACTTAAAAAATTACAAAATATATGTTAGGAAAATCTTTGCCCTGTGTCCCTTGTAGAATGTTGAATGTCTTGTCTAATGTTCCGAAAACTTAAGAAGAGCAATTAAATTTAACGCTAATATTAATGAGAGAAGTTTACAGATGGGTCATGAGATTGCCCCTCGTCCCCTCTTAAATAAATCTGTAGTATTTGGAAAAGCTTTTCTATGCGTTTCCCTCTTGAATCTACAGCTTAAAGCAAATAAGATACTATTATTGGCTTCTTCTATTCAGTACACAGCCATCTGAAACCAGTAGAATCAAGCCTTCAAGCGTAGATGAATATTTACTAAAACTGAAAAACTTTGTTCATTTTGGTTTATTCCGAAGTATTAGTGTAAGATAAAAGGTAACACTAGCTTTTGCTAAGATCCAATTGCTAAATATAAATTTCTCTATTCTTCGACTAAGACATCTCTACCGGATATATTGAAATATTCCCCTAGAGTGTGGTAAAGGTGGTTAACAAATTTTCAGTTATATTTTACTTTCAGTTTACTTGAAATTATTTGGCATATAATTATCCGCATATATCTTAAAGTGTGTGCATATGTCTTTAGATTTGAAATTTTTATCTCTTTAGGAAAATCTTGTTTGATGACAATATGTTTTCCCATGAATCTTCGAAGATTAAAAACCAAAACACATTAATGTTTATGTCGGCAAAAGGGAAAAAAACAAAAAAATTTATATATATATATATATATATATGTGTACGTATATTCAAATAAAAAAAGGAAAGGAATCGTAGATAACTAAACTAAATCTTAGGCCATGCAAATCAGATAATTATTCAAATTGCATGTTTTACAGCATTTCACCAAACTGTTGAACATAACACCATCTCACATATACTTATGAATGCACAACGCATAAGTGTATGGTTGCATGTAAATCTATCTGTTAAGACAAAGCAACGAGATCAACACGAGTTATCTTTATATAAATGTATACGCGTGTGTGTGTGTGTGCATATATATATATATATATATCTGCATGTGTTTGAATATATGTTTGTATAAATATGTGTGTGACACAAAATAAATAGATTTCTCAAAGATATTAAGATAGTCGAACCACTACAATGCAACAACGATATTTGCATATAAGTATATATATATATATATATATGATATTTGATATATATATATATATATATATGTACATGTGATATATATAAGCATGTAATTTTGTCATTTATAGTACACGCATACACAAACATTTGCCGTTTTAAACGTTGACTATGACTGTTTTCTTTTCTTTTCTTTTCGTTTTTTTTTTTTTTGCTTTTTTTTATTTTAAACGTAAAAGGAAGCATTAAAATAAAATAAGAAAATTTAAAAATATATTAACAACGCTGTTGAATTGTAGGCAATCAGTTGAGTCTTTTTCGTATGATGCATAAAGTGGAGAAAGAAAGCGAACAAACAAACAGCAAACACATCAACATGAAAAGGCATTAATCGTGTAATTAATTTGATGCATGTGCTTTATACACTCGGGTGTGTAGTTTGCTGCTATATATGCGACGTAAGTGTGTTGTACGTTTGGTACTGAGTACTCGGGGAGACTATAGGATCAATTTTTATATATGCAAACTATTTCGTGTAACATGTCACACCCATATTCAACACAACACAGAAACAACATAAACACAATCACACACACGAACATTTAATACCATATACAAATAGCATTCATGCAGGACTAACAACATGATTACAGTCTGGCAATTTTTTTTTTTTTGTTTTTTGCATTAAAATAAAGAAATCTACATATAGTGTGAGTTTATGTCGTAAAAAATTGTTATCAAGATTAAGAATCTTAAAATATCTGCATACATATACATTGAAACCTATACATATATATGAAGCTATGCAAAAACTGCCATGATTTGATGAAAAAAAAAAAAAAAAATGAAGAAAAAAAGAAACAGAAAGGAGAAAAACGGTTGAATTATTAACATGAAAAAATGTCAACAAAATACGATATACGTTAAACAACGAGAGAAACAACAGTAATAACATGATTAGGCCAAAATCGGTATATTTGTGAATTTTGTTTAAATGATTTGTTTTAAAAATCAATTAACTTCAAATTAAAAAAAAAAATATAAATAAAAAAAATGTAACGTCTGCTGGTTATTCTTCTTATTTCATACAAAGTCATTTGGATTTTGAATGATAAGTAGAGCTAAGAAGTCTTGAGCTTTAGAAATATCAAGTTGGATGTGTTTGAAGGTTCGTCTCGTATCTTTGATATTAACTCGTGATAATTACTTTACTTTTGTTTCTATTTTTCACATTTACAAAAGTTTAATTCCGGTGTAGTAAGCAATTTAATAAAACATGGAAAATTTCGGTCTTAGTCACAACAACATTACGGTGGCGAAATTCTCATTAAAAAAAAAGAAAAGTTTGCCTATAATGTTTGTGTCAAAAATTGCACATAGGGAGAGAAAATCCTGATTCTGTACATGAGAGAAATTTTGAAGAACACACTGTGTGTTTAGCAGCCCTTCACAATCGCTTGGTATGCCTGAGATCAGTTTAAAGCATATTTGGCAGGAAGACTTGAACTCTTAGTGAGCCAGAGATGGAGCCGACTCGGGAATAAAAGTCAAAAGCCCATAAGATGTGGCAAAAATTCTTTGCAATTAGCCCTAAGCCTTATCAAGTCATTGAGGTACAAATTGCAACGTTATCTTCAACGCTGGGGCCCGTTTTCGGCCTAATGGATAGATTGGCTTGAGCCAAGTCCCAACAATGAACGAAATTAAAAGCTTGATGCCGGGAATCTTTTATTCGTTAAAAATTACTTTGGCTATGGTATGATGGTAACGTTATCATTAACGTTAGGCTTAATATTTTTTCGACTGTCTACTATTTTATGCTGTTTCGTTTTTGTTTTTTTTTTTTTTTTGGTTAAAGATTTTTTCATAGTTTTTCGTTAACAAGATTTTCAAGATATGGAATGCGGTCAATGTATTTGAATAATTCTGATAATTCCATTTATAGCTATACGTCTTAGATTTTAAAAAGAAACTCTTTTTGTGATACGCACGAACACACATACAGAGAAACAACCCACCAACCATACTCTCAACTGAAGCCGGCAATGTCACAACACATATATATACACATACAAACTGAATGTATAAACCGTATAGCAAGCAGCAAGCAGCAACAATGACATGCTTTAAAAGCAACATTACGATTTACATCATGACATGCCATGTGTTGTGTTATGTTGTATATGTTGTTCTATGATAATCTTTAAGCTAAAGGTGTTAAGCAGGGTTAGTGTTGTTTTTGTTATTATTGTTGCTTTTATGTTGCATGCATTCAACTAAAAACTACAACAAAGCAACGATAACAACAACAATAACAATGACAACAAAATAGATATACAAATAGATATACATAGCTAGCTTAGGTGCTTAGGTGCTGTGTGTATATGTGTGTGTTTTCTACTCTTTTTTTTTTTTTTCTCCTTTTTGTTTTCTTTCTTTTTATTTTTTCATTTTTCTTCTCCTCTTTTTTTTTTGTTTTTTTTTTATATAGAACAAGTTTTATACGTTACCAATACTGACCAAAAGGTATTTATCATGAAATCATGTTTCTGGCTCTCAAAGATAAGCACTTGACATTTGAAATTAGTTTGCTGGTATGTTGTTTGTTATTTTTGCGGATATAAATATTTTTGCAAACAAAAAATAAAACAAAATCAAAACAAAAAGAAAAAAGGAAACCAAAGTTAAACAAACCCGTTTCGATATAAGATTTTTTGTTTTTTTGCATTTTCGTTAAGAGGATAAACTTAAATAAGTTGGCATCACAAGGATTTGTTCAGAATATTTCAAAGTCAAATGATTTATGCTTTAAAAATGTGAAAAGCGTTTCTGATTATCACGATAAGATGATTGAAAAAAGAAATGAAAGAATTTCTTGAAAATTTCTTTATAAAAAGCAAAAAAAAAAAAAAAAAAAAAAGAAAAACTAAGGAAAGAAAATCTAATTAGTGAGACCGGCGCGTTAGTAGAGTGTTTGAATTAGTGTATTAAGACGCTTCTTTCCAAACAAAACATTACGTATAATATGCTATCTTCTTGCTGCACTATCTTGCATGGGTGAAATTTGACGTTTCAGTTGTAAAATTTGATGCATTTAACGGTACAAGTATTCATATGCGTTTTACGTTACTTTCATTGAGTTGCATAATTCGTGTCGGTCAGAAATGCAATTAATTTGCGAACATATTATGCTTACATACATACAAACATACATACAAGTGCACAGGAACACAAGCGTATACAGGTTTCACGATATTTTCCAGAAACTCAACCATGGCTCTTTAAAAATTGGTTACATTGGTGCCGTGGCAGGCGACGCATTTTGAATTTATGCGCATAAATCGAAACGTAAACGGTAATGGGCGGTTGAGTTTTGCCAGATGACACCAAAGCCAATGGAAATGGTTCGAGCTCAAAACATTTGAATATCAAAGAAGTCGTCAATTTCATTTTTTTTCTTTTGTCTTCTTAAAAACTGGACATTGCGCGACAATGTCTACGAATGAATATGGAAGAAAAAATTGTATTAGGTGTAAAAAAAGAAAATTTGGAAAAACAAAACAACCCATTACGAGTTCCTTCAAAGCAGCACAAAAACATTGCATTACTTAAGTCGTGCAATCAAATCGAATTAAAGGTTTTAGTCTTATCCAGAATTGGGTTCGGTATCCGAAAAATTTGCTAAAGAACGTAAGCTGCCCTCCAAGAAAAGAAATAAATGAGGCATTGATTGGCTGGTCCTTGATATAAGTCTTCATCTGATCAGTTACACAATAAAAACTATACTCAAGGTCTTAAAAAACCTAAATGAAAAGGATCAAAACAAAAGCCAAAGGAAATCGATACCAATGTTGTTTTAAGTTTTACCTAGAGTCTATATTGCGCACGTGTTCAACTTGCAGACTAAGAAATTAGATATGTCGTGAGAAAGTTTTGAAAATCTGAATCATTGCCTTAAGGACGATCTTAAGAACTGTTGCCACTCGTAAAAGCAACTCGTTATTGACGTTACTTTTGCCTTTTTTATGTATGTCTTGCAATTTGGTTAGAGATAATCTCTTATAAATCCAAATAGAATTTCTATGTTTCTCCGTTTTTCAGTCAAACTACCGCCCATTACTAAATACTATTTCTGCCTGTGGTTTTGAGCAAGATATAGACTTCGGACGGGAAGTGCAACTGATGTTTTGAGATTGTGCACAAGAAGGCCTATTTCTTCGGTATAATCACAAGAATGGAAGTCCTGCCCAAGTTGGCCAATGACCAATGTTAACCAAAAGAAATAAGATCCGTTGAGGGTAGGACGGACATGGCTAGCGATTTTAACATTTTCGGGGATAGTTTTGCCTTATAAAAGCTGTTGTTCTATTATGGATTCTATGAAGCTATAGAGTGATTTATTAGGTGGAGAAAAAAAGAAATCAAATTTTAATGTTTCATCTTGCATTTCTATAAAATATTCTGAAGACAGCTATACAGTTTCAAAATCCAAAGAAATTCTACGACTTTAGTTTGGCAATTGCTTTTAAATAAAAGGTACTGTATGTATGTGCGCATTCATGTGAAATTTCCACGGATATAATATTTCCAATTTTCTTTAAAAGATTTAAGAAATTCAATATTTCCATTATTGTAATTTTACAAAGAAAAAATAAAAAAAAAACCATGAAAATAAAGTAATTTTTCTACTCAGCAGGATTCAAATGAATGCTCAGTTTTTCATTGTCTTGCACGCATAGGGATTGCAGTCTATTCTCAATGCACTGCATGCGTAGACAAAACTGTACCTAGTTGCCTATCTACCTACCCATCATCATCATCATCGTCATTCTAACGGTGCGAGACCCTAAGTAATAAACCGCCAAAGAGGTCTTACAGTTAATTTTGTTATTATTTGTCATTATTTACGATTACGAATGCATAAAACCGAAATCTATGTCTGTTAAGACTTTTGTTTAAAATTTAAAGTTAATTGTTTAGACTCGCCCCGTGGTGCAATAAAAGAATATATGTTGTAAGGCAAAGAAGGCAAAAAAAAAAAAAAAAAGGCATGAGCCGTTGTTTCTAAAGTAAAGTAAAATAAAATAAAATAGAAGTCCTTGTCAAAAATAATTATAAACTCTATAACAAAAAAAGGCAAAAAAAAAAAAAAAAAAAACCAAAAGCCTTTGATTAAAAAAAATGATTAAAATGATAAATTAGGTAGAAGTTGGAGAAAAAAAAAAACAAAAACAAAAAACGCATTTTCAAGAACATTGATTGATTATATGGTTAGTGTAGTGTACCATGCTACATACAAGAGAGTAAAAGGTCTCTTAAAATTAGAAAAAATTGAAAAAAAAACCATTTAGATGTCATTTAAATAATTACTAAGAATTTCTAATTTAATTAACTTCGACGCTGAAATGCAGCCTTTAAATAGCTGTCTGTCTTGCCTGTCATCTAACCTGAACTTGTTGACGGAAAATATAATAACATATTATTTAAAAAAAAAAAAAACATCATTTAAAATTTAAATTGTCACCAGTAGTGTGTATGTGCGCATGTACACATTATTATAATCTAAACTCTCGCATACAAAGTTTCATATTAAGAATAAATTATTTTCCAACAAATCATCGTTTGACTCGTATCTCGGCGTAACTAGCAAAACGCAATAAGACAACAATCTGTGTGTGTAATCGCGTTTTACATCGATTCTTGATTTGTTTCGCTTTAACGTTTAGCGTTAGCTTCTGATGTTTCTTTTTCTTTTTTTTTCCTTCATTTCAGTTAACATTTAATAAATTTCTAAACACATTTACGTTGCATGAGTTTTTTAAATGCCAGCGCAATGCCATTGGGTTCACTTGTGATTATGTGTTAATTATTTTAACGGTTTTTTTTTTTTTGTTTTTTTTGTTTTTTTGTTCTACTACTTGTTTATATGTCTGTGAATGTCGTCGTTTTTTTGTTTTTTTCTTTTCTTACTCTCTTGGTAATATCTGTGTCAAGTGTTGCTTGCGATGTATGTGTGTGTGTGTGTGTGCAGCAACAATTTATTAAATTGTTACTGCAATTATGTTGCTGGCAATTTGTAGATAACACAGTAAATGCTTTCATGTATATATTTATACATTTTTCTTGCTTTTTCTCACTTTTTTTTTTTTTTTTCTTTTACTTTTAAGAAATCTGCTGTAATTCTATTTTTATTGATTTTTATTTTTTATTTTTTTTGTTTTTTTTTTCTTATATCATTTGTTATGCGAAAATTAAATGAATCGCAGCAACAGCAGCAGACAACAGCACAAGTGACATAATTTCCTTTTTTTTTTCTACAACGTCTACACAATCGATATATCATACGTAGTATGCCTAGTAAGTAAGTAACTTATATATAGACGTTCATATGCTGTTCTCTTTTCTTTTTTTTTTTTGTAACGGCGACGTTCATATGTGGAAACACATGTCTGTTCGTTGAAGTTAACCAAGTATTGGTTGCATTGTAATTCATTTTTATATGAACAGAACAAACGAAAATATTAATATTAATAATAAAATAATATTGCTGTCGGTTTGCTGATATTGTTTTGTTTTTGCTATTGTTTTTGCTGTTGTTGTTACTGTGTTTTGTTAACTAAACTATAAATGGCAGAAATGTATGTTTAAC
>NW_023998417.1:7761898-7783014 GCF_014805625.2 Glossina fuscipes
TTTTTTTTTTTTTTTTTAATAATGATAAATCAGTTGCGCTTATTTGTTGTATTGCAGTCAGTATTTGTATTCAAAACGAACGAAAAACCTGACTCAAATGACCTTAAGTGGAAGATTAGAATTTCGCTCAAAGTTTATTTGTGTTTCATTTCTCAAGTATTTATTTCATTTTGTATTCAATTATTATGATAGCGATCAATCAAGTTTGGTTGTTAGTTTCATTTTAATTTTTTTTTTTTAATTGTATTATAAGCTGAGATTATCTCCATGCACTGCACCTTAGCAGTTAGTGCGGTGACTAAGAAATTATTTCATAAGAATTTGCAAAACAACTTATTATAAATTTTGCAACTTTTGTCATATTTCGGTTAATTTCAGGTTAAATTCAGATTCAAGGAAGTTTTACGACATTTTCCTAACAAATGCTTAAGCTTTTCGAAAACGTAAAATTTGCCCCCTTTGAAATCAATATTTCGTTTCAAATCTTTTTAAATTCAAAATAGACGGACGACAGACGAATTTAAGTATAATGCAATTAAGCGAGAATAGCGCTACTCGGAATTACGCTAACTATCGGTTATGAGATAGTGTTAAGCGGAACATTGCTATTAGTAGATCCAAGATAATTAAGTAACTAATGTCGGTGATTACATCCATTTCCTGCACCCTGGCTTGTTCTTTCGAATTAACAAATGTCTATAAGAGCCAATGTGAAGCAGTTAACTGCTGAGGCAAGAACAATTAAAATTCGGAAACTTGAAAGAGTTAGTATTCATTTTACTAGCACAACATTTCCACGTAGGAAGCACACAACGCTGGCTTTAACGCCACGAAACTACATTTGAAACTGACTGCTGAAATGTAAATGTAAAGATGAACGCACAACTTTAAAGACAATATTTTTTAGTTATAGTTTTTGTTGTTTTCATGTACATAGTTCTTATTAAGAAACATACCTCATGCTTAACCATCTAATGTGCAATTAATTTATATTTTAATAAAAGAATTACCCGAAGTAAACCTAATGACGGAAGCAAAAAATTTCAGCCCACGATAATGAATAAATCTCTTGCAACTTTATCCAGATATTCTTTCAAGTTATGACATGAAAAACGGAGCTGTCTTATAGTCTCATAAATAAATTGTTCCAATCAGACTGACATCGTAATGGCTAACAATTGTAGAGCATTTCAACAAGAAGAATCCTGATACAACAGAAGCTTTTCTTGAGGGCAGTTTGGACGAAAAAAAAAACGTAATCCGCATCCACAGTCTGAATTTCGAGCTAAAAAAAAGATCTGCTTAACCCATTTTCATATTCCAGTCACTAAAAAATGTGTGAGCAAAAACCGCTTCAAGCTTCTAGTCTTTTCAGACAGAAAAGGTTGCACGACTATTTTTCTTCGATTTTTAGAATCCCGGATGCGAGTGAATTTCATCAGGGCGAATAATTTTGGTTGGTCATTTCTGGCAAACCATCAGAGAAACTATCTGAAAACCTATTAGCTATAAATTATCAAATTTTGTCGTAATGACATAGGTTGAAATATGCGAAATTTAGAATCGCAGATCTTTTTGAAAGACTTTACCTTCTATGCGATCCTAAAGGCTTTTGTTTCGTCGTAGGTACAACATCACACATGAGGGTAAAAGTTCGCAAAGTAACTCTTTAGTAATAGTAGTAGCATTAATAGTAGTAGTAGTAGTAGCAGTAGTAGTAGTAGTAGTAGTAGTAGTAGTTGACACACAGTTGTCTCTTTTCAAAAATTTCAATTTCAAAACCACGCCTTTAGTAGCAGAATGGAGTTGACCCGTTTTTTTTTTATCTACTTTGTATACGTAAAGCAATATAACAGAGCGAAAGGAGTAGTCAGTCAGTCAGGTTTTCGGAATCGTTTTCATTTTTATAAAGAACACAATGACGGATAAGTTATGTATCCTTAGCTGAGCCTATCTGTTACTATATTTTAAATAAACGACTAGATTATAAAATCAATTGGCGACAAGGTATTAAATTAATTTTAATTCTTGGCTTGTATGCTGTCTTCATTTTAGATGTGGAACGGACAAGCATAGCATTTACGGATATGAATCGATGTAGAGTATCGTGTTGGTTAGAATTATTTGCTTTGCGGCCAGTTTTCGTAGACTAAAACTCCTAGAATAAGAGAACCGACTAAAGAACTTTACTTTCGAAAGTTTCATATAAAGTTGGATCGCTTTCCAGTAACAAAGAGAGTGCAATTGTCATTTTCTTTAAATTATTTTACAAGGCAAACAAATAGCTAAAGTCGAATAATTGGAACAAAAATCTTTACATAAATTGTCGATTGGAAATATCTTCAATATCAAGTTCAATTTATATATATATTCATAGCTGACGTTGTACATAGTTCTTTAAAAGTGTTTTTGTATTTCGTAAAGTTCATGCTATGATTATATCTCCCTTATGGTTGGTTAAAATCATAAAAAAAATGGTTTGCACTTGCGTATTACCAATCAAATCCGCCAATCAACGGAACCTAGTTAAGGACAATTCTTCAAAAAAAAAAAAAGAAAAAAAAGAATATATTAACCGCCTACCTTAAAAAAAAACTGTACGCATCGACCGCTTTAACTTTAACTTTCCTAAATATGCAGTTCTCTACTATGAAAAATCTGTTTGTTATTAATTAAAAATTCTTAATGAAATTACTCAGCAGAAAAATAAAAAAGAACAAGAAAATTATATATATATATGAGAAGAAAACAGAAAAAAAAGTACATATATACATATATATATATATATATATATATTTCATGAAATGAGCATTTAAAGACCGCCCGCTGTTTAAAACATTTAAAATGTGAATTCAAACAATACAAAAGAACCCCTCTAAACAAAAAAAAAAAAAAAATGAACATAAATGCATGTGTGTTTGAGTTTATAAACATTTATAATAAAAAGAACGTATAAATATGATTGAATTTTATAAAGGAACGTATGGTTTGCACTCTAACAACATTTCAGCTAATTAAAAAGAAGAAATTAATAATAAACCCAAGAGGGAGATTACACTTAATTTGTAACGAATTTTCGATACCCGTCGCAAACGAAAAGTTTTCTTAAAAGAGGAGATAATTGAATTAAGGACGATAACGATTATGTCAAATAATAATAAGCCTCCCGTTTACGAGACAACCTGTGGGCTTATAGGTTGCGGATAGTTGGGTCAAATTGTCCTTGCAGCAGTTGGCGCTTGTTTTGGCGGAGTGTTTACACTCAGGTCCAAGCTGCTGTGCGAAAAATGTGTCTGAAATACATGTGGGTCTGCGAAGAACGAAAATGAAATGAAAAGCAAAAGCAACTAAGTAAGAATTGTTCGAGCAACAGTGCATTTAAAGATCATTCAAATGTTTTAAGTGTTTTCTATTTTTCAGCTTTTGAGTAGAGCTAAGTTTAAATTTATTTCCTCTTTTTGAAACTTTAACAAGGAAATGATTTGTGTTAGAACATGATTCGCTTTTCTCATGGTTGGACGATTGCCGCGAAAAGTGGAGAATATTTGATATTTGACCGGTATGCTGGCGTTTACGATGGGCACACAAACATCTACCACTAAACGGAGTTCAATTAGTTGGAGAAAGCTGCTGATTACGCAGAGAAGGTTGAAGTTGCGTAAATCGTCACAGAAGCGTAGTAACTTGATGCTCCACAATGACTGAAGATTACCAGATTAACTATCCCATTAATACTCTGCGTTCAGTCGGATCGAAGGGACATCCATAAAATGTATTTATTTACATCTGAAGTTCTTTAGCATACTGTTTACGTAGCTACTGTTCAGTGTTGCCAAACAACTGCTTCATAACAAAGGGGACTCAGATAAAAACTAAATATGGAAAAAATGTTGCTACTTGGATTAACCGCGATTGCTGCAGCAATGCAATTAAAATTCGAAGTGCACTACTTCTATTGTTGTTGTTGAGATGTATATATAGCATGACGCCTTGCGTTTGATCTATTATTTCAATATAATTGACGTAATGTATATAAAGCCTTCTTAGATCAATATGTTGATGTCTTCTCTTTGCGTTGTAGCTATTCAGCGAGGTTAATATAACTCGTTTATATATATATATATATATATATAAACCGAAATATTTATTAAAAGAAGCACAAAACACAGCGGGCTGTCAAGTGTATTTTGTATAGACGTACGTACGATTATTTGTGGGTTTATTATGATAATATATACCAAACATGGCATGTGATTTTGTAATGATCAACTGTGTTGTTTCGGTCGAATATGAATATTTATATACGAAATGATAATTTTTATAAATAATAATTTATATATGTATAAAATAAAAAATTCTTAAAATATGTTAAAAAAAATAAATAAATAAATAAAAAATATGCATAAAACTTGCTATTGTAATGTAGGCTGCAATACATACGCATCTACGTACGTACATCTTGAATTACTTTTAGTGTTAGGTGAAAAGTGTTTATACTTTCAATCTAAATACCGTATGCATATGTATGTTACATATATGGGTATAGTTTAATTCTTATAAATGTGTGTGCCTGAGCAATTCTTATATGTGGATATGAAGGGGAGTCGAAATACCTTTTGACATGGTTTGACTAGTATATAGAAGCTGTCAAGCAAAAGAACGCGAAACATTAATAAGAAAAAAATTAAACAGCTTCTTTCCAAAAACAAAGTCCTTATTACATACATACAGTGCCCCAAACAATCGTCTGAATATAGCTTTGGTGAATGCATACGTATACGCATACGTATATACATAAATAAATAAATATCAATGGCTGAAGGTGGTCTCTTTTTAAATTGTATATTTCATTTTAACACACACAACACAACATTTCTCATTTTTATTTTTAATTTTCAGAATTTAAATGTCTCTGTAACGTACATATTTATATATATATATATATATATGTATGCTTTGAAAACAAAAATATGTTTTTGTTCTGCTTTTTCGTTTTCCTTTTTTCTTTTTTTTTTTTTAATTTTGCATTGCAGCGGTGTGGTATTTGTTATTTATGTTGCCGCATATGTAACTCCAAGTTTTGAAGAAAAATAAAAAATTTTTAATTGTATAACTATAATTTCCTGTCTCTTTACCCATCATATTTACAGAGCAATAGGTTTTTCGAACGATTCGAATATCCATTAATGTTAAGTAATCAAAAAGTTATACAAGTGAACAAATAAATTTGAATCTGCCCGTGATAGCACTTTCAAATATGTAAATGAAAATCTACAAAATTTCTAAGGAAAAAAAAAATAAATAATGGATTCAGGTTATGACGTCTTTTAACCAAACTTCGAAGAGCAAGGCCGAGATGTTCTTCAATAAGATGAAATGCAAAGTCAATTATAAACAAAGAAACAATCGTCTCAAGAAGTGTACTTAAGCAGAACCCGATGCGAAGTCTATTAATGTATCAATTCCAATGCTGGTTAAGTGACAGTCTCCCTGAAGATTTTACCCAAAATCAATTAATAAATATTCTCGACAAGAAACAGTCCTCTGCACTCCTAATCTTTTTTCTTTTACTCATCACTAGTTCCCTAATTAATATTATTAAATAATGTATTGGCGACTCGTTGTCGTTATATAACTTGATAGGAATCCAAAGCCGTAAGAGTTATTGAAATTATTTACGCTTTCTTCTTATGAAAGTTAACAAGGAATTAAATAAAATTTTACGCCCAGATATATGATCCGTTTTCTTGGAACGTAGTGTAAGACAATTTTACATTGTGTAAGGACATTTGAGGATGTGTATTTGAATCGCTTAAAAAATATTTGGTATATGTAATACGATTTTATAATATGATCGATAATATGATCGCTTTCGAAGACCCCAAATGCAGTTTTGAGCATAAGGACTCGGACTACTTTCAACTTAATTATATTTGTAATTTTAATTTCTTTTTTAGGAAGTGTTTACAAAGAAAAGCTCCTGCGTACTAGATTACAATTGTGTTACGGTTTTGGTAAAAATGGACTCAACCCACCTAAAAACAAAAAAAAAAAAAAAACAAAAAGTCTCATCTAATAAATTCTATCCAGTTATATTTATAGGCAACTCCAAGGCTAAACGAAAAGAAAGCTCTGGCTTTCTCTTTTACAAAAAGAAAGAGGAGGACTTTCCTAAGCTTCCTTTAAAATTTAATATTTCCATACAATTAGCTATAAGACGTAGGTCATAAGAGATACTGAATCCTCAAAGCGACGAAAAAAAATTGCATGCATAATTTCCATTAGTTATCAAATCATATATTAAATCTAAAACTATTATTAGTCTCAATATACTGACGATTATCGTTATCGCATATTTTTTTAGCATTAAAAGTATCAAACCATTCGGCTTAAGCCGAATATAATCCATTATTGTTTTCAGAGTAGTTTTTTTTTTTTTTTCTTTTCTTTTAAATTTTCTTTTTTTCCCAGTATTTTTCGATTTTTGTATTATAACAATATATTTTGAAGGCAGAAACAAAAGAAAATAAAAATAAATAAAAAAAAAAAAAAATCAGCCTTAAGAAGATAAACGTAAATGAAATTTTGGAAGGAAAGGCAAATCGAACAAAAAAAAAAAAAAGCAATCAAGTAAGAAAACAAAAACTCATCTCCCGCTGTGCTAAAGTGATTTCATTGACTGTCTGCAGACAGCGCAACAGACGTACCGATCAACAGGCAGGCTGGCAGACGGACTATCGAACAGCTCTCGGCTACACGCTCAGATAGATAGACAGTCAGTGTGCTTAATTTTTCTTCTTTTTTTTTTCATTTTTTTTCATTTTTTTTTTTTTTGTTGGAATTTTATTATTAATTTGTATTTCATTAAAATACGTTTTGATGGAGATTTAAATATAAATAATAATATTAAATATTTTATATTGAAACTTAAAAAAAAAAACTCTACTCATATCATTCCCTTTCGTAACTGTACCGAATTACAGACTTATAGAGGTAAACATATATATATATATATATACGGCTTTATATTTATAGTATATAGGTATGTATGCGCATATGATGTGTACGTTATAGCTGACGCCATTTTAATTGTCTTAAGTAATTGCCACACCACCCATAACACACTTCCCAACAACATTTCTTTTATTTTTTAATATTCTTTTTTTGTTTTTTAACTCAGAGTATTGACGCCTATATATATATATATATATATATATATATATATGTACATACATGCTTAACTATGTATGTTTGTATGTTTTTTCTTTTTTCGTATGCTTTTGTATTTAAACAAAACAATTGCAGACACAATTTCTTTTCTTGCGCTTCTAGTAATGATCCATTTACGTTTCTTTTTTTTTTTGATGATGTTTTTTCCCGTTTGTTTTTGTTTCCCTTTTCTTCTTCATTTGTTTTTTGCGTGTGCATTTTCTATTAAAATAACATACAATCATCAATCGATCGATCGTTGAACAGATCTATTTTATCAATAACAATAACAAATAGCATAACAAACGTGTTATGGTCGTATTGCAAACAAGGGAGATATATATGTAATCTAAAAAATATTAAGCTTTTATGAAATCAAATGCATGACAATCTCTTTCATTCATTCATTCATTCATTCAGTTTTTGCTTATCTATATCTAATCATACATCCAAGGCCAATATTAGTGCTTTTCATTATTGGGTGCAATATTTTTTTTAGTTCATTTAAATGCATATGTACATACATATATATGAAATTTCAAGAATCTCTTTTCAATGTGGTCATGCGTATAATTTTGATCGATCATTGTTGATGCTACAGTTAGAGCAACTACACCGTATTATTACGAGCGTGTATCTGTATATATTATCCGTCGATTTTCGTCGGTTTTTTTTTTTTTTTTTTTTTTATTTTGCATTGCAAGAGGTTAAATCATGTGCAATATGCAAGTGTTTAAATTGCGTGCTAGAATTTTATGTACATATAATGCTTATACACACACACACACACACACACACGCATACACACATGTACATGCATATATGCGTGTTAAAATAGATTTCTCTTTCATTTAAAATTAACACGATATACATACAAACATACATACATACAACAATTAGAAGAGTTGTTTTCATTATAGTCACACACAAATTCACACAAACGCATTCGCTAAAGTAGAAAAAAATTCATCATGAATTGAAAAGATTGTCTTTTTATTTTTTTCTTTTTCAATAGCAAATTATTTATTAGATCATTAAATAAGAAATAGCGATGAATCGCTCCTCAAAGACAATCCACTAAACATAAGACGTGAGTGAGAAAATTCTTTTAGAATGAATATGAATCTCGAAATCAGTTTTTTTTTAGGAGAAAACTAGAAAAGCAGCAAACCTTTTATTTGTTAAATCATTTTTTTTTTTTTCTTTGATATTTCAAGAACTTTCCTCTCATACTAAGTTGGGGAGGAAGACAAATACGATTGACACGAATCCCTTCTGTAGACAGTCAGCCAGTTTTAATTTGTGAATAGTGTTCTGGCGAAAATTATATTGAATTAATAGAAAAATCAGAGAAAACACTCATCTATGCAGGAAGAAATGCTGGTATTTTAAAGGATCAGATCAGGATCAGGGCCATGTCAGTAAATTATAGCAAAGTAAAATATAAATTATGAAAATTGAAAGCTTGTGTAGAAGGCCACCGAACTCCTGTAGTTACTTGTTCGTCTTTCACAAGTGCACGATTTTCGATGAGAACCAAAGCTGTGACCTAGAAGTGGTTTCATTTTCTAAGGCAGCGCCAGGAAGTTATTATTTCTAGTGAATGAGCGATCTCGTTGATAAAAATTGATAAATACCGGTCGTCTTTTCATTGCATTCCAAACCTATAAAAACTTATTAAAGACGACTATTTAAAGTTAAAGGAAGCAAGTGTTCTTCATCACGCATTGAATTAAGCGTAGATCGTGGTGTTTCGATAGCCAGTCTCTTTGTCCCCAAGCCATGCGTGCAAGACTCTAAACCTTACCGATTGCAGAGAGAAAGCAGCTCTAACTCTACCCCTAACTCAGTTATAAGTTCATGAATGTCTGTAACTTTTCTCTTTCTTCATTCATGCATTTCTTGTACGTCCTCAATATGATTTTGCATTACGGTTCTTGTTTTCAAGCCAGCTAACCCATACATTTTATTAAAACAATTAGATAACCTCTTTTAACGAAAACCATAAGTGCGTGACTCGCGTTAACCATATTAGTGAGCATGGAGTTTACGCGGTTAGATAAAGTCTTGTGTCAGAAAAAGCGACAGAAAATATTGACAAAAAATTATTATTAAAAAAGTTATTTGAAAATGCAGTATCTACTGAAGGCATCTTCCATTAATTGAAAACATCCTAATTACTGTAAAAAAGAATGAAAAAATAATCCGGAATTAATATTAGCAGTACCTAAAAAACACTTATTTTTTATGATTATTTTCAAATTTCGAAGCAATTCAGTTATTTTCATACTAAAAAAAAAAAAAAATAATAATAATAAAAGAACGGATTTGACCTTGTTAGTTCTACTCAATAAGCAAGTTACGCGAAAGATATCTGCACAGGCATAACTTTAGCAGCGAAACTGTCTGAGCTGAGACTTGTGCGAAATCTATGGCATTTTATGATTCTTCTCTATCTATAGCTGCTTAATTACTGTAATAAACATCTTGCGATACTTTTCTTGATATACGGAATATTAAAATAATTTCGACATAAGGCAAAGGCAAACGCAATTTTATTTGATACGAGCAATTTCTTGATAAAGTTAAAAAAAAAAAAAAAATTAATTTCATTGACCATTTAGCGCATGTATGTAAAAAATTGCTTTCTTTTCATTATTATTTTTCATCTAAACAATTAAAATTCATCAACTCGAAATTCTTTCACTAATTTCTCCCAATTGAAGGAAAGTATATATAAATGCAAACTAACACAAATACAATTTACTTTTATAGCGTATTACAGAATATTTACATAATATGTATATATAAATATAGGTTAGGGGGCTTCACAGAACAATTCATCTCTCTCAACAACACAATTCCATCCCTTCTGCTTGCTCTACCTGCTCTATCTATTTAATTTAGTTTGCCGATATTAATTCAGATTATTAGAAATGAAGAAAAATATGTTTTTTTTTTTTCTTCGTGACTTAAAAATATTGATTAAAACTGCGGTAAAATCAAATTTTTATATGTAAAAATTACGTTAATATTAGAGACATGTACCAAAAATTTTCGGAAAATGTGAACCCCCTGACTATTGATGTATAAAAAACATGGTTGCTTTTCTTTTTTTTTTTTTTTTTTTTTTTTTTTTAATAGAACCTCTCATATATACATTTAGTGTGATCAACTTTTACGGCGCCTTGCATACAATTTAAATGTCAAATGCATAACAAATGCACAAAAGAAGAAGAAGAAGAGGAGTACCAAAGAAATAAAAAGCAAAAAAAAAGAAAAAAAAAAAAATAGAATTAAAATTGCGAGAAACCATTTAAATGCATAACACAGCTAATAGATTCGCAAACATGCCTACATACAAACAGACATATATATATATATATATATATATTCACTTTGTCGTATGTCATGAATATATATAAGTTTTTCGTTTTAAGCCCAAAGTGTGACAATTATCACGAAGTCAAATATAAATTAGTATCTTAGACTGTTTGTGAGTGCGACTGACTTTATTGTATACAAAACAGAAAGACATTTTATGCCTAACAAAATGATATAATTAAGACATGCATTAAATAAAAAGTGCTGGAAATATGAATTCAAAGAAAATTAAAGTCGTATACCGATTCTCTTACGATACTCTATCTATTTTATGACTTTTTCAAAAATTTATTATTTTTATCGAATTCATTGCAAATATGTATATTATAAGTAGTAAGTACTTTAAGCGATAATCTCATGTAAACGTTTTGAAAGCATTTAAATACCCCTTGTATTGAGAATAGGTAAGAAGAGACTGAAAGAGCTTTGCTTGAACTAAGGTTCAATACAGTTTCCTTTCGAAATATGTCGTTATGTTTCGATACGAATCATTTTCAATAGTGTTCGCCCTTGCGTCAAAAGGACGTCGATGTACCAAATTTCATCAAAATGTCTCAAAAACTGCCGCCTATAGGTTGAACGTAAAAGTACACGGGCAGACGTCATGCGGATAGAAGAGCAAACGGGCAGATAAGTATAGATCGGTTCACAAAATGATCTGTTTCGATAGCTATTCCACAAGGTGAATTTATCTAAAGTCCTTCTGCAGTCGAAAGAAGTTCCGATATCCTTGCACCACAGATGGTGTAGGGTATCAAAAATTAGGGAGTTGGTTAAGATATATTAAATAATATTCGAATTCCTCCTATTCCCGCCACTTAAAACTGTATCATGAATGAAAACATTCAAATTGCTTAGAGCTGTAATTAATACGAAGCGAACACCAATACGAAGCTTTCTGAAGATGGAAATACAATGCAATATGGTTGCGATCAAGTTAACTCGTGACTAACAAAGTTCCGCTTTGACACTCAGAACGTAAGCTTGTCTGCTGAAACATAACAACTTTAGAGAATTTTTTTCAATCATTTTTGTTTATTAAAATTATGTTCGTTGACGCGCGTAATTAAGAAAAATATATAATTGTTTAAAATCAAAAACAGAAAGCTAATCTATTAAAATGTAGAATTTTTAGCTGATGTTTAAGGATATAGCAAAGTCACATATATTCAGGGGTAGCCGAGCGCAGTAAACGAAGGCAGCAACAAACGTCACGGTGTTTTAAAAATGCATTTATATTAAAAGAATAAAAAAAACAAAAAAAAAACAAAATGAAAATGATTATTTTTTCTCATTTTTCTTCATCATATACATATGTACATACGTATGCATACATATATATGCCAAGCGTTCATATAAACACAATATTTTTATTCTTTTTACTTTGTAAAGCTTCATTATCCGCAAAGTGTAGAAAATTAACAAAACCATTTGGCTTAAGATCTAATGACCTGATTACTTAATTGAACAACAGCCGACAAAAAAAAAAAGCTAAAAAGAGCACTAGCAACAACAACATCGGCAACAAAAACAACAACAGAAAACAACAGGCAGCAATCAACAATTTCTGTATGAAAAGTATGCAGCGCCCAGACAGACTCTACAGATACATATATAGGTATAGTGTGCAAGCAACATCGGGGCATTCTTAGCTCAATAAATAGACACAGATTTTTTTTTTTTTGTTCTCTCAACAGTATTTCGTTAAAATATTGTCTGAATGGTTCAAATAGAAACAAATAAATATAAGCAAAAAAAAAAAAAAAAAATTTTTAAATTATTTTTTTTTTTTTTTTTAAGAAATTATTCACATGAATTGAATTTGAATTCTCAAATTGTCCACTAAATAGAATATAGATTTGTTTATATCATTCCTATGTACGTCTATATGTCTACATACGTCGCTTAAAGGCTTTCGCAATTAGCTTTTTATAAATTTAGATTGTTATTGCCATGAAACTTATAAGGAAAATATATGTTTTTTAAAAATTTTTTTAGAAAATAACGAGTCATATATAAATAAAGCAAAACTTTCGTCACATTTTAAAATCAAATTTTGAGACTAACTTGTAGTTATCCTTGACGTAGGTACAAAAATCAAAATATCTACCCTTGACTACATATAATGCCGAGGTCTAAAAAACGCACATATTATGATAAAAAAAAATTTTTCTCTTCTTTCGTCAAGAGTTAAAAGAAGAAAGAAACTGTACTTTCCATGGACGATTAAAGGTGATGCTGTGGACGAAAAAGGCCAAAGCCAGGCATTATATATCCTACCCGCCACTCCCGCCACCACTATTGTTCATTTACTCTCATGACGAAACAACAAATATTGTATCTGTGTGACCCGTGAACCGATTAGGTCCAAACTAACCAATTTTCTTGTCTTCTTAGGCATTATGCCATCTTATTATTATTTACAGGTAGGGGTGCGTTTATGTGTTTTAAAATTAAAGTTACAGTTGGTGTTCACGTCAAGTCATTATTATGGACTTATTTTTCATTTCATAAAATAATAAAAATTACGCATTTTTGGTATGTAAAGGTTTACCTTCTCTGGAGACGCGTACATGAAAAGAAGTTCAAAAAATTAATTAATCTTTTCCGAATTATTTAAATTACTACAGAAATACCCTTTAGTCTCTATACTCTAATCACACTATACTCTAACTTTGGGACTTTTTTCGGGAATTTTTAGGAGTTGAAAATTTCTTTCATATGGCAACCTTTTTAACCTTCTCCACTTTTATTAAGACTCGTGCTTGGGCCAAACACGCCAATGTATCAAATTTCAGCAAAATATTTCAAAATGGCGGACTCTAAAGTACACACAGTCATACTTGGGTGGCTAGCCACCAAGCCAGGGGGCCAGATAAGATTCAATTAATCAGAAAATGTTTTTAAATTGCTGAGTGTAATAAAAGGTGGGTCTATATTAGGTCTTTCTGGGCGCTACCAACTCATGAAACTCTGTATTTTAGTAAACAAACTGGGATTGTACGGATTAGAAACTATTACATGCTTTATACCTACTTAGTAAAGGGAGTAAATATGCTTAAAAAAATTCGAGGATCAAGGATCCTGGATCCTGTTGAGCACACATATGATGCAAATGTTGGAATGAAAGCTTAAATAGTTGCAAGGGAAACGGCTCAATAGCTAATCGGATATAAAAAACTCATCGTGTGTAGAAGTGAAACATTTCATTAACGATCCATGACGCCGCGATATCTAAAACCTGAAATCGAAGTGAAATGCTTAACTTCGCTTGATTTAATTTCGAAGAAGCTTTGATTCCAACTTTTGCAATATTTGCTTTGAAAAGCAATCCAGTGACGATTTATTATCTTTCTAATGACATTTGCCACGCTTTGCATAGAATAAATCAAAGAGATAATTGTGAACGCGTAATTCAAGAGGAATGACGAGTGTCTTCTCTATCATAATTTGAGGAACAAAATTGAATTTAACTAAGCTATAAAATGCTAAATTTAAAAATAATTTCTTTTTAAAATCAAATAAATGTTTTTTAGTATTTTCTGCTCATATATATATATATATATATATATATATATATATCAGAAGATTTGCTCGGTGAGGCAGACGGAATGAGGGGAAAACCCATTAGAGATAAGCGGACAAAATGCATTTAAGAAAAGCGAGACAGAACGTCAAACCAATACTTTCTTAGCGTTTAAGCATTTAAGTGGTAATTAATAACAATTTTTATGAGCCGAAAAAATAGTTGACATCACATGCTGTCTCTACACACACACATACACACACCCATGAATATATTTGTAGTTGTAGTTGTCTCTAGTCTCGTGAGCTCAAAGAGCTCAACTCAACTTAGTATAAAATATACAAAACGACTTTACATACAAACAATGCAAAAAATATGAAATCAACACAATCATAAATGCAACATTGCATGTTGCATGTTACATTTTGTATTTTACACGTTTTCGTCTTTTTGTTTTTTTTTTTCCTCACATCTCTTTAGAAATTCTATTTCATTTCTTCATACTTTGTTGTGGAGATTTTCTTCCTTTTTCTTTTTCTTATTTTTAATTTATTTATTTATTTTTATTTATTTATTTATTTTTTTTCTTGTTGATTCTTTTCGAAAATCTTAATGTTGCGGATGTTTGCATATTTTAGTTAATTGTATTGATGCTTATATATACGCGCAGATACGATGCATATTCGTATACATATTTACATAGATTATATAGCCATGAGTACGTACGTGTGCATTTTGTTGTTAAGACTTAACTAATTTGACAAAACTCATAATATTCTATATTTTATGAACAATTATTATATAAGTTTTATTGGCACTACCGACGCACACGACATACGACCACAGGCATAAGCTAACACAATTCTCTCTTTCTTTCTTTCTTTCTCTATTTAAGTTAAAAAAAATAAAAAAAAAACGAAGCTCTCTCTATAAGCATCTAAGCGTTGCCCTGTCTTTGATACCTCAGTGTAATAATACTCTTACATACGATAGAGAAAACATGTGATGTGATGTCTTGTGATGATAACGCTGTCGTGTTCGGCAAGGCAGCGAACACAAAAACACGTCGATAAGATGTTTGTGTTGCTTTAATCAGCTTTTTAATAATGGTTGGGTGGAGTGAAGGAGATGAAGGAGGCGAAGAAAACAGAGAACAGAAATCAGACAATTTATGTATGAAAAAATTTTCTTATTAATTAATTTGTGTTTGTTTTCTTAATATTTAAATGTTGTTTTCAATTTAAATTGCAATTTATAGACTTCTTCTGTGCGTGTTGCTCACTTTAGTTTAGAAAAAAATTTTCATTTTGCGAACTTGTCTAATTAATTCCTTTTCTCACCCATCAACGACGGTTGAAGACATACTCCTTGTGTCAAATTGTTTGCAACGCACCGAAAAATATTTCAGAGACTCTTGAACTGATCTCTAACCTGATCTGCTTATCCTGTACGTATGTGGTTTTTTTTTTTTTTTTTTTTTTAAATTATAGTGATGGGTATACAAGATTCGGTCAAAGCTAAATGTAGTTGTTGCTGCTTGTTAATTATTAACAGAATTATTATAAATATTTACACATAACATAAAGAAAATCAAAGAAAATTTATTGTTGAAATTGTTATTAAACAGACAGGGATACCTTTTAAAGAGGCGTTGCTAAAATTCTTATTTGATTTTAAGCAAAATAAATTTCTTCCTTCCGGCGAAGATATTGAGACCCTAAGGCTCTTTGGCTATTTGCCACATGATTATGACATTGGATAACTAAAGAATTATCTTCATAATGCAAGTGCCTCTTTCGATCTATATTGAAAGAATTATTACGCATTAGCTTGAGTGAGGTTCGACTACCTTGCACACTTGAGAATCGTTCCGAGATGTCGTGCAAACAATCGATAAGAAGCTTATTTATTTAAATAAAGAAAATGCAGTTAATACCTTAAAAATTGTGAGCGAAAGATTAGTTTTGCTCGCTCACAAGGCCAAGTTCGAAAATCAATTAAATCCTTTCACAAATTTTTTCAATAATAGCTTACATTAACCTATCGTTATCGGCACTCTTTGATATAATTAGGAACATGTTGCTTCTCTAGCGAATCTTCGAGGTATTCATTGCTTTCTCCTGCTTTTCTAAGAAGGTGTCTCCAAGTTGGTCATAGAAATCAGAAACTTGTTCGCTTTACCAACTGAATAGAGCAGAAGTACAGAACTACTATACTTTATCTTTAAATACATAGAGGTACTGCATTACATATGCATAGAATTTTATAGTTAACTTATGCTTACGCTACCTATAAGTGGTGGTAGCAGTGTTGTTATCATATCCTATATCGCTTTTAAAGGGGTATATCAAAAAGTGTGAATGTATGCAATACCCAGAAGAACTTGGGATGGAGTCACCTTTTATTATATCAACCGATTTAGAACCGCGATCTGCTTGTCTGTCTGTTCACCTTGTATTCTTGTGTTCAAGCTGTAGATCGCCATATTTGAGATGTTTTGATGAAATTTGGGTTGGCCCACGGAATAAGGCTATCGAAAATGCTTCAGATCCAAACGCTTTCGAAAAGTCGTTACATAAATAACTGTGTTCAGCGAAGTGATGTGTAAGTTATTTAATGGTTGGCCATGGCTCAGGATAATTTTTCCCATTTTTTTTTTTTTTATTTATTTAATATAGTAAAGAACGCCAGAACAAATAAAAAGGAACTAAGAGAAAATCTAAAAATCGATGTATGGATTCCATATATACGAATTCTTGATCACCTTAAAGTTGTCGAAGACGGACACTGGCATAGTGCCGTGCCAGGCGTACTAAGAGACTATTTTCCTTTATCGAGATTCCTGTGCTAAGGCAATAACCTTAAAGCTTATTATTGTGCTTACGATAAGTTTTTTTTTTTTTTTTTTTTTTTTTTAAATTGTTTATGAAGCAGACCAGACCAGGTTGTGTTGCAGTTAATACGCCTTTATTGCAAAGTCATTGTATCTTAGTGTTTCATTCCAGACCATTTACCATAAATGCGTGTAATATGTTTAAAATTCTAATCTCTCATAATAGCACTTTTTTGCATAATTTCTCATTTCATTTACATACAAAAGCAAAACTTTGTATACATTTTACGTAGTAGTAGTATATTTTGTCTGTCTGTTTGTGGATATAACCATAAATTACTAATAAAGTAACAAAACAATGAAAGAAATCGCATTACGAATCACCGCCAACCTGACAAATTTAAATTTTTGATATCTAATGGCTATGAAAACGAGCCTACAGCGTAGATAGAGAGAGACAGACAGAAAGGCAGACCGACAGACAAACAGACAGACAAACTATAAATGTTCAAGTAAAGATAACAAACCTACGCTTAACATAATACGCACATTAAATGCAATAAAATATTTATTGTAAGCATACTATGCGCACAAAATAGTGTATGTCTTCATAAGTGAATGCCGGTAAAATGCAAAAGTGTGTAATTGCATAAATTATTTTAAATAAGAAAATTGAATGAATATCATATAGATTGTGATTGAATGCATTTGGAATTTATATTCTGTGCATTTTTTAAATACTTTTACTTAAGTGTAATTACATACATGCATGCTAGCAATTAATGGCTCAATGCACGAAGTTACTAAAGTCCACAAACAAACTAACATACACACATGCACATATGTAAACACGAGATGTTTAACAAAGCGAATGCGATTTCATTTAAGACTTCTGACTAACTAAACGGAAGAAGACGCGAAACGACTGTGCAAAAAGAAAAACACTTAGAATGTATAGAATAAACAGATAATCTCTCTAACGTTAGATTTTAAAGTTAAAAGAAATTTTAGATTTTGTAGTTTGCATGATGCTACTGAAAAACAGAGGCAAAAAGTAAACTTTTTTTTTTGCTTTAAACACACACACGCACGCATGCAAACGTATGTATGCATGTATGCATATATGTGATTATAAAGAAAAATTGCACAAAATAAGTATAAACTGCAATAGTAATAAAGAAAACAAAGCACAAATAAACAAAACGTGCATCATCGTCATCATCATCATCATCATCATCATCATCACCATCATCATCATCATAATCATCCTCGTTAATAACAACAGCAATAATAGCAACAAGCATTTTGTTGTCGTCAACACTTTGGCATTGCTTTTGCTTTTAGAAACTAATAGCGTTTAGAATTTATATATATATACAAACACACACACACACACACACACGCATATATATATATATATATATATATATATATATTATATCTTCATATATGTCTATATATATACTGCAAATATGCCGCATCTATATATATATATATATGTATGCTGTGCTCATACATAAATGTGAATGAGATTGTTTCCTATGCATGCATTGTATGTAGATTTTTTTTATATATATATATATATATTTTTTTTTTTTTTGTTTTCAAATATGTATGTTTATATGTTTGCCTAAGTGTGTTTGCATTGTAAACGTCAAATAGTTAATTGCAGTGAAATTATAATAATTGTGACCAAGAATAATTGCCACTTTATACGATTTGTTTGTATGCTTTAATAATACCTACACACATGCACGTACACACATGCATATGCATGAGCACAAAATGCAAAACTATTTAAAATTTTTACCCTCCTCTATAGTCTTTATATAACTTAATACATCAACTACTGTAAATTATTTGTTAGTTGTTTGTTGCTTTACAAAAACAAAATGCTTTCTTTTTATGTAAATTTGTTTTTTTCAAAAATTTAATAAAAGAAATAATTATTAAAAAAAATTATGCTTGCTTTGCAATAAAAATTGACTATATATATACCTGTGTGTTTGTGTGGATATAAATATTTTTACTTTTTCTTTTCCTAATTCTTCGATTATTTTCTAATTTAGCGCAAAGGACTAGTTGCAGTTTTATTTACCAATTATACCAAATAATTACCAAAAAAGAATTTAGGTAGATCGGACGTAACATCTCATTGAAATAGATATCACTCATCTATGTATGTGACTTATCGAAATTTTAGATATGTATTTCTTATTGAAAATTTAAAGTTTCCTACAATTGTATGATTTTCCCCGGTCGGAGAAGTTGAAAGAGCGCTAAACACGCTTTTTTACAGCTTAAGATGCTTCCCCCGAAAACGAAAGTACGTAACCCTTCCTCTAGTTAAAATCATTTATGGGCTTCCTGCCCATATGTGCAGAAAATATCTATCCTTCGAGTCGGTTGAAAAAGAAACAAGGTATTAATAAAGATTTTGCTCATATTCTGTAGATGTTTGGAATCAAATAACCTCATTGTTTGGAAGTGTTATCATGATTGCTTCCTGAAGGAAAAAATTTAAAATTTTCCTAAGACAATTACTGTAAGAATTCAAAGGTCCTCAAGCATTGACTTTATTTCCATTTTCCCTATTTCTAAGCATAGTCCAGTACAGGGCCAAGCATTTAACATAATATTTGTAAGATTTCTTTTAATAGAAAGATAACCAATCAAAAAAGATTTTTATTTCTCGTCTTTCGTTTCTCGCCCCACTACAGATACTCGCAGCGTTTTCACCTTTCAAATTAATTGCTATTTTGCTATATATTCTTGAATACAACAAAAATTCCGATTTCTAAATCCTACAACAAACATTAGTCGCCCTTCCTTCGTGTTCTCAGTAGTGATATTATTTTTGGAGTAAGCTACAGAGGGCCGACCAAGTTGAACAACAGTTTTTCTCTTTCTTTTCTTAGCCATCAATCCATTGGTAGCCGTGTCTTTTTAAATTCTCTCTAGATCTGAGCTCAGCTATAGTAGGCGACTTAGTGCTTTAGATTTTCTTAAAACGTTTTTTTATTCTCTTCACTTTTTCAATGATGAATGAGAGAAAAATACATTTCCAAAATACTCTGGAGAATTCTCTGCTTGCTAAAGCATATCAATACACTTGAATGGAAAAAGTATATTAAAATTTCTTTCTTGCAAACCCAATACTATAAAATTAAATTTTTTTTTTTTTTTTTCATATATTATTGATTTTTATCGAAGAAATTTTCAGTAAGCAAGCTTTATACTTCCCAAATTAAATACCTTAACAAAAACTTTATGAAAAACGCACATACGTCGTCAGACTTCATTTAGTTTGCCTTATTGGAAACCATGTATAGTTTTATAAGGTTATATGTGTTTGTATGCTATGTGTGCGCCTTCTAAAAGAACCAATAAATCACTTGCACTTAAATCCTCTTTATGCTTTTTTCCTGCTTTTACTTTTCTGTTTCTCTCCATTTTCTACTAATAACTTTTATAACTTTTTTTGTATATAATATATATATATATATATATATATATATATATGTATGTAAGCGTGTGTCGTCTGCATCATAGCCTTCGATCATTCACCCACCATATATGTCTTTATATAAATATATATATATATCTATAATGTTTTATGTATATAAGCTTTTAGAGATGATGCTTATGCTACTCTGAAGCTATTAAAAAAATGTCTATAGAAATTTCAATTATTATTGGCTGAAAGAATTCCAATATTTCTTGTGCTTTTCATCTTTGATTCTCCCTTGGCCCCATAAACTGAAAAATAAGAAAAAAATCTCTAATATATGCTTGACTTGGAATAAGTATTAGATAATGTTATGTTGCCTTTGTGTATAAGATAGAAGACGAGGATAAATGGAAGCATCACAAAATAAAAATATATATATAAATGGATGAATGCATGTGTACATATATAGTGTTTGGTCTATATTTAATGTATTTGTTAGTGGACGTTGTCCATTTTCATGTGACTTATTCTCGTGTATTAGGGATTTTCTATAATTTGCTCGAGATTTACAAAGACTTTGTACTACATTGTATATTGCTTCTGTAACACATTGCACATAATGATAATCAGACCAGCAGTCTTATACACTTAAGCACAATGGATTTTATTACAATTTTTTACTAATATTAAAAAAAAAAATGTGATGGAAAAAA
>NW_023998417.1:7783114-7835799 GCF_014805625.2 Glossina fuscipes
TTTGTATAAAGAATTTTAAAAATGTTTGTTTCAACTTTCGAAAGCAAGCAGCAAACGCAGCTTTTATACTTAAGATGAGCGACTGGAAATATATAAGATTTTCAGTTGTCTTGTAAAGCTTCTACTTAGATATCAATCACCAAAAGAATTTATATTCGCTAGAGATATGTATACCTCCAATACCTCCTTCTTCCGCCCCTTCTCTATTTAGAAACTTTAGCCAACTTTGTGATCAAATACTTAACAGCATGTAAAAAAAAAACAAATTTTCATTTGATGAAATCCTTAGATAGCACTCAAGTTGCTGCAGATTGTTCGTTGAAACAATCGCGAGAAGAACATGCTAAAATTTTAAAAGATGCCAAGATCTATTCAGGATGTAATACTGATCAAGACTGTAATCTATATGTATTTTACTTGACAGAGTCTCTGAAGCTTCCTTCTGGAGGTAGTAAAGGTTTCAGAATAATAATATACCTGGAATCCTCGATGTTAAGTACATTGACATTGTAATCTTTTCGCTATAGTTATAAGATAATGTAATTTACTCTTTATTTTTTTCTTGTCCGAAATTATGATATACATTTAAAATTTTAATTTTTTGAGGAATAAATATAAATGTATAATGGAAAGTCACAAGAAAAAGGAGCTATCATCGTGTTGGTTTAGGATAAAACAGGACTGCTTAAATGGATAATCACCTTAAGGAGTACGTTGTGAAGAACTTTAAATTCAATTTCAAGAAGAAAGTAAATTGCACAGATCTGTGAGATTTCTTAAAAACCTTATTTAAACTTCACTCACAATTGCTATATATCTTCAAATAGTAAGTCGAAGAAGTCTTTTGTTCGTTTTTATTTTGTTGGTTTGTCTGGACGAAAACTTGTTTAATATTTTTTTTTTTTTTTGAAAAAAGTTTTAATGCTTTTAAGCTTTTAAATTTTTAATTATAATTTTGTTTTTTAATTATCCTTGAAAACGGAAAGTAATGAACATACGTGACTAGCATTTATTCCGACGCAACTTTGAAGGAAGTGAAAGTGTCATTAAAATAGAAAACGGAAAAAGGAAATTTTGTTAATTAATAAACTCTTTCAGTCAAGGAGTTAATTAAAAATAAAAATTATATGTAAATAAGCTTGAACAGCGTAAAGACGAGGAGATGTGAAGAAGAATTTAAAGAAACAAATAACAAAATTTTAAACGAATACTTAAGTCGAATATTTTAAGCAAATAAGCTCATGTTCCATGCGAATCTCTAACATTCTTTACTGTAGTATTGGTTGAGTATATGTGCAAGTGTATGTACTTGCTATGCGTTCATAAAAATGTTGGTAAATTCGTTTTCACTAATAAATGAAATATGAGCACGTCTTAGTTGATCATCGTTGAAAAAGGGGGCGAAGCAGTAGTAGCAGAATGTAACTCAAACCGCCCTTGAATTCTATTATTTCTATAATCCTGATTATTGGCTGTTTTACATTTTTATACACATACCTATTACTGCAACACATACCTACTTTTATCCATTTCAATTTATTTCATTTTCATTTTATGCTTCTTTCTTTTCTTTATTTTTTTTTTTTTTTTTTTTACAAAAAAATAGAAAAAAAAAATTTCCATGACTTTCTTTTTCTGGTGCGTTATTTTGCTTTTTATGGTTTATTACAATACAAAACCATTAATACGTAATGTTTGCCTTCCTTCCCGAACACATTTACAATAATACATACATAATTTTCAATATCCTTTTTCTTCGACGACCCATAACTGATAATAAGCCTGGCATAGCAAAGCATACTTTTTGGCTTTGCTACGAAAACTCTTGCGAAGAAGGGATATGCGAGTGTAACGTATAACACTATCTCTGAATATTGTTTGTATATGGATTTGTTATTCACAGTGCGAAAACCGAATTGACGTCAATTACGTTGCTTTTGCTTTTAAAAGTATGTGAGCTGCGTGTAGCTGTTGTGTAAGAGTCTTTTCTTTTTACGGAAATTCACGTTTGTCATGTTACACGCTGTAAGCAGCTAAAAAAAAAAAAAATACTTATAAAATACTTTCTTTCTTTCGTTACTGTTGTTGTTGTTGTTGTCGTTGTCGTTGTTACTCCTATCTACCATGAATTAATCCTGTTCTTCGGGGCTTTGGGGAATTGGGTTGAGTTGTGGCAAATATTGCATACTTTTAGAATTTTTGGCATATTTGGCTTCTTAGATTTCCTTGAGTGCTTTTTATAACACGCAACCACACACAAACACACACACACACACACATACAAACACTATTAGGTTATAGTTAGCTCTACGGTGCCAATTGATTTTTACACCACACACCGCAATAGACGCGTTTCCTCCCTTTTATTCCTATAACAATTATTGAATATATTTAAGGTTTCCACAGTTGCCTTCAAATTTTAGTGAAGGCGTTTCTTTTCGTTTTAGTGTTGATCGAGCAAGGCGACGGGTAATTAATGCATTAAATCATATTAATGTCATATTTTCATCAACAGAGCAAAAGTACGGTTAGGGCGAGAATGTATGAAAAGCTTACTTAAGCATTAATGCTATTTGCATAAAATGACAATAAAACACATGATGGAATTTTTGATGAGATTTCAAATTTCTTTCCTAACTTGAATTGATTTTAAGTTGATTAATATTGAAATAAGCAAATTGTACATATATATATATATATATAAATATATATATATAAGAAAACTAAACCACTCCTTGACAACACTTTGGATAAAGTGCTCTTAAGCCTCTAAATATTTCCAATTTCCAGTTTTCAGTCGGTTCAGTGGTTGTTTTAGAAATAATGACATCTGCCAGGTGAAAGGGAATCGCAACTTTCTTAACGTCAATCTATCTCTCTGTTGAAGATGTTTTATAAAAACATACTTCATGTTTCTGTATTTGAAATATTCAGATATTTAGCTCCCGTTTTTCAATTGCAGCTATTGAAAGTCTGAAGTTCAAAACACTATCGAAATTTGATAAACTTTTTACCCTTTAAACAACTTTTGACGAATTTCTAATGTAAATCTGTTAGCTTTGACTTGGTTTGGATAAATACATTTCGTTAAAACATAAGACATATTGTCATCGCAACCAATTCAGGAGTTTCTAGACTTTTAAAGCCTGTCTTTCTGAGTAATCAGCAAACTATCAAAAAAAAAAGAGAAAAATACTCTTAAAAGGCATAGTTGTTTTAGGAAAATTGTTAGGCCTCCCTATCTGATGTACAGATTTTATCTTGTTCGTCGCTTCATTTTTGAAAAATTTGATTAAACAAGAGTTTCGATGATAGTTGATCCGAATCATTTTGTAAATTTGTAAAAATCTTTATATATAATAAATATAGTTCGTCTACTCCTTATTATTGCAATAATAATAAATATATATCATGTATGTGTGTGTGTGTGTGTGTGTGTGTAAGTTGTGGCTGGCATTTAATATTTAATAACATGTTAAGTAAAAGGAATGAAATCCATTATATAATTTGTGTTTTTGTTTGGCCACAAACTACTCAAATATTCTATTAAACGCACTTAAGTCCTTAAAATGTGGCATTTAACCCCTTTCTTTAAACCAACACTACCGACTTAAATATATATAAATTCACTTATAAACAGAAAACCAACATCATCATCATCATCATCATCATCATCATTATCATCATCATTATTATTATCATCATTGTCGTCATCAAAGTGTATTGATAGATTAAATTACAATTTACAAGTGGTCAATACTTTGATCAAACTGCTTAACTGCACGCAAAGGATAATTGAATTGCCCTAAACATGAACAGCAATAGTAGATAATAGAGGGCAAAAGGAGAGAAGAGAAAAGGCTTTAAATAGCCTGGCTATTTAGTATCAAAGGAAGGGTTAATCCTAGTTTAAGACAATTGTTGGGCGGTCTTCAAAAGAAATCCCTTCTTCTTCTTCTTTTTTTTTCTTTTTTTTTTTTTGTTTCTGTTGGCTCTTCTTATTCCTACACTCCTTCCGTGTTATTTGAGTAGCTTAATATTTGCGGAACATCTAAGCGTAGCGAAAAGAAAGCGAAACAGTGGTAAACGAATGTAATCGTAATCGTAAATACCTTTGCACTGAGTAATTATCCTATAAATAAACATTAAATTAATGGAAACTTCAAAGCACATTCTAAAGCAACATGTTTTCTATGAGGCTTAAGCGGCTTTCGCTTGGTTTAAGCTTTAAAGCTCACAGCCTTTATAGAAAAAAAAAAAAAAAAATTCTTTTTTTTTTACACTTTCTTTGCTTAGTATTTTAATAGTAATTAAAGGTTAATTCACTATATGTTTTGGATAAACATAAGGTTTCTTTCTTTGTTAAGGTGTATTTTTTTCCTTTCGTAACATTCGTCTTCTTCTTCATCGCCTTACTCTTCTCTTAACGTAAGTTAATGACGGTAAAAAAAAACTGGTAAATGCTGTTAAAAGTGTAGTAATATGCAAGTTTAGTGTGACTAACGTTTTATATATATATATATATATATATATATATATACATATATGTGTATGTATACAGAGAAAAAAAATAAAGAGAAAAAACGAGGGAAAAATCCCTAACAAACAGTAGGTGAGTTTAAAACTATAAGTTTGTATTTTAAGCCTTTAAGAAGATTTAAGGCTTATGCGGTTTGACCAGCAAAGGAATACTGCTTCTTTTTTGTTGTAATTTAAAATTTTTATGCATATATATACATAAAAAAAAAGGAATTTTTATCCGTTAAGCCTAATTTTAATGCTCTGATATATATATACCTATATCTATATATATACATATATATGTATATATGCTGGTACTGGTATGTTTGATAACGTATCCCTCCATTCATTGAAACCATTTTTGGTTGATTGGTTTGTCTTTGGTTTTTGTTTTTTTTTTTTTTTTTTTCTTCTTTAACTCGTAAGGCATTTTAAGTTTTATTTCATTTTTGCTTCTTTTTATTTTTTCTTTTTGGCCAAAGGTTTTTGGCATAAATTTCCATAGAATTTTGTCAACGTAAACGCAACGATTTTTGTCAACCTTGATACGCTTATAACATATTGGTTTATAGTTGTCTGTCTATATATATGTACGCTTATGTATGTATACAAAAGTATTCAAACAGTTCATGGTGCCTCGTCAGTAGGTAACAATCAAAACCACTAAACGATTTTTTTTTTTTTTTCTTTTTCATTTCAGAATTTCGGTATTTTATAACAAGCATTAGACGACCGAGAGCGGCTTCTGTTTGAATGTTGTTTATTCTTTAGCATTTTTTTTTTTATTGAATCTTAAAATTTTTTTATTAACTTTTTTTTTTTTTGAAGCTTTACTATTTACCATCCGAAATGGAAAAATATAATTAATTTTTAATGTTTTTCATAGAAATGTTATAATGCTTGCTTTTTTTTTTTTTGCTTCAAGTTAAAATATTTTTTATTTAAACCTATCAAAAAAGAATTTCAATTAATTTTTGTCATTTTTCTGTCTTCACCTTTTTTTTCTTTTTTTTTTTTTGGTTTTTAATTAAGTCTATTATGTTTTATATTATATTATTAAAGCGAATACTAAAAAAAAAAAGAAAAAAAAAAAGTGATGTGCGATTTAAATTTGGGATAACCAATGAGTTGGTTAGTGTTTAAAAATGTCAATAGTCTTAGTGTACTAAAGTACTAAAATTTCGGACTCATTTCTTTTGTGATATATTAAGAATTTACGAATTTTTTTTCTATAAACAGTAAGTAAACAGTAAATTTTATATGACGAATAGTCATAAAAGTAATCGGATCGAATTCATTCTCAATAGTGTACACCGTTTAGCCTAAACTATCGTTGAAGTATATTTTATGAAGTAATATCCAAAAAAAATTCAAAAGTTACATGACGTAGACGAATGAGGAGATATATAATAGAAAGGTTAGGAACAACCACAGTTGAAAGTTTTGCAAAGAAATATAAGCCATTCATCTCTAACGGTCGTGAATTCTGAATCAATTCAATTTCTGATGAGTAGCTTACAGAGTAGGTAAGATAGTTGCGAAAAAAAAACGATTAAAATAAGAGAAAAATCAAAAAACTTGATTTCCTTGAATATGATTGTCTTCTTCTTAGGGGGACACTTACGCCCTAATTCATTCTTAGTGAAAAGCATACAACTTTCTACATTTATAGCACCATTTTTCCATTTTTGATGATGAAGAAACTGAACTTTTCCTTCACTTAATTATCCAATACGATACAATACTATTGGCAAGCAAGCCCCACTCGCCATAATGAAGAATATCTCTATTTTTAACGTTTGTCCGACAGTATTGTTCATTACACTATTAGAGTGTACTATCAGGAGAGAAATTGTCGAGTCATTATTTCCGCTTTGCTAATTCATATCACTTATCAAGATATGTTCCAGCTGTCCCTTGAACTTCGCCTTCAATTTAAAACTCTATAATGCAAAAAGGAATTGACGGACGGCCTTCCCTTTGGCCGATTGATAGAAGATGTCTGGTAAATTAATTAATACATGCAAAAATGGAAAAGGGATATGACGAATAAGTTTTCCCCTTTTACCTATTTTTACTTTTGAACACATGTCACGGATGCCTGCGGGTAATGGTGGTAATTGATCAACAGCACAGTGGTAGCCTTATGGCGGAAGCAGTCAGTTGATCAATTTGTGAGTCCTGACTGCTTGGGTGCGGCCCTTCGGGGAGTACTCGTGGTGGTTGTGGTTGGCGAGTTCTTAGCTAAAATGGAACAATTGAGTGCAGCTAGGCCTCGCCATTGACCAGAGTGGGGTTTATTGTTCCATACACAATAAACTGTTCTGGACTCTGGTGCTGTTTAGGCCCCTACTCTGTGGGGATTGTCTAACTCGCCAGGGGGCGTAGTACGCTTAAAAGTGGCTTGGGCCACCGTGGGGTTAAGCTTTTCAGGCAGGAACCCACGTTAAACCCTTGCCACAAATTTCTGTCTCTTGAACTTCGCCTTCAAGTTAAAACTCTATAATCTGATAAGTGCAACCAGGTGATGTATGCGAATTGCTTAAACAATGGTTTTCACCAATTAAAACGTCCAGTGTTCATGAGCCTAAAGTATGTCAATGCACCAATTCTCAAAAGAATATCTGAAAAATGAAGTTTTGTCGGTCTACATACATTGCCATATGGACAGTAATTTGACAGAAAAGTTTAAATCGATTTATAATCATTTTTCGAAGCGTTTGGGATGCGACAATTTCAGCTCATTTTGAGTGTTGCCTAGATATCTGATAAGAAGCGAAAAATTGTAATTCAAAAAATCGAAAAAAAACTTTCATTCGAGTACTTTTTTAAATAACTATAAATATAAATAAAAAAAATAAATAAAAATAAATAAAAAAACGCCACAAGCTCGCCCAATAAAACATTGCTAGTTGGCTTGTTAGGTCTTAGCACAAGCAAATGTTCGAAGACTTATTAGATCTAAAGCCTTCCACTTAGTAAGTGGATTTTTACTTGTCAAAAAATGGAGAATGGGAAATATTTTTTTTTTCTTCAATTTTTCAAAGCAAACTATGTCGGAAAGCTTAAGATTTTCTTGGTAGATAATGGATATAAGACAATTGTAGGCATAAGCGAATTGCAGCATAAGTGAAAGTATTCAAAATTCGATTTAAAGCAAAGCCAAAGATCTCTGAGTCACTTATAATAGCTTATAATAAATTCCGCGGAGACTTGTTGAGATACTTTTATGCTTTTTCCTTTTTCTCTCTTCTTCGTCTATCGTCTTACATTTTTCCTATGTTCACTACAACTTTTCACAAGTTTGTTCTAATTTATTTGTACCACTATCAGGTATCAAGTGCCACCGAAGCAATCTTCTAACTTCGTCTTGACAAAAGTTGCGACCTATTGTGGGAGTGTTTTCGTGGATTTCATTGGTCTGTGAGCGCGTTTGCTCACTTGCTCTGCCGTAGAGCTGTATCGCAAGCGGGCGTCTGGTAAAGCTTTAACATGGGCCTTGCTCTTATCAGAGAACGGACACATCCGTGCACCGACTAATAATCAGTCCTCGAGAGCGATGTTGAGTTTTGTTGTTTGTCATCGCATACAGTGGGTTTAAAGCGTTCACAACAGTAACCTCTCTTTCGTAGACCGCTGTACTATATATGTATTTGTAATTTTAAAATTTATTGTTAGTTTGAGAAACACTTAAGAATTTTCGTTTGAAGCGGTGAGGATTTCGGTGTTTATGTTCGAATCTAAAACTTTTATTTTGATCGGTCATAAGTCTTTCGCAATTGTGACAACAATTGTGTGTGTTGCCGAGTAAAGCGAAGAGTGTTTATACTGCCACACTAAGTAATTGACGAAAATAAATACAAATCTTAACAACAGCAATAGCAACAGAACAGAACGTAACTTATAAACAATGAATTTTTCGTCTTTTATTTATTTTTTTTTTTTAAATTTAAAATTTCAAACGCGTTTTGAAAACGAAAATTGAAAAACAAAAACTTAAGAAACAAAAAAAAACACGAGAAAAAAACAAAATTCAAAACTTGTTCTGCTGTGCCACCAGACTATTGATGATGTTATTGCTATTGTTATTCTATATCTTTGACTTTTGTGAATTAAAATTTGACCAACAAAACGACAACAACAAGATGAACTGAAAAGAGAGAGAGAAAAAAAAAAAAAAAAAAACAAATATAACAACTACAACATTGTATTTTCATGCATTGTTGTATTGTATTGTTTTCTGTATTGTATTGAAACATTGACAACTGAAATTTTAGATCGACCAAAACGCATACGAATGACAATAATAATAATACCGATGATCATGTTGATGACGATGATCATGGTGATGATGGTGATGATGACGATGATGATGATAATGATGATGATAATGGCGATACTATGGCAGTAATGGCAGTAAAATTGAAGTTGGATTTAACAGAGCTTGTTGGTGGTGACACTGTTGACAATGTAGTTACCCCGATGATGATAATGATGATGATGACATTTTTGTGGTCGTTCAGAAATCAGAATTTTTTGGTTTCAAGTTGAGTTTTCAAGAGAACTGAAAACCGAAGAACAAAAACCAAAACATTTTTGCAGACGCGACACTTCATACATAATAAAATCGTGAAATGTCTCAAATGTTTGTTGCTGTTACGTCTTTCTTTTTTTTTTTCTTTCAACTTTTTCCTCTTCATTTTAAATTGTTGAGCTGTTTTGTTTTTTTTTTTGGAAATTTTATTGAAATAAAACGCAACACGTTTTGAAGGTTCTAAAATTTTCAATAAAAATTTTTGTCAAGTAACAAAAATCTACACTTTTAAGGCTTCTTTTGACAGCAAAGCAACAACAAAAGAAAAAAGAAAACAAAAATAAAAAACCTTGGACTTGAATTTTATATAAAAATATATGCCTTTGTAGGTTTTTTTTTTTTTTTTTTTTTTTTTTTTTTGCTATTGTTACTGAATATTGTTGTTATTGTGTTGAACTTGTTGTTGCTCAGATTTGTGGTTAAATCACAGACAGGGCTTTCACAAATGAGTGCACAATTTTCGAGAGTGATGTGTTAAAATCACAAGCGTCACTATAATCGCAAAAATCTTGCACAACGAAAACGGGTTAAAAGAATTTCAACACATATGCCCGCACATGTCCACGCATGTATGTGTCTTTACCTAGCACTACACTTGGTCTGATGTTTTTCTGATTTTTCTGTTTTTTCTGTTTTTTTTTTTTTTGGGATTTTTTTTTTTTTTGTTTTTGTTTTTTTTTTTTTTTTTCTTTTTGCCTTAATTTCAACCTACCGGGGATATCTTGCGGTTTTAATTTTTTGGCAGACTATGTGACGCTCTATATAAAGGACAAATGAAACGCTCTTGAAGCATCAGAAACAGAAATCCAAACCACACATCATATTTAGATTTTTATCATCAGATTACTTTCACAAGGAAACTACAGATTTATTGTTTTTCATTTTTGTTGTTGTTGTAGCTGTTGTTGTAGCTGTTATTACTGTTACATGATGTTGTTTTGCAAATTAAAGGTTTCTTTACCTTCATATGTAAATTGCAAAATAAGTTAAAAGTTTTTAATTTCACCAAAACAGAATGACACACACACTGCACCCACCATCAAGGGCACAAGCGAACACCATAACAACCCACTGACAACTTAGGCAACCACTTAACGTAGAAAATAACTTATGAGCAGACTAGGACTAGTTTTGCTGATGGATGAAAAAGACAACAAAAATAGCGTAACACTAGTCAAGCACTTAGTTAGAATGCTGGAAGCATTCTGCTTCTAGACGATATAGATGTTTTAAGCGAGTGGGTGCAGGGTACTAATATTAAAAACATAAGAAAAGATATCGAAGAATTTTTGTTTTACACGCCTTCACTTTTTGAAAAACATGCAAATTTACCTAAGCTTTATACATTTACGAATAGGTGGAAGTGAGTTATTTACACGTATGTGTATGCGTGCAATCGACTGTCTAGTTCAGTTTTGCTTCGCTGCATATATGTAAACAACCATGTTTTGTCACACTTCTGGCACATAAAACAACAATAGCCAACAACATAGCAATAAAAAAGAAAACAATAGGCAACAAAAGTCATAAACTTTTTTAAAAAAAAAAAAAAAACAAAATTCAACACTTTTTTTCTCTTTTTCATCTATATATATATATATGTACATGTACATATATATTGTGTATGAGTATAAAGCTTCTCGTTACTATTTAATGGTGTAACGCTCAAGCTTAGGCGTGACTTACTTTTTATTTTAGTTAAGTAACTGTATTAATATTGTGTTACACTCATACACGCTTATACATCATATTGCTTTCTCATTATGTTTGCAGATGTTTTTTTTTTTTCCTTTTTTTATTTTTTTGCTACCGTATATCTGAGTGTGAATAACTATGAAATTTTAACTGTTATATGATCTTGATTGTTAAGCTGATTTGAAAAGTGTGCCATCTTCAGTGGCATCAATTCTGTCGCAAGTAGGGGGTGTCTTTCATATCTATATATATATGGTATAAATATATATATATTCATATTCAATGTTTTAATACCTATACAAATATATATATTCTACAACAAACGCACGCATATATCTGAGTTTACTTCTTCTTCTTCTTCTCGTTCATATTTTGCAGTTTTATACACTTATTTATATATGTATGCAATAAATTTGATATTCCTGTAATATGATCATGGTTCTGTACTGCATAATACTACAAAATTCAGTTTCAAGTCTCACAAGAAAAAAAAAAACCCGAAATATTTTAGCAGATGTTGTAAATTTAATAAATATAAACGCACACTTGACCTAAATGAAAATTTTGTATGAAAGCCATTGCTCGTCGTCGACTACCACTGGTGCTGCTAGGTGGTCGGCACACGCTTATTGTAGACCAACGTTGATTATTATCGCCAGCTGTAATAGTTAACTAATGCAATAAATAGGCTTTTTTTTTTTTCTTTTCCACTTCGAGAGATTGTTTTCCAATATAAATTAAGATATTTTTGTTTTTTTTTTTTCTTTTTTATTAATGAATGGAAAGTTTTAGCAAAAATATTTTTATACAAATACTACTTTTAGTTTTTGTGATCAGTAAAGCAAGCAAATTTTTTCTCATTTTCAGATATTGTCTGTAAGTAAGCATATTTTATTAGTATATTATTTTAATGGGCAAATTTAAAAGATTTCTCTGTCGAAAAATATCGGTTTTATAAGAAAAACTCTTTTTTTTTGATATCGCAAATTTTGAAAATAAAAAATAATTATTTGAATTTGATGGCGATATAGTTTGAAATTAAGTCAAATTTAATTTTGTTTTGGTGTGTTTATCTTTGTCCAGATATATGATATACATTTCAAAATTGAACGTACTAAGCTTTAGTTAACTTTCCAATACTTATTTATTTCAATTAGTATTGCATTTGTAAAAGAAATGTATATCATATTATTGCAGAAGAAATTTATATTTTCGAAAGCGGAAAAAGTACAGTTTACGGTTTCCATTTATTAACAATACGATGTAAAATATTGCAATATATTCGATTTGTAATAAAAATTAATATAAATCTATCTTATAGACAAGACATTGGCAATTTAAATTCAATAGAATAGTAACAGTGTCAGTGCTTGAGTTTTTTAACAAAAATATCTGACCTTTGAGCCATTATGGTAAACATAGGGTATTCTATCACTGTGTGAAATATGTATATAAAAGCACTTCGAATTATAATCCTTGTCTTATCCGGACATATAATGAAGAGTTGTTGTAGGTACAGAACTTTCAGTATTCCAGTCAAAAGCCCCTTCTGTATTTGTATAGAACTAATCGGGTTTTGCTAGGAATCTTCATTCTGGCCTAAAACTACTGGAATAGTTAATTACTCAAATAAGATACAGTGAGCTACTTACGAAGAACATCTACAGAGAGACTAGAGAATAATTTTACAATATTGTCGATTCCAAAATTGGAAATCTTTCCTTTAGCTTTTTAAATTTACATAAATGAAAAGTTGAGTAAGACATTGAATTCAGAGAAATTTCGTTACGCTTCCTTTGTGTTTGTTGAAAAATGGGAGAAGGCGAACATTTATTTCGTGCCAAGCTAATGCTTTGAAAACTAATACTCGATTTATATATTTAATTATTATAAAGAGTCAATATGCGTTGAAACGCTCTTTCTAACGGTTGAACAACGGATACTCGTCCCGAGGCGATTAAACATTTGTACATTTTTTGATTAATCGTCACTGACGAAGTTGATTGAGTCTGAATAAACAAATCATTGAAATCTTTCACGATTTCAAACTCTACTCATACTAGGATTAATTAAACTAATTACATCCATGCAAGGATTTACTTAGAATTATATCAAAAAATTATTAATTAAATCGTATCAAGACGTTGAACTTTGTTAATGAAAAAGCTATATAGGACTATTGCACACATTCCGTTATACTTTCAAGTGCTTAGAGATATACGAGGAATTCGATGAAGTTTTATAAAAAATATGAATTTTTAATATGGTTGTGGGCGTCAAAAAATTTGCTACATAAGAGGATATAATTTCTTTCTATCTAGAAACGATTAATGACAATTCATTGTTGATACCATTGCCTCAGGAGCTAATGTTACGTAAATTTCTCAGGAAATGTTCGATAACACGTAAAAAAGTCTTTAAGTCGCTAATTAGGATCATCAGGAATACTTATACCAATGAATTTTGGAATGAAATCAGTTTATTGATTTTCAAGAATTACATAGCATAGCATAACGGCCGGAAGGACAATTAGAAGACATGCTCATCCAGAGTAGTCAAGAATGGAATATATAGGAACGGAGAAGCACGTTCTACTGGTTTACACCTTCAAACGTCTGCTTGCTACAGTATATTCTTTTTATATGTCTTTTATGTTTTAGGTTTTTATAACTAAAAAAAAAACTGGTTTTTAAAAGTTCAACTTAGGGCTATTGCAAGACATTTGCGGACGTAGCACCAGAAAAAATGCAGTTAAACTCTAATAAACTATTCGTTGATTATGCGTATCCAAGCTATTAGCATTTTTTACATTTTTGTTCATAAAAAAAAAAATATAGAAGAAAAAATAATTGTTGTACTTAATAGATTTGCTTTCTTTTTTTTTTAAATTTTTTTCAATAATTACTTAAAGGTTTCTCCGGAACTCCAAAGTGTTTCCAACACTTTCTTGTAATTGTTGTTGTAATATTTGTTGATGATGATTGCTGCCACTATTCAAGATTTTCGGGGATTAAAAAATCAGGAAAAGATAATGTTTTTAAATTTTTTCTCAAGTTTTATTTTTGAAATATATTCAATATCTCATATATATATATATATACATTTATATATATACATATATATAGATATATATATATATACATATATATCCTTTTTATTGGCTAAATTTTATTCATTTATTATTTTTCGCTTTTTTTCATTATTTTATGTATATATTTATATATATATATATATATATATATATATTAAAGAATAGTATTAAACTTTTATGGATTTATTTTTTTATCTTTTTATTAATGTACAATACAAATAATTAAAAATGTTTCGTTTTTTAGAAAGAAAATTATTTTCTTTTAGGATTTTTAGATTATTTATTCATTTATTTTTTTCTTCTATTAAGTTTGTAAAACTTGATTTTGATTGCGTTTTAATTACAATTTCGCTAAACGACTAATTCATAAAAAAAATAAAAAATAAAAAAAAAAAAATAATAATAATCAAAACAAAAGTATTTATGAAAAAAATCTTTTTCTCCTTACATAAAGCAATCAATCAATAATAATATAAAATAAAAATAATATTTGTAGACAAATTTAAAAAAAAAAAAAAAAATTATTTAAAATATCACCTAATGAAAATTACGTATTTCAGTTTTCTGTTTTTACTCGATTTGTAAAATGGAGATTTGTTTTTTTTGTTTTTTTTTTTTAAATTAATAATAACAGAAAATAACAATAAACAAGAAAGTAAAAGATTTTTTATTTGAAGATTTTTTTATTTTTTTTTATAAAATTAAAACAAACAAAGCAATGCTTTTTTTTCTTTAATGTTATAAAATTCTATAGCTTTTTTTTTTTTTTTGTTTTTTGTTTTATATATATAAATATAAAGTACAACAACTATTTTTTAAAGAAAATTTTTGAAAACTTTTCTTTAACAAATAAAAAAAAAAAAATTTATTTAAAAGAAGACTTTTTTTAAAGAATTTTTTGTTTAAACGCGTTTTCCTTTTCATGAGCCCATATAGCTTTTTATACATATTCTTTAGATTTAAGTCTTAATCACTAATTGTATTAGGTTTTAAAGGTTTTTAGTCGGATTCATCTAAATAAATATTTATTTATTTTTTTATATATATATGTTTATGTACGTATGTAGAAATAGAGCATAAAGTTTTTTAAGTACATTCTAGAGAGGGGGAAAAGAAGTTTCTTTTTTTTTTTTTTTGAAAACAAAAAAGTGATGATAATAATAATAATAATGAAAAAACTCTCCTTATTATCGCTTTTAATACTCATTCAGTAGAAGGACCATAGCTACCGAAGTTTTATTGTTATAGTAACTATGACTGTTAAGTAGTTAAGGTATTAGTAGTTTAGCATTTATTTTTTTTTTTTCCTTTTTCTTTTTATTTTTTTTATCTATGTATATGTATATGTATAAATGTATCTATGTATTGTGTATATGTATAAAAAAAAAAGAAGGATAACCCTTTACTTACTGAAGCAAAGAGTGCTTTTTACGTATATCGTTTACGGTCTCAAGATCGTTTCTTTCCTTTAATGTACTATAATGTAAGTTTTTTTTTAAGTAGATTGGATGTTAGAAGAGGTGTAAGTGTTCGTGTATGTGAAACGTTAGGTTAGGTAGGTTAGTTAATAGTAAGAATTTTAAAATATTGTTTTATATATATATATTTATATGCGTTTAAATATATTTTTAAATATATTACATTTTCTTATTATTTTTTATGTGTCCTTTGTATTTTAGTTCCTTTTGTTAAAGATATTCGTATACTTGGCATTTGAACTTAAGTTTTTTCTTTCGTTTTTTTTTTTGTTTCATAAAAAATCAATAGCGAATAATAAAAAAGTAAATGATTTGTTTGGCAAGTTTTTTTTTTTTTTTTTTTTTTTTTTTTAAAGAAACTAGAGGGACGTTTCCTTTTTGCTTTTAGGTTTTTAGAAAAATCGTATACTTGTTAATATTATTATGTTTGTATGTATGGTGATGGTAAGGGGAATGAAAAAAAATCCTTGCTTTACTGTTTTTGACAAAAAAAAAAAAAAAATCTAAAAAAAACCTAAACAAAAAAAAAAAATTCTACAAAAACATTTAAAAATCTGCCTCATTTTTAATCCGATAAGTGGCATAAGTTTGTTCCAATGGATTAAATTGTTGTTGTTGTTGTTGTTGATGATCCTTTAATTATCATTGTTTTTATTAGTTTCATAAGGGAAAATAAAAAAAATAAAAAAAATGAAAAAAAAAGTTGTAGGGGTTTGTGTGTTTATGCATTTAAATAACAATTCAATAAACACACACACACACACACACACACATACACACACACGTACGCATTGTCATCAGAATTAAATGAGAATAAGTGAGAACGAGAAAGAGAAATGCACATATAAGCACATTGGGAGAGAGAAAAAGAGACAGGAAAACAAGTTAAAATCAGAGAACTATATACACCAGTCGCAAAAAATTGCTAATAATTATAAAATATATTAAAAAGAATTAAATCAAAGAATAAAAAATTCTTTTAAAAAATAAATAACTGTTGAAGTGAGAGTTAAAAGTTAGTAGGGGTTAAAAAAATTATGTATACATATATATATATACATATTAATACATATATATATACAATATATATTTATATACATATATATATATATATATATATATATAATATTAATGATATTAATTATATATTATTACATATATTCTATATTGGCGAGCTATATGGGCCTCTTGCAAAAACGAAGTTGTGTTTCTTGTTCTGATTTTTCTGTTATATTAAATTATTTATATTTTTGTTGCTGCTTTTTTGTTGTCGTTCTTCTTGTAGTAGTTGTGGTACTTTTTACTTTGCAAAATGTTTGTATTTTCTTACTTTTCGTTTTCTTGTTTTTTTTTTTTTTTTTTTTTTACATTATATTTATAATCTCTATTATCTTTAAACAAAAATATTTTATACTTATTTATTTATTTTAAATTTTGTTTTAATTATTTGTTGTAATCTTTATGTAATTTTTAGAACAAATGCTGTTTTGGTTTTAACAATTATTGCCATTGAATTGCAAAAATATTTTTGTTTTCGTTTTCACTTCAATATCAGGACCATATGATAAAAATTCTTTTAAAGAGAATCCAGACCTTAAAAAAAAGGAAAGTATTGCAGCACGTATAGTAAAAATAGGATTAACTTTGTGCCCCATTCTGTCGTCAGTAAAACCATAAATAAGCTTTGCTTGGTTTTGCTTTACTTTTTTTTTCATTTTTCTCTCTCTTGTATCTTTACTCTTATTTTTTCACATATATATATATATATATATATATATATATATATATATATATAGATATATATATGTCTCTTAATGTTTGTTTCTTTTTCATAGCATTTCCTTACGTTCATTTGCTTTTTCCCAATTGCTGGCCAGTTTCAATTCCAATTTATTTATACGCACTTTTTGGCTTGGCTGTGTTTTATATATGTTTTCATTTTCATTCGGTTTTTTGTTGTTGCTTTTTGTGTTTGTTTTGCTTTTTGTATTTTTTTTTTGTTTTTTTGGCAAAAGCTCTTATGCTTCGTTGACTGGTTGTACTGTATTGGTTGGCTGTATTTTGTTGGCTTGGCATGGGGGGCTTCATCGCAACATAAATCACAGTGGTGGTTGGCGGTGTGTGTGAGTGTGCTCTCGCGTTCATGGCTCTATATTTGTTTCGTAGACGATTTTTGCTATACGTGTTGCAATCTTTCTTTTTTTTTAATTTCTTCTTCTTTTTTATAACGTGGTTTTAATACGTTTCTGTTTTGTTGTAATTTTGTTTTTGTTTTTTTAGTTTTCGTATTTTGTTTTTGGTAATTTACACTTTTGTTTTTATTTTTTATGTTTAGGTTTTTTTTTTATTATTATTATTTTTTCATTATTTTTAAATTTTAATCCCAGGGCATTGTGAGCACCCGCTTCGTTTTTGCAAGAAGGTCGTTATCGTACTACGAACATGGGTGCACCACCGCATTGTAGCTCGCCAATATAGGACCATGTGCTCCCGCGAAGGGGGTACTCACAACGTCTGGTGTACTAGCTCCATCGGTGTGTGATGTCGAATCGGCATTACTTCTTCCTTCACCATTAGCTGAACCCAATTCTGGTGGTTTGGTGGTGTCCCGTTCGTCAATCACTAAATCTATTGGCATTTTACCCTTTAAACATGAGATATATCGGTGACAGAAATTATCGCATAATTCATGTACCTAGAATGCGTGTGCCGCGCGCATTAATGCACACAACCAATAATAGAGATGCACAAAAAGAGAGAAGAGAGAGAGAGAGAGAGAGAGAGAAGAACAAAAAACGAAAAGAGCAGAAAGAGAAAATGGAGAAAAAAAACAAGAAAAATTATTTTTTATTCAATATATTATATTTATTTTAGAGTATATTTATAATTATAAAATTTATATATATATATAGGATAATAGAAACTCTCCTGTTGTCCTATTAACAAGCATAACACAACATTTAAAATTATGTTACGCTGTAAGTTGTTGTAAACCGCCTTCGCTTAAAGTGGTGGCTTCATGAACTGCTAGTATCATCTTTCATTAATCTTCTACGGGTAAAAATGCTAACAACCATGACTGTGTGTGATTACCTACTCCTACAACTCCAGTCTTACTTAGCTCCTTTTGCATCTTTGCTGAGTACAATCCCTTTTTTAAATTCTTCAAATATTTCCTTTTTCTTGAGGAATTCTCAAGCTTTTGTCTACTTTATCTTCTCACGAAATGGTTGGAAAGGAGGGTATGGTTACTTTATGATTGCCTTTCTAACCTTTCTTTATCCAAAGATAAATGTGCCCTCAATCCTATAGTTCCGCAGATTACGCTGCTTTGATGGAAGTCGTGAAAACAGGTGCTTCCCAAAAAGAGGAACCATTTTGGTATTACCCTCAATATATTGAAAATTTTTGGGCTTTACGTGCTAATGAAGATCCTTGTCCAAACGGGTATAACAAGTTAAGATACTGATTTGCAAAAACTTCTCCAATCGAAAAGTAAGGCGCGGCTGACAATTTCTATACTGTTTTCTTCTCTTCGGACCACATGATCACAACATGAAAAAATGTATTAAGTCTATCTTTTACTGTTAAGATAATTATATGTTGTTCGACCTTTAATATAATTTTGCCGGCTGCTAGAAGTCGACTCGGCTTAAGGGGTAGTGTGCTGCCTTCTCTTTCTATTATTGGCTTATATAATCTGCAAAATTTTCAAAAATGGTATAAAACGACTGCTGTGGGCGTGGCAAGATTTCAAATGATCCGAATCTTTCGAATATATAGCTATATACATATAGCGATGTCACAGCCACGTGAAACATCAAAAGCGCTTTTCTTGATAACGTTGGTTTCACGTTCATCGAACTATTGGTAATTTTGCTTTCATTTTCGCAAAATTTTAATAATTGCTTCGGAATAACATTCTCTAGTGGCCATTACATGATTTCCGAATTTGTCGATTCTACGGCCAAATTTTTCAAACGACAATTTCAAATTGATTTTCAAATCTATTTGTACAAAAAATGAGAAAATAGTTCCTAGATTTTGAGTCATATTTTTAAAAAATATTTGGGCAATTGTTCGAGATGCAAAATGGCGAGCTAAAGTTGGAACAATAACGGGCACCCTTCCAAATAGAAGCATTGCCTTTAGAATGTTGTCACCCAACCAGTTTTTTTTTTCCCCCTAAATCTGTGAAAATATATTTTACATACTCTTAAGACTTTCACTTTCATATACAACGTGTGATACAAGGCTATATGAAGTTTATGCGGAAGCCTGTCTGTCCGTCTTTCTGGTGTTCAATTTACAAGTCGTAATTTTTAAGATACATTGATAAAGTTTGGTAAACGCACGTGTTTTGCCACAGGGACGAGCGCTATTGGACCCCTTTTTTGACCGCTTCTCATAGAAGGCTTTCTTGTAATAAGTCGTTACATGGAATAAGTGAAATTCACTATAATGCTCTTACTTGTTGTTGTTGTTATATAAATTTAGGACAACGATCCCATTCTTAGTGGACTCGACTTGGTATAGAACTTGTTAATTAAATGGATTCGGAGATGGTTTGGGAAAATGGACGTAGTCCTCGTTTTGATCTAGAAAACTATAAACAGGAAAATAAGTCCTTGTCGCTTTGGAGCTCAGCAACAACGAATTTCATTGAATTTTAGTAAAATTTGATATTTTGCTCAATATTCTGTCCGCCTTTACCGACACTGCCCCATTCGTGTGCACAAGCAGTTAATTCCCTAACAATATTGAGAGACGAAAAGGCTTCTAACCTAGTGAGGGTGCATTGTTTGATAATTTTATATAGGTTTTTTCAACTAATTCCAAAATTTTGCTATAAAAAATGAGAAAATTGACAAGATTCTCCGCTCATGGCTCAAGTGCCTCAGTTGTTTTCCCTAGTGAGCTTCCCGCTTACACAAAAGCTAAAACTAAATGATTTTACATGAAGCGCCTTTTCGTGGCTTTTGGCGTCACAGGCTATCATATCTCCTAACTTTAGTAGCTTCTCGACTGGCGATAATAAATGTTACGAATGTTTACGCAGTGTTTGTTGTAGTTACACACAAGTTTAAAATATAAGATTAATAACTATTCTCAATAGTAACGATACTCTTGTTTACGTTCTTCTGATTTCAGTGGCGATTAGAGAAATACTGCTTAAAATTAAATATGCCAAGAAAAATGCCTCAGAAAAAAAAAAGAAGAAATTGTTATTTAAAGTAAGAAAGAGATTATTTAAAAAAAAAAAAAAAAAAAAAACAAAAAAAAAAAAAGAACTCTCAACTGCACATTATCATGCGGTATAGTTATATATGCTGTTGTTCTTGTTGTTGTTGTTGTAGCTTTACGTGGTGCTGTGTTGAGTTTACAAAACCCATCAAAACATGATAGACATGCAAATGAGTTTTTGCGTATAATGTGGTATGTGAGGCAGCGTAAAAAATGGCGCAACTTAAATGTGCATATTTGTGAAGAAAAAACTTAAAAATAAATAAATGAAAAAGAAAAAAAAAAAAAAAAATATATATATATATATATATATATATATATAAAAACGGAAAAAGAGAACAAGAGATCTTTATAGTAAAACCCTTTTTTGTTTTTATATACCCACATACATAAATATATATGCATGCAAACAACATACACATGTACATGTATGCGCATGTCTGTACGTATTTGTAGCCATAAAGCCGGCCGGTTTTTGGACGGCTGACTGTAATGTAAAAATTGGCATAAATATGCATCAGACCCGATATGCATATTGGCCTAAGGCATCACAATGGCAACCATGGCTAACTCTTCTTTACTCCACACATGTACACATTGCTCCTTATACATATGCATACATATATATATATATGAAAATGAATGGTATATAAAACAATGTTGATATGTATATCGCGTATATATGTATGAGTGTAGGCACATAGAACCACATGCGAACCATCAGCTAAGCTTACACACATGTTCGCCTGCGTTGTTTAAAAGCATTGAATATCAACAAAATGCGTTTTTTCTTTCGTTCTTATAGTTATTGTTATTGTTGTTACTTTTTTGTTATTTTTAAATTTTATTTAAAGCAGAGTTGTATTTTATGCATTTTTAAGATAGTATTTTAGAATACTGTTCATTACGGTCATATTAAGTGCAACAAGAACAACAAGATCACTGCTCCACATTTGATAAAAACAGATAACAAGAGCAGTGAATAAAATTAAGCTTTTAGTGATAGTGAGTCCAAGCTAAATGTGTGTTTGATCACGATGATGGCTATGTCGCTACTCATCATTCTCATCATCATCATTATTATTCTCACCGTCATTATCATTATCAAGCGTATGTTGTTGTTGTTGTTGTTGTTGTTTATGCAACAACAATATGCAAATTTTGAATCTCTTTTTTATTTTCATTTAGAAAAAAACAAAAATAAAAAAAAAATAAAAAAATAAAAAAAGAAAATAAACACCGACTTCAATATAAAATTGCATTTTTTTCTGGTGAACAATTTTGTGTCACTGCTAAAATTTTTTATATACAAACTTTATTTATTTATTTTTTTCATCTGTGTATTTTCCGTTCGGTAAACTTGACAAACTGGTTTAATGTATACTTGTTGACCAGTCAGTCAGTAAGTATAGTTAAGTCAGTCATTCCAGGCAGGCAGGCAGGCAGGCAGGCAGGCTGGCAGCTAGTCAGCCTGTTGTTAGCCAGAGTTTTAAGTTTTGCGGTCAATGTTATTGTCACCAAAAACAGTAAAGAAACAAAAATAAAAAAGATAAACATATGCCTCTCGCTGACTGCTTGTTGGCCCGGCTTAACGGCGAAAAAAAAAAAAAAACAGTCACCACTTGGTTTATATGTCTCTGCGTACGTATTATGCCTGTGTTTAAGACAATGCAGATGAAAACAGATGAAATCAGAGGAAAAAACAAAAAAAATAAATAAATAAATAAAAAAATAAAAAAAACTCTAAGCCTGACTTTTGGTCAAAAAAAGGAAACCATAAGCCAGAAGAATACATTAACTGATTTACTTCAAGACTGGTTTTTCGAAATTTCCTTTTGGCCTTTTTATGTCAACCTGACCGAGCAATCGCATCGCATCGCATCGCATCGCATCGCATCGCATCGCACAACGCAATAATAAACGTTCACATCTCAACGTTTTATTTTTATTTTCTTTCACTACATTTTTCTACATTTGCTTGCTGCTTCTTCATTTCTTTGGTCCACGGATACGGGATAAATATCAAGACAAGATAACTGAAAATTTGTCGCTGATTGACTATATTGATGTATATTGAACTTTAATAAAAGCATTATATTGCAAAGATAACATGAATAAATTAAGGCCTGTTTGCTTAAACTTTTATCTTAGAAATGTGAAATAACTTAACCTGTTATCGCGTTATGTTTATAAAATTATCAAAAGAAAATACGAATAAATTGAGTTCAAACTAGTTTCGCGATTAGCGATTATTTGAAAAAGATTCATTTTATATTCTCAACGATAAATAACAAAATTGTTCATAAGCTAATCTCAGAGGTAATTGAAATTTACTCTTAAGTAGCCAAGATATGGTCAGACCGTTAGAGTGATAAGGGCAATGCACCATTTGCTTAATTCTGAAATAATAAAAAGGTTTTCCAAATAACTGCAAGATCCCATCGTAATTATCTATAATTGGGAAACAGATTTTTTCGTGTTCTTACGGTTGCGAATGGGTACTTTTACCAGTAGGTAAAAGCTTCCCATTGACCAGTTCACAAAAAGGGGAAAAATCTTTACACGCATTAAAAGGAGCGATCGAAGCGAATGAAATTCTAAAAATACTGCGGAGATGTCAGTAATAACATCTCAACCATACAAATATTCAAATCTTATATTATTTGGAAGAAGCGGAATAATTATATAACACAAAAAAGCGCTGGGCTTAAGGAAATTCTAGTATTTCTCTTCCGATTACTTTATCTGATTGCTAAAGCACGTTTATAGCTCGCCAAAGGTAGGACCTGAACGCATCAAACGTCTGCATCAAGATACAAACTTTACTTTCACACAATTTTGTGCTTCATATGTGATAGGAAGAACTGAAAACTACTTGGCGGAGGGCCAATGAAAAGGAAGACTACTTCAAAATCAGAACACATAGAAACGGCATAGAAACTTTGCAATTTGCCACAGAAAGCTTAGTCTTCAATTTTCTATCGAACATGGTCGCTATAAGAGGAAAATCAATATATGAAACTGAGAGAGAAGAGAGGACCATTGCTGCGAACCAGTCATATTCTCAAAGGCCTCTGTTTACTTGACATGCGGGTGCTGATCTGACATAAGAGATGAGAAGAGAATTAGTTTTTTCCCCGTTTGAAATTAATAGCAGCAAAAGCCGTATACAACCATCAGCAGTTTTTTCACTTACTATTGAGCTATTACTTGTCTTCCTTTGTTCAATCCTTTCATAATGATTTTATATAATATTGGTATTGTTGAAGCCGCTGCCAGTTGTCAGGCAACGATAACAGCATCTTAACTATCCAGAATCAAGACCATTTTCAAGCGTTTTATTAAACATTTACGCAAAACTACACTAAGAATATATGTAATGAAGTTCAATTTCGCTTTTAAGAGGTTCAATAGTAGACGACAAACTAATGAAGAGAAGTATGGCTAAGCAAAGTAGATTTTATCATTGCATTATTTTAGAATGTATGCATGCTATGTTGTGGCTCATTCTAAATAAATCTTACCATTGTAATGGTTAAGGTTAATATGCTGTTTTTTTTTTTTTTTTTTTTTTTTTTTTGCCGATATTTACTGTAAAAATCAGACTATTATGCATTGCATATCGATTACAATAACACCCATAAGTATTTTTGTACAATAAATACATGCATAGGTAGATATATCCATCCATAAATATTTCCATAATGATTATTAACAATTATAATAATTATTTGTATTTTCATGTTTTTTGCATTTTTCTTCCTTTTCCATAAGAGTCTTAAATAACAGACCAAAGTCCATTTAAAGACGTTCTCTTTACACAATTTTAGTAAACAATATCCACACTTATCGAGTACAGATAGATAGGCAGGCAGGCAGACAAACAAAAACGACAGGCAGACCTACATGACCATACGAATCTTAATGTTGTATATACATATATGTGTATGTGTTGTGTATGTGTATGTATATGTGTACGTATGCGCTTTCAGATATGAGTTGTTATACGTTTTATAAATTGTTATGTTTAATATGAATGTTTTCGTTTTTTATTTGGTTTATATATGTATATATTACGACTGCGTGCATATTTGTATTTGTACGTATAAGAGTGCATTTGTCGATTGCACTCTAAAGTGCAGTATATGTGTATATCACACTCAGTGTTGTTGCTTTATTGATGACGGGATGATCATCATAATGATAATGATGATGATGATGATGATGATGATGATGCTGCTGTTCTGCTTTGTGTAGATATGCATGTTATTGCATATGCACAATACCATGTCCATGTGTAGATGAATACAGTCTGCACCACATTCACGTAGGGCCGGTATATGTTATTATTTGTTCGGCGTTTTATCCGCTGAACCATTGGAGAGTTGTTATAGCGGTAGTCAACATCATCATCGCCATCGTCATCGTCATCTTCGTCATCATTGCTTTTCAGTGTGTCTGTATGTATATGCGCGTATGTGTGTATGTGTGTGTGTGTGCGTTTGTGTTGATGCATTGTTAATGATAATTTTTGATTAATTTGTCAAGTGTTGAATTTGACATGTTAAGCGAGCAAAATGCACGTATAAATGTATAAAAATGTCTGAGTAAATGTCTGAATGTCCGTCTGTCCGTTTTTCGCTCTTTTCCTCTCTGTCTGTAAGTGTCTGTCCCACCAACAAAGTAACGCAGGAGACAACGTGCTTTTCTGTGAAATTTATGTATGTTAATTTTTTTTTTTTTATATTTTCGTAATTTGTTTGTTTGTTGTTATTGTTCTGGTTTTTATATTTTCTTGCATATTTCTTTTTTTTTTTTCTTATTATTTATCTTTATTACGCGTACTGCTATTGGGTGGTATGACGGATGCTTTTCTCCTTTTAAAGGTTAGAATTAATTTTTTTTTTCTATTTCTTCTTCTTTGTTTAATTGATAAAATAGAATTCCATAGAACCGCATAGAGTTCATGCATACTATTTCTGATCGTTACCGGCTTTTCTATCATATAAAAGCAACAATTATTGCGCTGCCCCGATGCAATATTGCATTCAACGAATACTGAAAGGCTCTTACGTCTCCTTTGCAATTCTTTGTATATTCACTTCTATATGAGAATGTAGTTATTTAAATTACATAATCTTCATCGGCCTAGGATTTTAGTAAGTTCAGCCATGTCTGTCACTCTGTCTTACAGTCTTTCCTAGTGGCATAATGTTTATAATACCCTGAAATACGCTTCACAAAACATTCTTTTTTAAATTAAATAATCGTGATCGGCTTAGAATTTTGGTCAGGTCGGTCACGTCCGTCCTTTCGTTGTTTAACCTATTCAACCATACGGTTACGATTGGGTGAAAGTCCACAAATAAAGTATGAAAAGTCCTAAAGTTCTTGAGCCTGGCTTACCAGCGGCCACAAGTCAGTAATTGAAAGAATCTTTTACAAACCGAAATTTTACAAATTTCATTTTATCACTTAGGAGACATCCATCGAAATTCCGTGTATATAATTACTAGAGGTTTCTAAATAAATAGCTTCGAAATTGTCCAACTTTTGTCTCCGCTTTTCATAAATCAATTTATAATCGCTGAGTATGCGAGATTCGTTTTATGTAGCAAAAATAGATTTCTTAATAGTTGTTGTTCTTGTAATCAAGTCTATAAATGGCTCGTATTGAAAGATCTTTGCACCATTTACACGAAATCATGTACGGATACGCTTGTAAGTGTTTGGTTTGTTTGTTGCGTGTACTGATATGTTGTGTGGTAAACTAATCTCATGCAAATCTTATATAGCAGCAAGAGAGCAAAAACAACTATGCATAGCCGGCAAAAAAAAAAAAAAAAAAAAATTGAAATCTACTAATTTTAATTTTGGATATCCTCTCAACGATAAATTTAAAATAGATGGCTTTTACACTGAGCGAATTGTCGCCTCTAGCCTGAGTCACAATCATTGAACTCTTCGAATATCTGCTATTCTAAAATGTATATAATGTCTATTGATTGATAAGCTAATCAGATTCACATTCCTCCTCTACTAAAAAAGCTCCATTTTCTGTTTGAAGATTATATTATGCATTCAACGAAACGATTATTGGAAGGGACGATTATTCTGAGTGTTCCATTCAAGTTGAAAATTACTTCTTAGCCATCCAAATAGTATTAGAATAAAATTAATTGATGAGAGTTGAGTATAAAGACTGCTTCAAAACGGCTATTTTGCGAATAAAGGCGTTTAGAAGATCTTAATGCAAATTACGGCATCGTGAATGACACTTTCCTTCGAACAGGTCGTGTTGGGTCGCTTACTTAAGGATGAACAAGTAAAACCACGCTAGTGTGTCACGGCCTGCACTTAAATATCCTACACTGCCCTATACGGTTACTCATAAAACCACTTTTCAAAATAAGTTAAACATGGGAAGGGGCCGGTCCTAAACATTTTTAATAGTGCTTGTCCTTGGGCCAAAACACGTCAGCGAAATATCTCAAACACTATGGCCTGTAAATTGAACACAAGAAAACGAGACAAGCAAACGGACAGACAAGTTTCGATCGGTATAATAAAAAATGGATCTGTCTCAAGCCCTTGTGTGCATTGCTTACTTTCGCCCTGTACCACGAAAGTTTTTGGGTAAAAAAACAAAACCCCGTATTGAAGAGTCACCGACTTTTTGAATACTCTTCACAATGTCGTTTTATCGCGCTTGACTTGATATTGAAGCATATCAACCGACGAAAATGAGTACGAGCCGAATGGATAGGATTTTGAAGAGAAGGCGAAACTGATTCGTCTGCGAAGCACTTCGAAAGCAAGTAAGCGCACATTTTTTCGGAAATTGCAAAGATTGTAATAACGTCGTCAAAGGATTATAGAAAAGCTCATCAGAATCGCTATAGCAACATTTTCTTTTAAGAGATCTTAACAGTAATTGCAAATAGCAACGTGAATGCTGAATCATTTGTCATTATGGCAAATAGAGCGAGCTTCAAGCTGTCGATGCAAATAACCGGCTGGCTATTAAGCAACTGAAGAGCCTAATTGATAAGACATCTGTTATATAAAGCTGCTGTTCTCCTTAAGAGTTGTCGAGAGTGACTTCTTTTCTTTCATTCTTACACGTGAAGAATAAATTCAGCGAATATTTATTTTCCATCTTTAAAAACGGGCATAACAATCTGTCATAAGTACACCTTTTTCTGACTATATAGTAAATATGACTCAGTCCGAGTACAAGTTTAATTTAAATATAAAGTTATAGACTCTTACTTGACTTTTCTACTGATTTCATGAGTAATACGCATTCGAAATTGCTAACTCATTTTAAATAAAGTCAAATTGAAGAAACTAAGTTGTTTGGAATATACTTTATGTTACATATATGGATGGTAACTCCTACATAAAAAAAAAAAAATAAATAAAACGAAAAACTTTTAATTCTATTGTGTTCCTCGAGAGTTAATAGCTAATTTCTTACAATGTTGAAATTTACATAATTAGTTATTTAAACAAATTAGTTCTTGTATTTGATACAAAGTTAAGGAAATATACATATTTTTTTTTTTTTTGATGCAAAAGGTCTTCATTTCACTTAGTGATATAGTATAGTCATGGTTTGCTTAACATTTCTGTTTAATTAATTTTCTTATTTCTCTCTTCATTTTATATTACATTATATTATATTATATTGTGTACTTTGTTGCTCTATTCTAATTGAAGAAAAATAAAAAAAAAAATAAAAATTTACTTACTGAGCGTGAAAATTTTCAGTGAACAATCTTAATGGAAATTCATTCTCTTTAATTCATAAATAAGGTGACGGTCGACTTGATAATGATATGCGGAGAATTAAGTTAAGTACTTTTTGGGGGAAAAGAAATTAATTGTTAGTATACTAAAGAAAGAAATATATATTTTTTCTTGAGGCATTTTTCTTTAAATAGATCCTATATAATTAATGCATAATAATAAAAATTTTAATTTTTTTTTTACTTACTTTTTCTAACTCTAAGAGGTGAAACCGAAGTACTTGTATTGCTTGCACCATCTGTAAATAAAAGAAATGTATTTTTTTTTGTGAGAAAAAATGTTTGTTGTAAAAGTTTTTCAAATTTTCCTTATTAAGTAAAATCACCTTGACCTTTATTAATATCATAACAAAACAGATTTTATTAATTTAATTGATGGTACCATGTACAGAAAATGGTTGACAATTATTTCATTTGATTATGTTAGATATACCTACGCCGATTCATGTCTTCTTGTAGTTGTTTATGAAAGCGACTCATCTGGCACATTTCTAAAGTTCATCAAGGGCAGATCTGCTTAGTTTTCAAGCCTCGCATATTAATATGGAAAATTGTAGTAGAGGATACACAAATAAATGAATGAAGGGAGTCGATCTAATTAAAAATGTTCGCACTTTGACGTGTCACTGATATATATTTTTATAAACTATAAATGGAATGACAAAATTAAGGCAACTTGCCCCATTGGCTATAGAAAGTGCGTAATAAGCTTGCAAGCAGTAAATGTAAAAAATTGAAAAAGTCACCAAGACAGGGTTAGTAGTTGGTCTTAAAAGTTGCTTCTCCCTGTCAATCCATTTTCTTTTCCTAAACTTAATTTCTTAGCTTCTTGTAAAACAAAACTGCTCGCTGCGCTTTTTGAGCAAGTAAGTACATTGTTTATTTTGTATCTATCCGTCTGTACGTCTAATAGCTTCCAAAAGTATCATCACTGTAGTGGACCAAAGATTTCTGAGAATTTTTTGAAATAAAAGGAAAGTTAATAGAATAATAACATTTGAGGAGAATATCTTCCAGAGAACTAGGGCAAAAAAAAAAAAAAATGATTTCAGAAAAACTCTACGTAAAAAAATATAAATTCGGACTCATTTCCGTCTTTAATTAAACGAGCTCTGCGACCAAAGCCGAAATTTCAAAGAAAAATGTTTGCCCGAATGTTCTAGAGAAGTTAAAGCATCTACTTTTTTTGAAAAGTTACGGTGGTGTTAGTTATCCCAGAAGAAATTTTTAACTTGAATTTGAAAACATATCAATGCAATTTTCATTCATTATTTATTCGTTTATATAAAAATACGAAATAATAAAAATGTAATTCTTAATGAACATATCACTTCTTGCAAAAATGATTTTCATATATAATATTTATGGATTTTTATATATTATACATTAATTTTGCAAAATGTTTGCATCTGTGACATTTTTATGATTTTACCTCAAAAACCTCAACCATATGAACACATAAAGATTCATGCTTCTCTTTTTATGTACTTAACATACATAAAGTTATATGCGTATATGAATATTGCTTATGGAAGCTTCAAACCCACTAAACTAATAAAAATCGTTAAAATGGCACTTACACAGTGTATACGGTGCGTACATAACCACCACCACCACCACCACCACCGCCATCATCGTCATCATCATTGTGATGATCATCATCATCACCACTAAACCAAAGAACACAACCCCAACTCAGGCAGACAGACAGACAGACAGACTGACAATACTATTTAGTAAGTGTCGTTAAACATAAAATTTGTTTACAAAATACTCTTCGACATACTCAAGGCGCAATTTTTATGGCAAAAATGTGTAAGCAATAAAACAACAACAAAAATAAAAATAATTTTTATGTACGGAGAGATGGTTATAAATGAGTATACGTAGCAAATAACTTGAACAACAACAGCAACAGCAGCAAAAACAACAACAACAGCAATAACAATAAAAAAAAAAAAAAAAAATAAAAAAAAAAAAAAAAAAAAAATGCAGACCAAAGAAGCCCTAACGCAAAAAACAATGAATAAGAAACCATAACTGCCCAGACACAGACACATGAAACTGTATTTTACCAGTTCCAGCAGCAACAGCAGTAACATGCATGCATCATGTTTTACGACGACAAAATGATTTATGACATTAAAGTACTTGTTATACGCAAGCGTATACATATATACAAATATATATATATATATATATATATATGTAGATATATATATATAAATATATAGATATATATATATATAGATAAACATCAATACACTTATATATATTAGATAGCAAGTATTTATATATGCATTAGTTTATGTGTATAACGCGACTAAATATTCCAACTAAGTCAGTCAGTCTGTGTCTATACTAACTATAAATGCATTAAACTTTTTCTTTAATACGTACTTAGTTATGCTATAATTTAATGCATGTGTGTGTGTGTGTGTGCACTTGTTCTTGGCCTTAAGAATTGGTCATATAAACTATTATAATATCAAAACTTTGCGTATAAATTGTCTTTGATTTTCTTTCTCACTTTTTTTGCTTTGCAAAATTTCAAACTGTAAACTTTAGCAATTTGAGTTAGCATTAACTTGTTGACTATTTTAAAATATTTTTACACACATGCACACCTATACTTCATATCTATATCTGTAGCTATGTTTATCTATCTATATATATATATACATATATTTGCATATATGTGTCGAATATAATGTAATAAGAAAAAGAGTAATTAAAGCTTATAACAGTAGCTTACAAACTACACAACTGTTGTTTTATATGCAATAATTAATGATAAATTAAACAACCAAAAAAAAAAAAATATATATATATATATGTTTGCAAGATACAAAAACAAAAAACATTTATATCGTGATATGTAAAAAAAATATAAAAAACTACAAAATCTTAAGCAATATTTATTCTCGTTTCTTGCGTTAGAGCATTAACATCATTATTTGTTTGCCTCAATTTTTATTTATTTATTTATTTTTTTTTAGTTTTCAAATGTAACTCTGACGGTGTTTCTCAGGCATAGTTTTTTTTTTTTTTTTTTTTATTCGCGACTTTTTAATGAATTTATTCAACAAACATTTGTTGCTGTCACCGTTATTGTTGTTGTTTTTATGTCATTTATATACACATTTATATGTGGGTTGGAGTCTGCGATTTTATTATACGACCGCGGTAGAGCGCTCTTGCCGCTGTTTCTGACAATGAACTTGTATTACTTAAATTAGAAAATTTTATTAAATTTAACTTAACTATCCTCTTGTTTCGTTGAATTGTGCATAATCTCCATGTACACTTTGCGCGCGTATGTATTTGTGTTTGCATATATATATATATATATATATATATTGTTTATTCAATTCAATATATATTTTATTATACAAATAATGTCTTTTAATTTTTTTCTTTCAATTTTTTTAGGTCAAGGCAATTTAGTTTAGCATGTTAGCAACACTCTCAAGCATTGAGTATATATTATAGTAATTAAAATACATACCAGGGAATCGACTTCGGGATCTGCTGTATAGTAGGGTTTTTGTGATCTGATCTGTAATGGTATTAGAAAATAATGAAAGTTGGATTTGTTTTAATTTTTTTTTTTTTTATTTTGATTATTAATTAAAAGTAAGAATACTTCATATGAAAACTCTAGGTATGTCAATATGAACATTCTTAAGGTAATTGATAGGAAATCCGAATTAGACCTGATTTATGTTTCTGATTGTTTTGCTCTACCGGTATTTATAGGCAAATCGGGCAAAATTTTATTCTTGATCTGTGGGATTTTTGCAATATTATGAGCCATGTAAACCGAAAATCTATCGCCAGTCGAGCATTATAAAGAATTGCTGCTGTCCACGGCAATACATTATATCCACTATAAAAACAAGTTATAGTGTTAGATACGAAATCTACCCAAAATTTATATCAAACGTGGTCCCTCCCTCTCTCCTCTCTTTCTCTCTATTTTCTACATTAATGCTATGCTATGTTCTTATATTAAAAGTGGTCTCTCGTCGCATCAGAGCTTGGTCATAGTATCCACAAAATATATGGAAGCCATGCGTCCGTTCGTTACCCTCATTTTGAACCTATCCCATAACTTCCTTATATTATATGGCAAATATTATATGAAACGAATCTTAGATCCCTCGGTTAAACGATAATAACTGTAAAGATCACTAGACGACTAGCTTGCTAAACTGATTGAGAATTTTAAATTAATTCAAACAAATACTTTAGAGAACAACTTTTGAAGCGATTTCTTATACTTTACACATGCTGGAACAAAAGTGATATCTTGGTGTGCATTAAAACTTTAAAGCCATATATATATAAAAGTTTTATGAATTTGTTCATTCAATTTTTACGAATGCTTAAGAGGACTTCTTTGTGCGGAACTATGGCCTTTGAAATTTCTATTGAATGTCTTTTAATTTGTGAATCATAAAAAACTTATTCTTATTGCGCATTTTTCAGCCAATACGTTGCTCAACACGTGTGCCTTTTCTTTGTGAACATCAATGTCTCGTTATGTAGAAGATTACAAAGGATTTTTAAATGATCGAAGTTGTGTCGGTATGTGTTATTATCACATCATTCAACAGTGTGCTGTTCTAATCATTTTCCAGGAAAGGTCCAATAAAATGAATGTCAAACTATTGAAGGTTTTAGCGTAAGGTTAAATTTGAGCAACAATTTCAACTGTTACCATATATATTGACGGTTTACATTCATCGAGGAACCAAAAAGGGAATCATTTGCAAGTTTTTGCTTATAATGTTTACCCAGCGTTCCACAGAACGGCGTTAGGTACAACTCCTGATCCGAGTATTTGTTCGCTCAACACAATGACACAAAATAATATAAAAGATTCCAAAAAAATACAGGAATTTGCAAACAACCGCAAGAAAAAGTGTTGACAGAGAAAGTATTACATATATAGCTCTTCCGTAAAGAGAATGCGGTGCACAAAGACCTTGCCTTCTAGATCGTTAAAATTAAAAAAAAAAGCTCTGACATTTAACCTCCCGAGTTTTGAACTCGACGCAAATCGTACGAAATAGAAATATAGCATGCGATCTTATTTGCTCGCTACACTTTCTAGATGCTTGGAAAGCAGTGACAACACCGATCAGTTTTTTGGAATATAAGCTAAGATCTGTAAGGAAGTGACAGAAGAAGACAGAAATTTCTGTAAACTCCAAGCTATTGAATAAATCTTGTAAAATGTATGGAATAAGGTTTTTACGATAAGAAAATTAGCTGAAATATTGTAATAAAAAGTAATTAACCGGTTAGCTGTGTCGAACTAGCCTCAGAGTATGAAATCTATCTTTTGACAAATGTTGGCATCAACTTTCACAATGAAACGATATAAAGGAGTTTAATTATTTAAGATTATCGGATTATAATAAAATGAAATGTAATAAGTAAAAAACTTTCATTACATATCATAAAAAGCTAAACTGTAGTTCAGAGAAATGGATATATCACCAGCTGACAAAATGCAATAAATAAATACATAAAAAAGTCATAAGACAAAACATTTGAAATATAAAAAAAATATCTTAGGGAAAGAAAAAATTTTAAAAAAAATTGCTTTATTTTTTAATTAGCTTTGCATTAGCATTTTATTTGCATAGAAATGTTGCCAAAGATATTCAAGCTTTGTTACTCAACATATCGCTATGATAAAAAGTCACATAGTATGTCAACATATCACAGAGCACTCTAAACATCTTAGATACTCTGAGAAAGCCAAACAAACATTTTCAAACATTTTCAATTTTCTTTTTGTTTGATAACATAACTACGATTTTTTTATGTTTTTTGTTCTTTTTTAAGTGAAGCGCTCTCATGCTGTGTGAAAAAGGAGAAGCAGGCATTCTTAAAATGATTTTTGAAATTGAAATCTACGCACAAATATACTTCGATTGTCTAAAAACAAAATTTTGCAATTCACCTAAAGTAAGTGATATGGACAAAAAAAAAAAAAAAAAAAAAAAAAAAAAAAAAAAGAGAATAAAGAGAAAAAGTGAAATTAAAAAAAAATTTTTTAAAAAAATGTGTTCAAAATCAATATGGGTGTCAGATTGTATTTTGACTGAGGGATCGGTGTGTGTGTGAGTGTGTGTGTGAGGAAAGTAGTGAGCGCAGATTGCGTGCAATATTGTTTTGATGATTGGATGCACAGTAAAATTCATGTTGTGATTGAAACCAGTTTAACCACTTTTTATGTGCATAGTCATACAAATATATGCACACACACACACACACATGCATGAAATAAATGCAGAGTAGAAAACGGAATTATATACAAAATTCGAAGTCTCTCTACCACCACCAACAACCAACAAATTTATTTCATTGTTGTACCATTAAAATAATCTTTTTTTCTTTTTTTTTTTCCTGTAGTTATTTTATTTCATTCGGGGATTTTATATAAAAGTTTACTACACAGAAGAACAACAAGAATAACAACAACACGAATTTAAAACGTGGTATATTTAAATGGAGGTCTCCTTCGGTTCTTTTTGTTTTTTTTTTGTTTTGTTTTTTATTTTTTTTTATTTTCTTAAACCAGCATAACATTATAATTGTAGTTATGATGCTATGGCCACGGTTATGCTTAAAGGGTTTCTCTCATAACCTATAATCAAAGATGGGTTTTGTGTAGGCCACACGAACCATCCATGGCAATACTCTGTTTCAAATGCTTATAAACATTTGTATTTAACTTTGAACAATATCTTGCCATCTCGCTCATCATGGTTAATGATTGATGAGTGGTTTTGTTTGTTGTCTTTTCTTGTGCTGCTTATATATATATTTTTTTTTGTTATTTTAAAGAGTTTAACAAATTATTAAATTTAGTTTAAATTTTTTTCTTTCTTTGGAATGTTTTCTGTTATTCATTGTATGCACTGGAAATACACCTTTAATGATTTATGGCCATCATTAGTTTGGTATACATATGTTCAGTTTTTTTTTTTTTTTTGGCAAAAATATATTTTGAAGAACAACAGGAAAATTTACCGTAAAATGAAAACATTATAAAACCTAAATTTAGCCACTTTTTTGCTGTTGTTGGAGTTGGTGTTTTTTTTTATTTTTTATTTTTTTTCATAATCTTTTATTTTATTATACCTTTGGTTTTTTTTTTTTTTTTTTTTTTTTGAACGATATTTTATATACAAGCAAGCAACTATGCCACTACTAGGTGGCATTTTATCTATTTATTGCTTTAGTGATTTTTATCTCAATATGTATGTACGTGTGTTTTTATGCATTTATACTTATATATACAAGTATTTTGTGCAAAAAACAAATACATTTCTCAAATACACACACACACACACACAACGACAATGTAGTCTCAAAGAGCAAAAAGGCAATAAAGCCTCTGAGCTGTGCCTACTCTTTTTTTTTTTTTATGACATGAAATCAACAAATGTTAAAATTCTCTAGCATTACTAAAAACATATGTATATAGCTGTGTGGCTCTGTGTGGCCGCGGTATGGTAAGACTTATCTATCCATTGAGATTTCTTCAGAAATTTCATATCTTTTCGTTTCGACAATGAACTCTGTCATGATGAATATGTGTGTACGTACGCACTCGTTTAACCGTTCCCATAATAAATTTGTTTCTTTACGAACAGGTAGTTTTTAGGAATCTTTTCGAATCTTCAATTTTCAGTTTCTATTACCAGGCATATGTTTCTTATATATGTTTCTTTGTTAATCATTTGCAAGGACATTGTAATAGAGCCCGAATTACCGATATATATATTCACAATCGGAATAAATATGAAATATAATGTTTGAGGTGTAATCGCTGTCAAGAGTTCAAGACTTTATCTAACACACATTATATTTAAGTCAAACATGATTCAAAATTTGCAACCCATAATCTGTATTGTCGTACATCGATTTGCAAGATATTGCAGAAGCATTTAATAATTACGGAAATATTCAAAACTTACTGGATTTAGGAATAATGCTGACAAGCCTTCGCTTAATACTTAAAAGAAAAAAAATATTTACTTCAATAGTGCGTCACGTAGTCAGAGAATAAAGCTTATATGCCTGCGTAGAGTGTCACATTTGAAGTTCTACCGCGTACTTTTGACGAAATTTAGTTTCGAAATTGGTTTTCATTAAAAAAGAATAAACGAAAGCAAGTGTTTGCTAACGAAAGATGAGACCTAAAGCCGACTGTAATACGTATGTGGCTTGCCTTTGCATATTTTTAATTCGTTTTTAAAAGCCGGGTTTATGTGGAAAAATTTATCAACTTTTTATTTCAAACACTCTACCGGATGTTTATAAACATGTCTTATTAATCATCGTACACTGCTCTGCGGAATGTACCGAACACGAGAAAGCAAACATGTTCAAGTAAATAAATAAAATAAATAAAAATAAGTAAAAATTATTTTATGGTACATTTAGTGACTGCTTGAATTCATTTTCAATAGCGGACAAAAAAACAAAAAAAACAAAACGAAAAAGAAAGTGCTGTTTATATTCGGAACAATCTTAGTTACGAACAAACTAAAGATAGCAGCAGCAGCAGTAGTAGTAGTAAGTGGTTGGTAGCTAGCAACATGTTGGTAAACACAATGTTTTGTTAAATATTGACTTTAGTAAACAAGAAGACAAATTTTATGTTACCTTACGGATAAACAAAATAAGAAAATAGTGTAATAAGAAAATTTGTAGATAGCAGTTAAGACGAATTCTTTAATACCTACCTACCTACCCTACTACTCCGTCCTTCTCTTTCTCTCTCTCTCTCTCTCTTACATTACTACACATCAATTGAAATAATATTTTTTATTTGAAACAACATTAATTTAATCATTCAATTGTCATTGCACTCTTAATAAAGACATGTTCGAAAGTACTGTAGTTAATTTTGAGGTTAAGTGTAAAAATTTCTTTCTAAAGTTGCGAAAGCACAGTAATTATGGTCGTCTTGGTATACATGTTGTACATTACAGCATTAGAGCCATAATAAAATGCAGCAGTCATTACTATCTGATTCATATATCTCGCTTCAATCATAGGTACCGTATGGGTACAATTTAGTGAAAAAAAAAAAAAAAATATGTAAAGGCAACATAAATTAGAAGTTGGGTAGCATTTGCGTATACCGCCACTACTCTCTCTTTCTTTATACCTTGAAAAGGTAGATAATATTTTTATAAAAAAAAAAAAAAAAGAACACATGTGCTTTGATGTTATATTTATTGTTGTTGTTGTTGTTGTTGTTGTTGTTGTTGTTGTTGTTAGAGTAAGTTACACACAATAAACATGTGTGTATTACAGAAAAGAAAAAAATTACTACGATTATGAATCTTTTAAATTTTTCTTTTTTTTTTTTGTTATTATTTGTTATTATCGTGTGATTACATTTATTATTAGTGGTTTAGTTTGCTGTAGTGTTTGTTGTTGGTTTTTTGTACCGTTATTGTGTTGAGCAATTGCGCCAAGCAATATATGAAATAAGAGCAGTAGTAAAATCTAGAATAAAGTAAACACATGTACACCTTTTTTTTTTTGGTATCTACATACTAACACATTCACATTTCATAAACAAATAATCGTAAAAAGAACGAACTGCGTACATTTAAAAAAAAAAAAAAGAAAACTTATCTTTATGAGTTCAAGTTGAAGCTAAAATCCATACCAGACAACATACATACATACAATAATAATAATAATAATATTTAGTTGTTTGATGTGCACAGATATTAGGTCATTTTAAATGTAACGTAGTGCACAAAAGGGAGAAAAAACGTTTTTGCTTTTACTACCATTTATGAAAGGTTCGCTAATAACTTCTGATAAATACGATCTGATTTAACGATAGAGAGAAAATATCTGGAATCAATGAAAAGATTAAAAGGAATAATAACAGTCAGAGATGATTTCAGTGCATGAGGTAATATTTTAAAAGGATTTTGCTTCGATTTTGCTAAGATATCATCATCAAAATCCCATCGAAAGAATACCATTGTATTTTAATGCGTAACTACTAAGACGATCTGGTGAATAAGCGTGAGCCATATAGCCGAGGTGCATAAGTTTAAATAATTCGGCGATGTACGTGCTAACTGACATGTTTATTAGAATCAGACGAATATGTTGGTAGATAGAAGGCAGTGTTTATTGGCTCGCTGGTACAACCAGTGTTCATCACCTTATCATTAAACTGGAAATGCAAAGCGAATACACAATCCAAGCAGCTTCAATAGTGAATTGTTTGTAACCTTCGTAGTTATACTTCCCTTTAGGACGATTGGATTAATTTCGATTTTTGATCAGATCGAAATTTTTGAATATCAATTTTCAAATATATTCTAATCCCTCCTAGGTCATAATATGAAAATTTCTTGCTAGGAACTAAACACAAATGGACACATGGACACGCTCAGAGAGTGACGAAATAATTAAGATAGAATTGGAACGAACAACAAAAGAACTAGCATTACGATGTTCGCTATACCTTAAAGTACAGTTAATCAGCTAAAAGGAATTTAGGCAGAATAAGCGATTAATTATTGAAATAACTTTCTTCTTCTCTTATCGTTATTTAAAAGATCTACCTTAATATTTATTTAAAAGATACCCTAAACGAATCCGTTGAAGAAGAATCGTTGAAAGATTTATATTTATAAAGAAGAAGAATACCATTGACTTTAATTGCGTTCATTGACCTAGTTTTCTGCTAATGATACCTTCATTAGGAAGATGAGCATAATGGAAAATTGTTCATATTAAACGATCATATCTTAATTTATATTTTTCCAAGTTCGCATCTAATAATTTGAAAGTTTTCAGTGATGCTTTTAATGAATGCAATGAAATGACGTACACACATTATTTGCAGTTTTTGCTACTAAGTATGTATGTATTTGAAAAATGTAACTTTTTGTTATATATATATCTGTATATATATAGCTATATACATATATATAGGTTTCACTTCGTTATAGAAAATGGAAAAAATTTTAACAATTGATTTTTTACGCGAGGCACACAATTAAGCAGACACATAGCAGCTGCATTAGCTGCGTTTATACGGAGAATTCACAAAAGATAATACAATACAAAGAATATAGCAAGCATTCCTGGAAAACCTGAAGCGTGAAGCTAGGACTTGCCATAGTTTTCAGAAGATTCCATTACAATCTCTTTCTTTTCAAGCTAGTATTTTATTATCATTAAGAAACCAAGCTAAGCAGACTCAAACTGGCATAAAGAAGTCCTTCCGAAAATGTATGCAATTATTTTGTCCCTATAAGTAAATCAAAAAATTTGCATACGAGGCCACCTAGTTTATGCATTTAGAAGAAAGTCTAATTTTGTACTTTTTACTCATATTTTCGTGCGCATGTTTTTTTGTCATGGGGACTTGATAAATTTTCCTCAAGCGCAAAGTTTAATTCGGAACTAGAAAATAAAATTCTTCAAATCTTTTTAAAAGACAAGAAGCTTACAAGCAGAATACCTTTGAGAAGTTATTAGATCAAAAGAAGAAGAAGAAAAAGAAGATGTTCATCGCTTGAAGAATATATGTCAGCTCTCCAAAATAAGGAAATTGTACTTTTACCACGACGTGGAATTCCTTTAGGTATTTTTGGATAAAATAATTTCGAAATTCATACAAAAGGAACCCCCCTCTACACCTAGAAGTGTGACAGAGTGACAGAGTATTTGACTTCGACGACAGCCAGTGCGTCGCATCTTGCTGGGTGGAGTGAGATAACGGTTTAACAAAACAGAAATCCCATCGTGCTCTCCATGTCTCTCCTTCTATCTTTCTTCATTGAGAACGTTAGAAGATTGAAATTTCTTTTCCTGCCAACCCAATATCTTTATACCATCAACCCAAAAATCCGGGTATGTCGACTTCGTCAAAATGTTTGAAGGGAACTTTGAAGGTTTCATAAAAAAATTCCCTTGGCCGTAAAAATAAAATGTATCGGCAAGTGATCCTACAATACCCATATATGTAAGACTGGCTCGCCTACATAATCTGAAGAGGCATTTTTTGGTTTTCATATCATTTTCATTTCAATTCATTTTTTTTTTTTTTTTTTGCGATTTTCAGAGATTTTTTTTTTTTAAGGCAAAGATAGCACGCGTATGGTGTGAAAGATTCGATTACAGCTGCATGCAATAACTGTCTTACTTGTTTTATCTTAACCTAACTGAAGAATACATATATATCAGAGTTTAATTACTTTATACGATTTTTTTTTCTTTTTTCTAATTATATTTTAGAAAATTGAATTTGCATAGCAAATTCGATAGTAAGCAGAACGGGCTTAAGACCGAAGCTATCGTTCTAAACAAAGACGTAAATCATGATTTGAAAAGCAAAACAAACAGATATGATATCAATGTTGAGTGCTGATTAAACATAATAGCTGGCTATGAAGCCTTAGATGCGTATTGCTTTCCGTTAACACAACTGTGCGATTGTGCGAGTAAATGTTAAAAGAGATTTTCGTAAGGCGCCTTTTAATTGCAAGACCGATGATACGCATTTATAACTCAAAAAACTTGAAATAGTTTGGATATAAATCAATTTAACAACACAGCATAGCATACATCTGTATAAATTTGAACATTTCACGCTACATTGTATTATTTTATTAATATTATACAAAATTATATACAATATTTCTACATTTCATTATATTTTCCTAATATGGTCAAGTTAGGCTGTTGCTGGCAGAACGTGTTAGTTGTATAATCAACACCTTTTATTGGCTATTTTATTAGCGAGCATATGAACGCATACATACACTCACACACACACAATCACATATCACAATAAACATTTCATACAAGCAAACAATTATTGACAGCCACAAAACAACAATCAAATCAAGAGCTTAGCAATATAGAATTTATTTTTGTTATTTTTTTTTATTATTTTTTGTTTTTTGTTTTTTTTTTCTCTCATTTTATTTTCATTTTATAATTTTATATAGACCGACAAATACCCACATAATTGGCCAGTGTAGTGTGTGTGAATTGTTTATCTCTCTCTCTATATATATATATATATATGTATATATGTATACGTGTGAATGTGTTTGTATAGTCACAAAAAACAAATTTATATTTATATGGGCTATTTTATAATGTGAAAACCAGTAGTTTTGTTGTAGTCTGTTGTGATTTGTCATGTGCCGTTTAAAGTTTTATATATATATATATATATATACATATATATATGTGTATATACATTTTCTGCTGTTGTTGATATTTTTTGCAAAATAAAATGACAAAAAAAAAAAAACAGAAAGAAAAAGATTTATGAAAATTTATGATGACTGCTTTCAGTCCAGATATTAAAACAAATCAAAGTTATTGGCTATTTAGGTGTAAGAAATTGCATATGTGTTTGCATTTGTATGTGTGGGGCATGTATCGACATGTGCGAATGCGTGCGTATTTACTTTAAGACTCTATTACACATATTAGCAACATTTAAACCGCGATAAACCAAAAAATGTATAAATTTTGTTTTTTATTTTTTTTTCTTAAAAATTTTTAATTTATTTGCTTGAAAAAATCGTTTTAACACAAATTAACCTTTAATAGAGTGATTTGTCAAAAAGAAAAAAATAAAATAAATAAATAAACGGTAATATAAGACATATTAAATTATTTTTTATAAATATGTATTAAACAAATGTATGTACACCTTGCGAAATGAAGCCAAACATATATTAAAACAACAAATTGTTGTCAACAAGATTCGAGTTTGTTGATGAAACATGTTTATTCCGTTTAATTTTTATAATGATTTATTTATTTAATTAAAGTAAAAGAACGATAAAATAAATTAAAATAAATTATAATATTTAAAGCTAATCAGGTAATAATTAATTATATTAAAATGAAATGAAATGAAATGAAAAGCAAGAAATAATAAATAGAAATTATTTTCCAGCTTTACTCGATAGCACGGAGAGGCCTAACCAAGTTTGTTATGCTCTACACTAAATGTGGTACACAGAGCGTATCAAGTTTCTGCGGATGTATGTGATACGCAGAAGGAATTGAGATAGATCCACTTTTGATTAGACTAAGCTTGACCATCTTTCTGTCTGTCTGCCTCTCTATCTATCCGCCTACTCATCTAATGTCATCTAATGTCTGCCCATGAACGAAATAAATTTAAAACTACGAGTATTTAATGGTCGACCTTGTTTGATTTTTTTTTTTTTTGCTTTATTTACCTCACCTACCGTAGAGGGTATAATCAATTTATCAAACAACATAAATATGATTATAGTACACATTCTAGATACTATTATCAATTTTTATGTCGTGCATGTGAGCATATAAAAGTTAGCGTACTAATCGCAAAAGCAATGAATGAATATACAGAATCACATAAGAACTCTTTATACCTCTCTCTCTGTCACTAAGACTCTCTTGTGTGTCCAATGTGGGGTAATTTCGCACTAATTCAGATTAAAAATTTGCAAATATGAGAAAATACGTTATTGAAGAAAAAAAAAAAAAAACTTGTCTAAATACTTTCTATTAAAAATGTTGTATAAAATAGAAAATATGAACTGATTACAGTTCATATTGAAAACAATTAAATTGCAAAGAAAAATTCCTATCAAATTTATTAAACGAAATTTATCTAAACCAACTTTTTGTCAACCCTAATGCGTACTCTATTTTAAGACATCAGTCGATAAGTCCGTAGCATGACATAAACATGAAGCCATGACCAATGGTATGGTATTTCTCTGGAGTTCTCTTAATAATTTAATATATAAGGGGGCTTGCTCCGCACACACGATGACTAGAGACAAGCAGAACAAAGCAAACAGAAAACTAATATAAATGTGAAGAACTTTATAAAAATAATAGTTTTCCGATTTGAGGATTTAATTAATTGCCCAAAAGGTAAAATTCTCCACACTAGGGTGCTTGATTAATTTAGCTGTTATATCAGTCTATTAAAAAAATTAGTAGATGGTTTGGTTTTCTCTCATACATCATAAAAGATGAACTGTGGGACTCGTAATTTTTTCACTGGAATGAAAATTTGAAAAGGTTATATAACTTGCAGGTGTATTCCTGATCAGAAAGAAGAGCAGAGTCATTTAAAAAATCCATATATAATGAAATCGCTGTCTGCAAATATGTATTTTAGTATATTTTGGGCAAGAATAAGTGCTGCCAAATCTCAAAAATATAAGTTATCAAGAAAAATGTGGTCGATTATAATCCATTTCATCCTTGGCGACTCAATAAAATCAGAATGAGTTGGTTTTTAGTTGGCTTACAATCAAATAAAGGAGCAGTGAATATTCAAAAATTTTGACGTAGGCCGAAATCCAGGCCTGAAGAAGAATAAAACAGGCGGCATTTCTGCTACGCCAATGTGCCAACGTATGTATGTTTTTTAACGGTTGGCGAAAGCGTTTATATATATATATATATATATATATATTGATATTTATGTAGATTGATATGTAATTTACATATTGACATATATTCATTTAATATACGTTTGCCTGCAAGGCAAAACTTTCCTTTTATGCATAATGAAAAGTTGCATTTAAAACAATTGCAGAATGCAAAGATTTATAGCCATATTTTTAACGATTCAATGAAATATGAAATTTTGTAGACAAATATTAGTGTTTTAGTATAGCAACATTTTATAGCAACATGTTCCGACATTTCCCCCCCAAACGATAAACCTACTTATTAGTCGCCCATAAGACTATAGCGCGTTTTATTTCCGACTCAATAATGATAAATACATTTTATCTCATTTTTATAGAGCATAAGAATGCCTTGGCAAAATGAAAATGTCCGTTCGTTTAGTAGTAAGTGCGCCTTTTACGATGAAGTTTAATTGAAACAGAAAGTTCTCTTTCGTTACATTTTGTCTTTGGCCTTTTGTTCCGAAATCCCTGCGAACGATGCAGCATCTTCAGCGCTGCTTACGAAATCCCATACATACAAATGCAATTTCCGGAGGCATATATGTTGGCACGCTGCAAATGGGTTAATAAAGTTCACCATCTCTCTTCATAAGGCTAGATGACTTTTTAATGTATTTTTAGAAAAAAAATTTTTTTTTTTGTTTGTTAAATATTATTACTCTTATAAACACACAAACTTTTTTCACCTTGAGAAAGTAATCTGAGTTATCTCTATATATATAAAAACACATACGATTTCTAAATGTCTCTATACATACTCGTGTATGCAGATTGGTTTACTTTTACATTTAAACATAAGATCACATCAATCATCGCTTCGGAAAAAAAAAAAAAACTTAAATTTTTTATTTTTCTTTTTTTGTTGAAATGGAAAACGCTATAAACATAAAATGAATTTATGACTTTTAATGACAAAAATGGGAAAAGGTGAAGAAAATATTGAATATACAAAAGTATATAAAAGCACGATGCCACGCACATATATATATATATATATGTGAATAGGCGACTCTACAAAATTTGGGAAAACATTTTTTAATACCTAAAAATTATTGCTAAAACTCAGTCAGAAGATTCGATCCGGTACAGGTTCAGTTTAATTTTTATGTACAAAACCAAATCAATTTTTTTACATTTCGGAATTTATTTATATATTTACATATATATATATATATATATTTTTTTTTTTTTCTTTTTTTCTTCTTTTGCAAGTGAAAGGTACTTTTCTTTCCTTGGACAATGAAGGCATAGGCGAGTAAAATATAATTCTTTTCCTGACACAGTTGTTTTTCTTGTTTATGTAGTATCTTCTTAAAGAAATTTTAGAGTTTAAAAAAATGTCGGAAGGCCATTGACATAGCGGTGAATTGATCATGCTTTGAATTCTGTACATAGTATTGCCATTTCTTCGTAAAATTATAGGTCTTCAAGCTATGTACGAGCAACAATTTAATATAGTCTGTTAGGTAGTTCAACAAATAATCGAACATAAATGCGACGGACTTATGTGTACATAAATATGCATTTATTCAACGAAGAAAGCTTAATACATTTCAGTTCCTCATGCCTGTTCAAGTATGTAAGCTATGTCATGGTGCCTTAAATGGCTCATCCTTTGTAAGTTAGTTGCTTTTGAGTTAGAATTCTTTTTGATCTACTCGATCGGCTGCTTAAATTGGCTTGAAAGATAAAAATTGGAAGTATAACGAAGATTAAAAAGTAAAAGCAAGGACACCTCCATAATATTCCTCCCATCATATTCCACGTTACTAATGAAAATTACCGAAGAAGAGCTTTTAAGTACAATAGTCTACAGAAAAAATTGATTCAAATATTCTCGAAATTGGCGTAAGACATCGCTCGGATATCGTAGGATTTGTCAATGGTGGGGGCATCTCTATTCCGTCCTACGAACTTATTGAGTGAACTTTTATGTTTGTTAAAAACATTTACACTTTTGATCAAAATACTTTTTCCTTCAATAAGGAAATGCACAGAGTGACTGCATTGCACATATTATTGGTAACGAAATAAAAAAAAAAAAAACAAAAAAAAAAAAAAAAAAAAAAAAAAAAAAGAGAAACAAAATTGTTCAAATAAATTAAATCAAAAAGTGCGTAATTTCTGACAGTTAAGACCTCCCCTTTTACCAAAAGGTAACAAGAAAATTGTTGCACATGCTGCTTTCCTTTGTTGTTTCTCTCTGGTTTTCTTTTCTTTCTTGTTTTTTTTTTTTTTTTTTTTCATAAAAAGTGAATTCGTCTTTTATGCGCGTATTTGTAACAATGGAACGATTGCTCTTTTTTTCGTTTAGGTTTAAAAATAAAAAAATAATAATAATAATAATAATAATTTTTTAAAATCTTTTCATACGAAACAAAGGATCTTCTTAAATTCTTTTCATTGTTTTATTTTTTTTACACAAAATAATGGCATGAAAGCAAAAAAAAAAAAAAAAAAAAATGGTTTTTTCTAAAGAAATTCAAGATCTTGCTTAAGGGTTGTTACTGCAGACGTTTCCAGCATTTAAAGGTAAATACCGAAAGAAAACCGAATTGCTAAAGATTCGTCATATAAATGAAGAAAGGGATTAAAATTGAGATAAACAGACAAACATACAAACAGAATGATATGAATAGAAATCGAAAAGAACATCAACGCAAACTCACAATTTAAAAACGGTATTGTAAAAAATAAATATAAAAACAAAAACAAAAAAAAAAAAATTAATTGCATTAAGGCTTAGTACCTGGTTGGTAAACCGTTGAAAAATATATCGAAAAAGAACACATACAAACATTCCGTATAAGTCACAGATCTAGATTTTAATTGCATCCAGTTTCGAATGTGGCTGAGAATTTTCCTATTTCTAGATAATGTTTACTAACATTACTTAAGTTCAGATCCATAGCACCAAGCGCGAATTGCTTTTTAGAGCGCAAGAAAGCATTTCTCAATCTCTTTTTATTGAAGTTAATAGGTTTGCAAGCTAATGAGTTCGGTAAAAATATATTTATATATCCTCCACTGCTTGCAATACAAGGACATATTAAGTTTTTGCGGATGTATGCAACACTCAGACGAACTTGAGGTGAATCCTTGCCTTAATGGAGCTGGCCTGGCCTGGCCGTCCGTCCGTCTTGTTTTCTTGTGTCCTTGCTACAAGTTCGAAAATTTCGCGATATTTTGATGAAGAATGAATGCTACTAGAAATGGTTCGGATCGGACAACTTTTGAAAACTATTCGTGAGAATAACTGTATTAAATGGTGTAGTATATTGTATTTAGTGGTGCATAATGTCCTACCATAGTATTTTTACTTGTCTCTTTCAGACTACCTAAGGCTTTCTAAGAGAGGTAAACAAAAACCGGTTTTCCTCGATATATTGATTAAAATTTGTGGTAAATTATTTTTTAATGATTATTACACAATTATTATCAATTGGCATTTTTTAAAGCATTTTTTTTGCTTCTGTTTTTTTTTTTTTCAAATCTTTTACGCACATAAAAATTTCTTTAGAAAATTAAATGATTCACTTGCTGTAAAGTATTTCACTGCATTTTATCGCGCGCACATAAGTAAATGTATATATAAATATATACACATACATTGCTGCCTATATATGTTTCGTTTATAAAATTCAACTCTCTATCTCGGGCAATGATGATCACGGTGATGATGATGATGATGATCTTTATGTTCTGGCACTTCATTAATCATCGAGGCAAAACAGCCAAAACGACGACGTCATTTATAAGATGAATTCATGTTTTTTTTCTTTTCATCGTCGTTTTCGCTGCAGTAAATTCGAAACGAAAAAAGATTTTGAATTAAAAAAAAAAAAATACAAATTCAAAATATAAAAATTGCACATAAATCCGCAATAAGATGAATACTTTTTGTCGTTGATGATGAATTCACCATTCAAATCCGAACTGCATTGGTTCTCACATAGGCTACGAAATATGGAACATAACTGCAAAACATAACTAAATTTCACCTTAAAAGGAAATCCTTGAGTAGTCAGCACCTATGATAAACAATCTTTGAATAGTTAGACTCCTAAGGAGAAGCAATCAGGTCAATAAGATTTAGTGGATTGTAAGCAATCTGATTAGAGCTTATCACGACCATTTTATCGATCAGTATTTGCTTTACTTTTCTGGTCACTAATTGTTGGTGAAACTACTTTGAAATTTGTACTATTTTGCGGTTAGTTTACCCACTTTCGCCCACTGTTATTTTGGATGGTTGTATCCACGGTATTAATATTTTAAATTTCAATATAAAAATTTGACATTTTTGAAAGATTGCGTTATTGGACTGCCCTGTCAGTGATGAATATAAAATTTCTATATAACGGAAGTTGGCGTGTTGTGCATATTTTAACTATGGTATTGACCATAACAAAATCAATGATTATGTCGGAATGTTACAAACAATGCGATAAATGTACTTTACTTTTATTTTCTTCGTGTGGATATAAAAACTGAAATTAACCCATTAAATGAGACACATTTACTTAAATGAAATTAATTTAAAAAGCTACAAGCAAAAAAGAAAAATACAAACTAACAAAGTATGCAAACCCATTACACCCTATGTTCATCTTGAGACTAATAAGGTACATGCAAGAGGAAATGTCGAGGAAAAATCTTCAAATATCCATCTTAATCAGTAGTGGTAAAGTTTTCAAAAACTGATTATTTCAATACAATCTATTAAAAGACATCGCGGCTAAAAAAACTAATTGAATTGAGTCCAATATTCCTATGGCGATCTCTATCTTTCTTTTATGACTGAGTTGATTCTTGAAGGGTTGATGTAAATGAACACCATTTTGAAGAAGTTCGTATAATGAGATATATACAAAATATATAGAGAAGATCGACAAAGCTTTTTAAAGCTTACTCTAATGTCCCGCAACTTTATCTTTTTACACCAAGTATCTGCCGCCTTCATATTTTATATTCAAACTAGAAGATGATAACTATGCTTACATGTTTTTTTTTTATTTTTATTTTTTTTTGACCTTACTACTGGTAAAGTTACACAAAATTCGTTATCAACTGTTGGCAAAGTTTACTGCGTTTTGTATCTTGTTTGTTAGTTATTTGCTGTCTACAGTGCCGGGGCATATGAAGGAGTGTGATTTTAATCTTTACACTCTCTTTAAACGAAATAACGAACGAATGAACGAAAGAACGAACAAACGAATGAAAATGTGTAAGATATGTTTTTTTAGCTGCATCATTAGCAAAGCTAACACCAAAAAGTCTGTTCTGTCTACTCAACTTAGATATTTTTATGTATGTATGTTGGCGCAAATGCAGAAAACTTGGATGTGAAGCAAAAATCATGATTACAGATCGACAGCCCGAAACTGATGTAAAAAAAAGAAAATTTATTTAAAAAGCAAAAAACAAAAAAAAAAAATTTACTTACGCGTGTTTATAAGTAAATAAATAATTTTCATTAATAATAACATAATTATGATCTCAGCAAAATATTTTCGCTGAGAATTTTTTTGTGAAAGAAAAAAAAAAAAAAAAAAAAAAAAAAAAGCAAAGAAAGTGTAAACCTGTAAATGTGTCCAATTTGACAAAAGTTCATCAAATTCTTGAAAAATTATTATAGTTCTTATATCTTGATTGGAAATTGGCTTAATTTGTTTTTTGCTTTCCGCGTTTCTCTGTGCGTTCAATTCTCTAAAGTAATCAGAACGCGAGTTGCTAAGAGAAATTAACTGAGTGACTGCGCACTGGCTTGTCATGAATTTTGGTCTCTTGGCAAAGCTGTCAAAATTCCAAATGAACCATAAATAAAAACATCATTTTTATGATTTTTTCTGTCTGTCTATATGTCTTTCTGCCCAATACTCGGTATGACGCGCATACGTTCTGGCATAGATGTTGTCTTTCTTTATTTTTTTTTTTATGGAGACTTCCTTTTAGAGATTCATTGCCAAGAAATTTCGAAAAAAAAAAAATTATACAAAAATATTTTCATTTAAAATATGTATCTGTTGGGTTGAGAATTCGGTGAATGCTGCTCTGTTCTCAACTGTGTTAAATGTTTAAAAAACAAACACTGCTTCATGTGCTTATATGCTTATATTTATATGTAAGTATTTTCCTCAAGTCATATATGTGTGTTCATGTGGTAGTTGTTTTGGTTGGTCTTTTTTTTTTTTTGCCTTTGCAATTCGAGTTGATGAGGTGCCTGCATTGATGGTGTTTTTAATGTGATTTCGCGCGCGCCTTAAACTTCCTCCATCCATAAAACAAATGCAAACGCAACAACCGTTGCCGTTGCCAATATACTCAAGCATCAACAGCAACATCAACCACAAGCATCTCATAAGTATGTAAAAATCATGAGATTCTCTTAATTTCTTACTTTTTTATTTTTTTTTTTTTTTTTTTTTTTTTAATGCACATAAAAATAGTTGCAAACATGCAAGTCAACAATATGATGATCACTGAGACAATAACAGCAGCATCATCGTCATCAGCTTCATCATCATTATTGTCTTCATCGACAGCAGCAATAATATAAGAACAGTAGTAGTTGTAGTTCATAAAAATGAAAACAGACAGTAAGTCTGTTTGTGATATTAGCAATTTTACATACATACTTGCCATACCTACATACATATAACCATATATGTTATAATAGAAGATCAAAAAAGTATTGAGCCTAATAAAAGAAGCGACATTCCCTAATTATAAATATCATTGTAGGCATTAGTTTGAATGGTAATGCAGAAGTTTTGACTTTCTATGGATTTTACAATATTTAAAAGATCAAAGTCTTTTTCCGCGCGGCAATTCATTGGACGATTGGAATCATTTTGAGATCATTTATTGCAAGAAGTTTGATTTACTTTCTTTCTTGAGTTTAAGAGAACGTAACGTGACAGGTCGCAGGTGCTGGCGTCGAATTCTTGATTTGGCTAACTTCGGTGGATAGGATAAGTCACTGTTCGTTCTTCCAAAGCAAAAGTTTCAATATCACAATACCAATTTAAAAAGGAAGAGTATACGAATTTTTGTGTGGGCCTTCCTGACATTGAATACAGGGAACAGGAATCCAGTAAAGTACACATATTCTGAGTGACTGCACAATTTTGAGTTACTTCATTACCTAATCAACCGTTTGTTACAAGATCTGGCAGAGGAGTAGAGCGTGCACACACTCAAATATCGACAGACAAAATTTTGCACAATACAGGACGTTACTAAGATGGAAGAAGAGACTTACAAACAGAAATTGAAAATCACTGCATCATAATCTTTAGAAGATATTATTATAATTTTTTTTATTATCTTTTTATTGACAGTCCACACCGTGGTCTAAAAAATCTATTGCCATCGCCACTTCTTTAGTTTTGGTATTCTTAAGAATCCCACAAACTTCTTTGGTTCGAAGCACGATATAGTTTCTGACGTAGTAAAGTCTTCGCCTAGCACTTGGTGTCTGAATCTGCAGATGGCCGCGCATTCAGGTGGGATATGGTGGGACGTTTCACTCGTCCTGTGCCAGATTCACAATGGACTTATTATATATATAGGGCTAAATTTGTCTACATAGACTTCTGCCATAGTGGAAGGAATAAATTGTCAAAAAATTGTTACCTTTTTTTTCCTTGATAACTTTGGATTTTTAATATGATTTTAATGGTAAAGACCCTACTAATATGACAGTGTATAGCGGGTTTCTAATGACTCGAATTTTCGTTTTTTTCGGGAGAAATATTGAAAGATTTCATGTTCTGTGTAAAAGGGCCGTCCTAAGTGAGAATGATTCATCTTTCACATCAGAGAGAATATCATATTGCTTTCTTGACACTTACAAACAAATACAAACGAAACGAGACGAATATCCCTACTGTAAACTGTATTCGAATGACAAACGGAAATTTTGTATTTTTTCAGATTGTGTTCTTAATTAGAAAATTTACTAAACGAGCACATATTTAAAACAGATGTATTTTGAAAAATAATAAAAAAAATTTAAGGAAAAAAACATAAGCCGAAAATTTCTTATTAAAAAGAAAACAAAACAAGGATCGTTATATGAGATTAATATACATATAGGTTTTTTAACTTTTAAGAAAAAAAAATCGACAAATTAAATTAAGTACCCTTAGTTAAGATGTCTGCGAAGTAGCAGCAGCTAGCGGCAGCATCACCAACAAAATCAACACAATTATAACAACAATAATACCACACTCAAGAGTAGCTGATGTGTGCCGAACTGAACGCATAGACAAAGACAGATGATCTTTAAACGAAATAAATTTTCCCCCTTCTTAAAAAATATATATATAAAATAAAATATTTTTTTTCGATTTATTTATTTATTTTTATTTATTTATTTATTTTTTTTTTTTTGCTTTTTTCGGTGACGGGTTTTAAAAACATTGTATTGTGCGTGTGTATGAGTAGTTGTGCCGTTAAGGCTTGTTTATTTCAATAAGTAATCTGAGATCATTTAACAGTTTGTGAATTTTTAAGCGTGTATGTCCCACATATGTTTCCCCCACCAACAACAAGAAAACCCAAGCGAACTATACACACAGTACACTAAAATATATAATACAACAAACAGCACACAGCGCAACACAAGACAACATATGACTGATGAAGAAATCATCTCCAATTACAGAAAGACATTGACTGACTGCCTGCCAGAGCAAACAGAGAAAATGAGAAGAAAGAAAAAAAAAA
>NW_023998417.1:7836199-7858055 GCF_014805625.2 Glossina fuscipes
AAAAAAAAAAAAAAAAAAAAAAAAAAAGCAAAGAAAGTGTAAACCTGTAAATGTGTCCAATTTGACAAAAGTTCATCAAATTCTTGAAAAATTATTATAGTTCTTATATCTTGATTGGAAATTGGCTTAATTTGTTTTTTGCTTTCCGCGTTTCTCTGTGCGTTCAATTCTCTAAAGTAATCAGAACGCGAGTTGCTAAGAGAAATTAACTGAGTGATTGCGCACTGGCTTGTCATGAATTTTGGTCTCTTGGCAAAGCTGTCAAAATTCCAAATGAACCATAAATAAAAACATCATTTTTATGATTTTTTCTGTCTGTCTATATGTCTTTCTGCCCAAGTGTCGGTGATGTGTGTATATGTTGTTGTATATATGTTGTCTTTCTTTATTTTTTTTTTTATTGAAGACTTCCTTTTAGAGATTCATTGCCAAGAAATTTCGAAAAAAAAAAAATTATACAAAAATATTTTCATTTAAAATATGTATCTGTTGGGTTGAGAATTCGGTGAATGCTGCTCTGTTCTCAACTGTGTTAAATGTTTAAAAAACAAACACTGCTTCATGTGCTTATATGCTTATATTTATATGTAAGTATTTTCCTCAAGTCATATATGTGTGTTCATGTGGTAGTTGTTTTGGTTGGTCTTTTTTTTTTTTGCCTTTGCAATTCGAGTTGATGAGGTGCCTGCATTGATGGTGTTTTTAATGTGATTTCGCGCGCGCCTTAAACTTCCTCCATCCATAAAACAAATGCAAACGCAACAACCGTTGCCGTTGCCAATATACTCAAGCATCAACAGCAACATCAACCACAAGCATCTCATAAGTATGTAAAAATCATGAGATTCACTTAATTTCTTACTTTTTTTTTTTTTTTTTTTTTTTTTTTTTTAATGCACATAAAAATAGTTGCAAACATGCAAGTCAACAATATGATGATCACTGAGACAATAACAGCAGCATCATCGTCATCAGCTTCATCATCATTATTGTCTTCATCGACAGCAGCAATAATATAAGAACAGTAGTAGTTGTAGTTCATAAAAATGAAAACAGACAGTAAGTCTGTTTGTGATATTAGCAATTTTACATACATACTTGCCATACCTACATACATATAACCATATATGTTATAATAGAAGATCAAAAAAGTATTGAGCCTAATAAAAGAAGCGACATACCCTAATTATAAATATCATTGTAGGCATTAGTTTGAATGGTAATGCAGAAGTTTTGACTTTCTATGGATTTTACAATATTTAAAAGATCAAAGTCTTTTTCAGCGCGGCAATTCATTGGACGATTGGAATCATTTTGAGATCATTTATTGCAAGAAGTTTGATTTACTTTCTTTCTTGAGTTTAAGAGAACGTAACGTGACAGGTCGCAGGTGCTGGCGTCGAATTCTTGATTTGGCTAACTTCGGTGGATAGGATAAGTCACTGTTCGTTCTTCCAAAGCAAAAGTTTCAATATCACAATACCAATTTAAAAAGGAAGAGTATACGAATTTTTGTGTGGGCCTTCCTGACATTGAATACAGGGAACAGGAATCCAGTAAAGTACACATATTCTGAGTGACTGCACAATTTTGAGTTACTTCATTACCTAATCAACCGTTTGTTACAAGATCTGGCAGAGGAGTAGAGCGTGCACACACTCAAATATCGACAGACAAAATTTTGCACAATACAGGACGTTACTAAGATGGAAGAAGAGACTTACAAACAGAAATTGAAAATCACTGCATCATAATCTTTAGAAGATATTATTATAATTTTTTTTATTATCTTTTTATTGACAGTCCACACCGTGGTCTAAAAAATCTATTGCCATCGCCACTTCTTTAGTTTTGGTATTCTTAAGAATCCCACAAACTTCTTTGGTTCGAAGCACGATATAGTTTCTGACGTGGTAAAGTCTTCGCCTAGCACTTGGTGCCTGAATCTGCAGATGGCCGCGCATTCATGTGGGATATGGTTTGACGTTTCACTCGTCCTGTGCCAGATTCACAATGGACTTATTATATATATAGGGCTAAATTTGTCTACATAGACTTTTGCCATAGTGGAAGGAATAAATTGTCAAAAAATTGTTACCTTTTTTTTCCTTGATAACTTTGGATTTTTAATATGATTTTAATGCTAAAGACCCTACTAATATGACAGTGTATAGCGGGTTTCTAATGACTCGAATTTTCGTTTTTTTTCGGGAGAAATATTGAAAGATTTCATGTTCGGTGTAAAAGGGCCGTCCTAAGTGAGAATGATTCATCTTTCACATCAGAGAGAATATCATATTGCTTTCTTGACACTTACAAACAAATACAAACGAAACGAGACGAATATCCCTACTGTAAACTGTATTCGAATGACAAACGGAAATTTTGTATTTTTTCAGATTGTGTTCTTAATTAGAAAATTTACTAAACGAGCACATATTTAAAACAGATGTATTTTGAAAAATAATAAAAAAAATTTAAGGAAAAAAACATAAGCCGAAAATTTCTTATTAAAAAGAAAACAAAACAAGGATCGTTATATGAGATTAATATAACTTTTAAGAAAAAAAAATCGACAAATTAAATTAAGTACCCTTAGTTAAGATGTCTGCGAAGTAGCAGCAGCTAGCGGCAGCATCACCAACAAAATCAACACAATTATAACAACAATAATACCACACTCAAGAGTAGCTGATGTGTGCCGAACTGAACGCATAGACAAAGACAGATGATCTTTAAACGAAATAAATTTTCCCCCTTCTTAAAAAATATATATATAAAATAAAATATTTTTTTTCGATTTATTTATTTATTTTTATTTATTTATTTATTTTTTTTTTTTGCTTTTTTCGGTGACGGGTTTTAAAAACATTGTATTGTGCGTGTGTATGAGTAGTTGTGCCGTTAAGGCTTGTTTATTTCAATAAGTAATCTGAGATCATTTAACAGTTTGTGAATTTTTAAGCGTGTATGTCCCACATATGTTTCCCCCACCAACAACAAGAAAACCCAAGCGAACTATACACACAGTACACTAAAATATATAATACAACAAACAGCACACAGCGCAACACAAGACAACATATGACTGATGAAGAAATCATCTCCAATTACAGAAAGACATTGACTGACTGCCTGCCAGAGCAAACAGAGAAAATGAGAAGAAAGAAAAAAAAAACAAAACATAATTCATTATAAAAATCCTTTCAGTAAAACGGGAAAAACGAATGAAATGAAATAAAAATTCTCAATAACTTTTTACATAAGCCGTAGCAAATGTTTGTATTATCAATGGAAGAATTATTCGAACTATAATTTCTCTCTTAGTTGTTCATTATTTATTTATTAATTTTTTTTTTTTTTTTTTTTTTTTGTAATTGTTGTAGAATTCTTTTAACTTACCTGTTTACTGAACATGGCGATATCTTCATTAAACGATTCTGACGAACAAACATCACCACCTTGCACACCAGGTTCTCTGGGCGTACATGTGGCCAATTCACATTTTTCAAATATAAGCGCCAGCAGCGGGAATAGGGGATGTCTGCAATAAAATATGAATAACATTGTATAGTAATATTAGCACAAAAAAAGGAAACAACAAAAAAAAAAAAATTGGAAAAAATTCAAAACAAAATCGATAAATATCGCTGTGATTATACGAAAATCGCTAAACAACTTTGTATAGAACGTAATTTTTTTTTTTTTTTGGCTTAAAAGAAAAACTAAATTACTTGAAGAAATTTTCGAAATTTTGTTTACACTAATGGCGACAAGAAACCGCCATCAAAACACTCAAATACCTAAAATCTCTTTTTTACTCTCCTCTATGGACCAACAAGCTGAGCTGGCCCTGGCTATACGTATAGATACTTATATGAACGTATATATAATATATGAGTGTGTGTGTGTGTGTGTGTGTGTGTGTGTATATGTTTGCGTGTGTATAAATCTCTCTGTAAGCATCTACTCATTAAATACCGCATACTTATTTGCTACATAGTCTATAATTGTTGTTGTTGTTGTTGTTGTTGTAGTATGATCTAACATTTGGTATTTTAATTAGAGCATAAGTTAAAGGAAATGCATTACATTGCATCGCATCGCTTTGCTAGGCAATGCATTCACATCAACATGCATATGTGGAAAATGCCAATTTTAGATAAACGCACCAAATGACACATACACATGTATACATATATATATATATATATATATATATATATAAATATACAGTCATTCAGTTGTACGTTACAATAAAAATACTCTTTTCATATATAATGAGATCAAAATAAAAGACAAGTAAATAAATAAAATACAAACTGAATTAAAACTAAAAATAACACCTTTCTGTGAATAAAGGAAAATATCAAAAAAAAAATAAATAAATAAGATGAATAAATAAAGAGAAAAGTAAATTTAGATGACTTTAGCACTAAAATCTCTGTACGTAAGCATATATATATATATATATATATATATATATATATATTTATACATGTATGGATTTATGTAATATGCATTCAATCTATATGTTGCAAGATGTACTGAGAACTCTATAAAGCGCACTTGTTTCAGTGAAAAGGCAGAATATGTGAATCTGATGCTCAGCAACATGTTGCTAGCTAACGAAAAAGATCAATAAAAAATTTTTTATACTTCTGAACAAATATCTAAAGCACTTTATTTGATCTGCTTTATGGCTCTCGCAAGTCCAATGTGTTCTGCTTGTGTTTCTAAACTTAGCTAAAAGTGCTTGCGAAGTAATAGATGTTATCGCGATCCAGCATTTCTTCATCATCACTTTAACAATATCCGCTTACAAGGACAAATCGTCAAGGCAAGGCAAAAATTGCACACGAGCTGAACTTCGGAATTAATCCAAAGATAAGTTAAACGGATTTAATATATATTTTTATTAAAATCTTTGTTTTGGAAAGTTAGCCTTCTCAATATACTGGGAGCGAACACTTCTACCAAAAACTTTTATAAGGGAAATCTTACACCAATAATCGAAAAGAAATGGCAGCGTAATGTTTTGTGACGAGAGGACGCTTCAACTAGATTTCTCTGTTACGCCTCTATCCCTTCCCAAATTTCCTGTTACCGGTGAGATCAGATGAGACGGAGTCTATGCAAACTTCTCGGAATATCGACTTAATATATTATATATACATCCGCCTGAGTGGCCGAGTAAGCAAGAGTCTCGACTAGCATCTCAATGGTCGTGGGTTCAAACCTCAAGTGCGGTAGAGTTTTTAATAAAAGCCGAAAGCCTTAGATGCTAGTGCTTTAAGACTTTAGTCTTCGAATTTATTCTCTGGCTAAATTTATAATAATAATAATAATAATAATAATAATAATAATAATATTATATAACTTTGCAGTCAGAGTTCTGCAGATATAGAGCGAGCATGTGGGCGGCTAAAAATTGCCCGCGCCGCCGCAAATATCAGGAGAGTGATATAGCTGGCAGTAATTGCGGGTACCATTCTGAAATATAGTTTGGAAAGGGATAATAAAATTTAATTCTTCGCCTAAACGGACAAACATTCTTATGCCGTTTTTTATTATCGCCTTTCTTCAGTCATCTCTATAAGAATTTGCTTTACTAGGCGTTTTTGTGCTACGAGTTGTGTTCTCCACTACCAAATAGAATGAAATTGTCATTACCTTGACAATGTCAGCGAAACTATTTTACAATTCTCGACGGGAGATGTTGCAAAGTTATTTTAAACTTTATTCATAAGAATAAATTACAAAAGAGAAGGTGGCCAGTTTCTATTAGCTCATATTGAAAATCCTTTACACTCACCTGAGCGAAATACGCTCTGTGATACTTTTGGTCTATAAAAAAGGCAAAACCTCTGCAAAAAACAAATTTGTAACGTGCATGATGGGAATGCTGAGAATGAACGAAGGAATGGTTTACTCAATTTCGTTCCATAAATTTCGATGTCAAAGATGCACCTCGCAGTCATTGAAAAAATTGATGAAATTTTGCAACTGGTGGAGCAAGGTCGTCACGCAAGCTGTAAGGAAATGGCGGACCTTCGAGATGAAATGATAAAATTAACTTGTTCGATCATCTGATCGTTTATGTAGGCCAAGGATAGGCCCAGAAAATAGTGTTTTGTACTTCTTCAAAAATAGTATCAACAACTCATCTGTCTGTAGCCGGTTACGAAATATAGTACATAGATATTTGAGGTAAGCTTAAGTGCAGTAAACGCGACACTGGATAAACTATTTTTCACTCGTTACTAAGAAAAGGAAGAACTCCTCAATAGATTCTCTTCATAATCTTAATCTGTTTAAACTAAATTCATGATAATTGTCTAAATTTACCGTACGTATGGACATACCGAGTTGACAATACTTTCTTTCGATACAATATATATATATATAGTTTGTAAATTGAATGAAGTTTCGTAGAGCTTGCATCCACTTGAGAAACTTATCGCGCACACTTATTGCTTAAGCTGATTCAATAAAGTCTTCTTTTTACCCATTTTGTTTCGCATCTAAGACTACTGCACTTAAGACAATTTTAAGTGCAATAAAAAATACATGTTCCCTGTCTACTAAATTTCAAATAAATCAAAAATATCATATAAAATGAAAATAAAAAAAATTAAAAAAAAAAAAATTGAGTAAACAATTAATTTAAATCTTTTCGCTTATTAGAAAAAGTGTCACGTAGTGACAGTGAACGAGAGAGAGACACATAGGGAAGACGATGAAGAGCAGCAAATGAGCATAAAACATATTTTAAATATAACAACTTGTAATAAATTTCAAAAAGACACATATACACATACGCATACGCATACAGCGTCCTCCTCTTCGCATGGCAGGCACAATGACATTTGGCTCGCGATGCAATTGCAATGCAGAGATTCAGAACTTTTTCCACAAAATCATACATCAGCTAAAAGTCTATTGCTTACGACGAAAACATTTAATTACACATAAACTCAGATCTACAAAATTTATAAAATAAAACGATTATTAAGCTATCGTTAGATATTCGAGTGTGACTTTAAGATGAAATCTTAAAAATTTGCGACATTTAAGAATGTCTGCCTTAAGAGAAAAATAAAAAAAATTTATTTTACATATATTACGTATATTAACGATAGAATATATATATCAAAATAATTTAACTGTCAAATTTTTTGACAGCAAAAACAATACGAAAAACTGAACTGAACTGAACTGAAAGCGACATTAAACTAATGATCAAAATAGAGAGAGAGACGAGCAGAAAGAAAGAGGAAAAGAAAGAGCAGAAGAGAATATATATACATATATATATATATATATATATTGTACAGACGAGAGGTATACGCAGTTATTTATGTAAACATTCGCAATGTCATTGCTGACAGTTTAGACACATATGTTGATAGGTTTTTGACCAATTTATGTCAGAAATGATTTTCCTTTAGATGCTTACAACTATTTATGCAAACATACACATATATATGTACATATGTATATGTAAGTATAAATTTATTTACCTTAGATTTATAATTCTATGCCGTGATAATCAGTGTTTGTAAGAAGCGTAAGACAAAATGACAAATTGATTTTTTATAGTTTTTCTCTCGTCCGACAGACGGACACACACACACGCACACACTTGTGTAAACATTTCTTTTTACTATGAATTCAATGGAATAATTTTTAAGGTTTTTTTTTTTTTTTTTAAATGACAGGCAAAAAAAAAAAGAAGAAGGAAAGCATGGCATGATGCCTTCTGCTTTTCTACAAACATACAAACATCTCTATGTATACGTGATAAATGATGTTTAATTTATGGTATTCTATAGCTATCTCTTTCTTAGCATATATGCAAATACATGAGAATGCGTATATAATGCAGAGAGTCTTACATATGTTGAGAAACATCTGCCCATTTTTTTTTTCTTTTTCTTTTGCTTTGTAGTAAAATAGAGAGCAGAACATTTGGAAAGAACGCAGAAAAAAAAAAAAAGGGCAGACTGACCATTTGTATTAACAATAAATGCTCACTTTCCGGTTTTGTGTTGTGTTTTGTTTTTTTGGATTAAAACCTTAACAAATTGCACCTGAACTTAGGGTTTTTATATTGTATTTTTTATTTTTTTATTTTCATTTCTTTTTTTTTTTTTTTTGGCTTTTGTTCGAGCACTTTACACCCTTAAAAGACGTATGTGTGCGCGTGCGTGCGTCCGTGTATATATATGAAAGTAGTGCATGTCTGTACAAAGCAGTCAACCATTTCAATAGCGAAAACCCTATAATTTTTCAATTAGAAGTTTTCAAATGATTTTGTGGTAGACGAATTCACTCACAGCTCTACCTACACGAACGTATATGTGTTGGTCTTTTAATATAGTTTTCCTGATCAGTTGGCAGGCAGGCAAAAGGCTTTAATGGTTGTTTGGCCAAAAAAAAAAGATAGCAACAACAAAAAAAAATAATAATGTCTTGCTAAATTTAACGGGTGGTTCTTTAGGTAATTTTTGAGCGAGTTTCAATTCTCAATTTATTTATTTATGCATGCATGGCTAAGCAAGCTGCATGACTAAGTCTAAGTGAAAGAATGAAAAGTGTTAGAGACGTGTGCTATACATATTATAATATATGACATAACCTAACTTAAAGGACCTAAAAAAAAAACAAAAAAAAATTTTTATAGATCTGCCGTTTACAGTTTCTATACAAAATAAAATAAATACATGTGCACACTTTCAGAGCATTTTGAAAAACAACTGCGCAACAACAATACATATAAAAACACAACAAGTGTGATGTTTATTATGTTGTTTTATGATGTCTCAAATTCAAGTGGCAAAAGCGTAATAATCCCTATCCTATAAAAAGCACACAAACAAACCCTATACATACAATAGTCGCATATATTTTTACTTTACCGATGAATGCAATGGCAATGCACTGTTCAAAAAACAAGAAAAAAAAAACAAAAAAAACCATATACCTTGTCTAGTAAAGGTAAATAATAAAAATACAACAGACAGACAGACAGACAAACAGACAAACAAACAGGCTGGCAAATACTTTAGCGCATAAGGTGTTAAGTTTTCAATAAAACTAAAAAGAATTAAACACTTATTGCAGTGCATAAACATTGCTCGACCGAGCCATTTGCTGTTATTATTATGCTGTTATCTCTTGTCGCGTATATACATACCACGCTTTCAACAACTCAAAAAAAAAAAAAAATACATTCTCTATCAGTCATTCGACTGACAACAACTACACACATTTCATTTTATTGCAATTGGATTCTTCCGTAATAATTAAATTTTATGATTATGACAATAAAAATGAAAATCATTTAATAAAATGCAGTTGCCATGCATGCAACAAGAAAATTATTAATACAATCTAACATAAGCCTCATAAAAATTGTATTACTTTACATGTTCGTACGTTCATAAAAGAACATGTGTCACTAATTAGCGGAAATCGACAAATGGTCTAAAATAAAATATAATAAAAGCTATGATTTTTTAAGATACAATTTATTAAAACAATGTTATTAGATACAATGCCTTAATTTTTTCAAAAAAAAAAATGTATTTTTTATCCCAAGCAAACCAAAAATTTGCAAGACGAAGACAGTCGGTTGCAGCAACATGTTGCAGTAGTGAAAGAGTATTAAAAACATTGTTCTGAGAAAAAGTAAAAGGACAGACAACTCTGTTCCCCAAAGGCTCTTTGAATATATTTGGTTAGCAAGTGCTTGAAATTCGCACGTCTATCTATCCGTCCGTTGTCCATTATTGGACAACAATGAACTTTGAAATTTGCGAACAACAACTGAAGTTCAAATATACACATGATCATCATACGGCCGCTAGAACAACTGTCTTTGCAAGGAAACCGAGTAAAATGCACAGGAAGGAAGTTGGCGCGTTTAGTAAAACTATTAAGATCTACTGACCATATAAATAGTCATAGAAATGGTTGATCTAAAGTCGAACTGAACCAACCTTGGTATCCGTTGAATTCTAAATTAAGGACCCTGGTCAGGACAGACGTTTATCTGTCAGCCTATTGAAATTAGGATTGCGATCTTGAAAATTTAGATAGAAACTTTTTATAACCAATAATGTTGTTTGAATTCGTCTCGAATTAGCTACAATCTGAAAATAAAAGTTGCTTAGGTAGTAGTGCTTCCTGTAAAGTTACTAAATAGATAACTAAATTTAAAAAATGTGGGCGTGATCGAATGCATGTGTGCGTTATAGAGGCCAATACTACGTCTTTCGGCAATTTTTAGAAGCGCATCTACACAGAGCATGTTTGCTTTATGTGCAGACACGCTAAGGTTCAAGAAAGTGTATAGGGGAGGTAAAGGAAAGAGAAAGTAATGCTTGGGTGTGTTCGAGTTAAGACTAGGAATATCAGAAAAGTGTGACTGGTAGGCGCGGTTAATGAACGACCAATAGCGGCAGTGTATCGTGCAGTATGCAGATAATTTTAAGAAGAACAGGTGAGAGAACATTAAGATAGATTCGTTAAAACACTTGCTTTGATTGATCAGTGGGTAAACCTATTTTATTTCTCTACTAAACTAGGGATTGATTTGTTTAGTCGACCAACTACCTTTATGTCTCTAGAACACTTATCGTGCGATGTGTGATATATGAATAATTCGCCTTATAGTTTATGATGCTTTAATGGAACAGCTTGTTAAGATATTGCTTGTCTACGACGTGTTTTGTTCACAGCTCTATTCGAAAAGTACTCATTACAAATACGATAAAGCGGCCAAATATCGTAAATGTTACTTTCATTTGCTAGCAAATAATATCAAAGCAGAGAATAAGAAAAACTCCAACATTATACAGTTAGAAAGAGAAAAGATGGAGAAAAAAGAGAAATTCGTATCAGTTTTATACGCCAAGGAACAGATCTTCTATGTGGAGCACGTTGATGGTTAGAAAGTTATAGGCGAAGAGAGAAGAACATACGGTAAATGTAATCAAGTTGACCTCAATCGGTCTTGACTGAGCGGTCATTGCAGCCGAGGTATGAACAACATCGACAAAGTAGCGCCAACTCTTATCTACTCGTCTGTGCGGCAGAAATTTCCGAGACTTCCTACGCGATGGATAAGATGACTTCAAGAACATGTCAAATATAATGTCAAAAAGAAAATTGACAAATACTTAACACTTTGTAAATACGTTTAACACAAACTTTGTATAGGTATAGGTTTGTATATATGTATATATGTATATATGTAGCATTTAAAAAATATGCAGTCTTCAGTTTTTTTTTATATGTGTTCTTAGTATTTTTCTTTCCGACAGTGATGATAATCATGATGAATAACAACCAATCAAATGTTGATTGATATTAAAAATGATTGATGGCTTGTTATGCGCTTTTTATTTCCTTTCAATTAATATTCGAAACACAACAAATTAGCACCTCACCCTTTTCTAAATATAATAAAATACATTCGATAAACACAAAATTGAAAAATCCCCAAAAAAAACTCTAACCCCTAATAAATTTCTAAAAAAAACTTTCTTGATTCTTTTCGAAACCTTTAATTTAACGTTTAATATATAAAACGCCTACTAAACAAAAAAAAAATATAAAGCCAATTAGAAGGTGCAAAAAAGGAAGAAAGGAAAAGGAAGTTTTACTCAACCGCAACGTACACGAGCGTAACATTATGTTTAATAAAGGAAAAGAAACAGCTCCTTATCACAGCATTGTGTTATTGTTTTTGTCTTTTTATTTCGACAAAAAGTATCAAGTTTTTTTTTGTTCAAGTGTGCGTGTATAGATATATATATATATATATATTATTAGTTTATTACACTTACTCATATATAGCATCCTTATCACGTTTATGTACTTCGGGCATTCCACCCATTAAATGATTAGCAACCGGTGATACATGACTAGGTGTACCATGGCCACCAGCACCAGCAGTATGATAGCCATGCATGCCAACTGTGGCCGCCGCTGCAGCAGCATGTGTCATGTGTGGTGAATGATGTGTAGGTAGGCCTTGTAATCCAGGCGGCCGATGACCAACATGTGGATCATACATGGCAGCTGCTGCAGCACCCGAATCCATACCATAGCCATGCAGGCCATCGTCATACTATAAATGAACGAAATTGAAAGCAAAGAAAAATTCATTTAAAAAAAAAAAAAATTGCATTTGAAAAATTTGCGATTTACGTTTTAATATGTAAATCATGTATATTTCATTATGTACTAATTAGTAATAAAATGACGAGAAAAAAAAAAGCAGCAGCAGTTGTTATGTGTTTAGTTTATATAAACAGTTTTTCTATTAAATTAGTTTTTTTTTTGTGTATATCTTAACTATTATTTTTACAATTTCTATTAACCAATGCATCATTATTTTCTTTTTTTTACTCATGTTATAAAATATTAACACAAATCATTGCAAGTAAAAAAAACATTAATTGCAATTTTTTCAATTCCATGCATTGAGCTTAATGGAAGAAAAATGATTCTACGAATGTTAGAAAGAATTGGGAATTGGGGTAGAGATAACGATTTAGTGAACCCTTTATGGTAACCAGCAGCTTGATATTGTCAGTCAACATTTAATTGTAATCAATTAGGAATTCTACCTATAAAGATAACTTTTTATTCTACCATTCCCTGGCTTGTTAGTAATAAGAATAGGTATGGCTTAGGCATCATCCGATAAAGTGATGCGTCTTAGGAAATGAGGATCGCAGACGGGCACTTTCTCTTGAGTGACATATACAATATTAATGATTCTTTTATTTAGATAACGATTAAGTTTTTAGCCTAAGACCCAAGAGAACGTTTGTTGGTTTGTATACTGCTTGCGAGTTGAAGTAACTTAAGAAACATTTCACAGAAGAACTTTGATGATCACGCATTAGTTGTTACCATCTATCTATGTGTGATCTGCAATAATGTGACTTTACTGGAAAAAGTAGAAAACGGAACTAGTTATCTTTTAAGTGATAAGCATTATTAGTGCTTTTTTCTCGCTTGTTTTTTTCCTTTTTTTCTCTTGAGTTAATATCAGAGCCAACGTAACTCGCCGTTTCTCGATGTGCTGCTTAAAGCTTGATAAATCATTTTAATGCGCATCACCATGCATCGGTTGTCGACTACTTTCTTCTGTTTCTAAAGCTGGTTTATTAAAGAAAGCAAAAAAAAAAAAAAAAAGAAAGGAACTACTATTTGTCCTCAATGACATAAAACAGTTTCTTTGCCTATTTTGCAAGATGTTATCTATGGCATTATATCACCACGTGTCAAACTTGTCTCTCTCTCTCACTTTCTCTCTCTCTCTCTCTCTCTCTCTCTCTTCCTCTCTCTCTCTCTCTCTCTCTCGTTCTGTAGTATATATAATGTCCAGCAAATTAATGTCTGATCTGCCTAGAACTGCAACTATGAGAAATTTTATCGACAAACAGTATTACAAGAAGTATTATTAATTGATTTTTGATTAAGAAATCATCGAAGAACATAAACAAACAAGAGGTAAATTCATATCTGATTTAGTTTCCTCTTTAGCGGCACGATATATACATATTACATATGTATGCACATAGCTTTATTAAATTAATTCATTCTTAAACCAATTTGCTTTTCTTTCTTTTTATTTTTTTATTTTTTTTTAAATTTTTTTCTTTGTCGCTTGCGTTCATTACACTACATTTCCTGTTTCCTGTCAACTGTGCAAATGAAATCTATTTTACTTTTCTTTCTTTTTTTTCCTTGCTTCACAAAATATATATTTATTTTATATTATTTTTTTTATTTTTTTCATGCCACACTATCTAACAGCACACATCACTATTTTTCTTTTTACTAATTTCCCAATAATACCCACAACTCCTGGGGTGTATGCATGTGTATGTGTATGTTATGCTCTCTATCTCTATGTGCCAAAGAAAAATTAGCATAACAACTTTATAGTTTAACTGCTTCTAGAGTATCTTTTAAAGAATATCATATACATTTAGTGCACAACAACAACAACAACAGCAACAGAAACGGCAACGCAAACCATTAGCTGCGGTATTTCAAGACTAAAACCTTAACAAAATGACAAATATCTGTGGAATAAAATACAAAACAACAATAATACCGGAGCAACAAACAACAACAAGAATAATAATGTGAAGAGAAGGAAAAATCCCAAACATTAAACGCGACTTTAACCCACAAAACTTGAACAATAAACAACTTGCTGCTGCAACAACCTTCCACCGACTAAAAGCTAAAACACGCATACATGCATAAATGCACATATGTGTGATATAAATATATTTATATATGTGTGTATGGTATATCTATATATATATATATATATATATCTACTACCAGCAGTGAGTGCTTTTCCTAGGCAATGCAGTTCAGTTTAAATTTTTTTTTTTTGACTTAAACGTCATGTGCATGTGAATGCTAAAGTCTTTGCTAATCTGGTGTATGTATCAGGAGGACAATTTTTTACTGTTGTTTTGCATTTTTGCCGTTGTTGTTGTTATTGTTGTTGTTATATTGTTACTCATGCTGGAACGATTGAGAAAGGTTTTTAAATAAGACAATAGCAATGAAATGTGTTCGGTTCAGGTTTAGTTTTTGTTGTTATTCATTTATATATATATATATATATATGTATATATGTATATGTACATGTGTGTATATAGCCATTTATGTATAAGGCATGTAATCGCATATATATATATGTACTCTTATATCGGTTGTAAAGTTTGGTTTTCTCAGCAGTCTTTCCGTTTTTTGATGAGGCCATTCTTTGTATGGTTGAGAAAATGAAAGCTTACAGCGCTCCAACAAGAGCAACAACAACAAATGTGCAGGTGGTTTAGTTTACATGACGTTTATTTTGTTCTTCTTCTTCATCTTATTTTATAGTTGTTGTTGTTGTTGTTATTTTATTTTATTTTTTTTTTTTTTGCAACAACATGAAATAAACATTATTATGTGTGGGTTATTAACCTTTTAGTAAATTATTTAATATGCGTCAACTCTCTAATCGTATGAAAAATAGAAGAAGAAGCGGAAACTTTTTTCAAATCTTTTTCAAAAATTATATACATAAAGGGGAAGATTTATATCATTAACACTTATATACAACAAAAGTTGTCGTCTTACTTAAATCATCATACAATATAATCATTATCATCATGATTGTCACCAACTATTATCGTCGTTCGTCAAACATTAACGTTTCGTCTACCTCTTTTGCTTTTTCTTCTTCTTGTTCTTCTTCTTCTTCCTCATTAATAAAACGAACCCGCACATTTTTTAAGTATTAGCTCTTTGCCAACTTGACATTTACACCAAACTGTCAATTGCTTCTCTACACTTTATTGTTTGTCTTATTGTTGCTTTTGTTGTTGATTGTTGGTTTTAACAAAACTCTTCTTAATGTTTTACTTCGAAATCTCTGTGATTTTTTATATAAGAAACAAAAACGTAAGAGAGAAAAAAAAAAAGAAAGATCTTTCGAAATTGATAAAAATCCCTATGAAAAGTGTTCTTCTCATACATGCACACACGCACGCACACCTGCATTCGATATTAAAGGAAAAAAAAAAAAAAGAAGTAATTTCGTATATTTGCCACATTACTCATGCATATACATGCAAACACTTACTTATACACATACATACATACATACATACATTCATACCTATGTACATTCATTTATACCTATCTAAACTCAAGCAAATATAAAGGAAAGTAATGAAGAAGAGTCTTATACAACCTGCAACATTTCATACCTACTACTACTACAATGTGTAGTAAGTAAAGTGGCGTTTTCTCTAAAATATATGCAGTGTGAAGACTAAAGTTTTTGAATTTTGTTTATACCACAAGTAATGATAAAAATCTTAACAATCATCTTTTTTCTGCTTACATTTCAGCGTAGTCGTCGTTGTAGTTGATGTGTTGAAAAAGAAAAGAACACAGGCAACTTTACAAAAAGAAGAAAAAAACTTGTTGTTGGTATGTTTTTTTTTTTTTTTTTTTTTTATTGAAGTGGGTTTTTTTTTAAAAAAATGTTAAATTTTGGGTTTTTTCTTTTTTTTTTTTTTTTTTTTTTGTTTTTTAAGTTTATGCATTTTGTTGTTAAAGTGGCGTTAAAGAAGTTTTAAAATACAACAATTTTAAAAACAATAACAACAACAATAACAACAACAACAAGAAAAGCAACAATAACAACGACAGCAATAATAATAACAATGATAGCATATTCGTCTTTTTTATTTATCTTTTATTTTTTTTTTTTATTTTTTTCCTCTCTCTTAATATTTAAATTCATTTTGTATGCAAGAAACGTTAAATATAAAGTTAAGGCTGTTATTACAAGGTCAAGCTTATTATTATTGTGATTTGTTGTACTTTTGAAAAAATCAACCCACTCACACACGCACGCTCACGCATTCAACAAATCAAATTTGATATGGGTGACAAGAATTTTGTAAAAGTCTTTGTATATTTGTATGTAATTGCTTAAATTCAATCCATTGTGGGAATATTTTCGGACATATTTGAACGTACGCAACAGAAAACCTCAAAGCAAAAAGAAAAAAAAATTAATAAAACAAAAATGTACAGAAAGTGAATGAAAGTTGTGAGAAACAATCTTTAAACTAAATGTTTAATAAAGTTATTACCATTTTTTTTTTTTGTTTATTATATGTTTGTTTTTGTTGTTAACATGCAAGGAAATTAAAAAAAAAATATATTTATTTATTACCAAAAGAAACTAATAAATCTTGTTGTAATATCATGTTTAGCAACATGTTGCTGGAAAACCCTAGTATATATATCCGTGTTTTTTCCTTCTTTTTTCACAGTTCTCTTCGAAATTTATGAAAAATGGATAAATATAAATATAGTATATATACATAATATATATGTATATATACACAACATTTAATTAGGTGACATTAAATGCGACAAAAACTAGTCATAACACTGGCAATATTCCTTTAAAGCAAGTAAAAATCCTTCTACTTCTGAAATCGTTTCTTGCCACACTAATGTATATTTTCTTTCTCTTTCCTGGAAATGAGAAATCTGGTTCGTTAGGAAAGAAAGCACGCAGAAATGATTGTTAATAAATTTTTCTTTTTGAAGAACTTAACGTGAGTAAAATTTAAACGGTATCGTTACATAATCATATGAAAGTTTGTCCGTAACTTCAGTTTGAATTGATTGAAAACCTATATGAATGGAAAGCGGTTTAACGCTGCGTTCTAGATATATTTTCAAGGTATTAAAAAGAAATTAGAATTTTTGACCAGCGTGTCATAAGAAATCAACACAAAAGAAAGCAAAGGATAGCTGATGTTGTGAAGTACAGTTCGAGTTATTTTTAGGGAAACCTACGCCCATTCAAAGTCCGACCAAACAAAAGCTACAAATATTGGGAAATTACCATTAAATGGTGCTATCTTACGAAACGGTTAAAGAGACCCTACCTAATTTTGAAAAAATATGAAAAATAATTAAAAGTAATATCGTATCGGAAGAAGTCAAAATTTTGTTAATCAAAAAATTCTCAAAGTCCAGTTTGTATTGTATATATACAGGAGTGAGTTTTAGGTTACAAGAGAAAAATGAAATTGTCTTCTTCCCAATCTATATTGAACTTGCGTTTGTGCCCCCCAATCCCACTTCATGCCACTTATTGCTTATCCACTATTTATTGGTAGCAGTCTTCAAACCGAGCTTACTTTCTACCGAGCTTACTTTCTACCGAGCTTAGTTCTACCACGTAAGAAGCACGGAAGTATTTCTCCTCCTCTCTATGCTTTTACTTGTTCATTCAGTGCTGTAACGTTTATTGCCTTTCCATCTATCGTATATCTATCTTACCGTTTATACAACTCTCAGCCTATCCGCCTTTTCTTTAACTTGTCTATTCACATGTTTGCTTATTTATCCGTCGGTTTATTCGCTACCATGCTTGTCTGCCTACCAGTCCGTTAATACGTCTCCTTGCTAGGCCATTTAGCGCCATAACCGTCCGCTCACCAATTTATTTATCTTTTGAGGCACTTAGCTACGCTGGATGCGGCCGGGTAGTATCCGCTTGGCCATATATTCTTCCTTACGTCTGTCAAAGTATACACTAGTTTTTAATTATTAAGTTTGGCGTAACCATGCCCACAAACTAGTTGTAGAAATCGAAAGTTAACATTTCAAAATAGGTTTACGTGAGAGTTATCAAATACGATAAGTATCCACCAAATAGCTAACTGAGGCCCTCAGGTGCCCCCATTGGCTTAATAGCCAATTGAGACAAAACTGAGGAATTTTAAATATATGTGGCTTAGCTACAGTATTCCGCCTCCTTTTTCTGCTATACTATATATGTCATATACAGGAGATGAAAATCTTTGCATTCATCTACGGTAGACAGGTTTTGCAATTAGAAAACACTAAGCTTGATGTCAATGTATTTACTGTCCGCCTTCTTCTCTTATCGCCAAACATTCCAACTTCTTAACCTAGATTGTGATAATTATAAGTAATTGTGTTTATTATGATGTCTCACGTTCTTATAGAAGATATGCTACAATTAAATTCTTTAAATATTTTTAATACAAAAAAAATATAATCGATAATGTAAAAAAAAAAAAGAAGAAAACAAGGAAAAAAAGGAAAACAGAAAAAAAAAAAAAACTGTTGGGGTAGAAGTGAAATGATTGTAAGATTTTGCGTCTGGTTTTGACAGCCACACAACACAGTTACGTTTTTCTTGTTTCTTTGCACTCCAGGCTGCCAAAAATATAACAAACATTTTTTTTTTTTGTTACAATACATGCACATGTACATAGCTATCTCTTTATATACATAGCTAACTATGTTTGTGTATATATATATATATATATACATATATATCAACAGCCAGATTTTCTATGATTTCAAATAGTTATACATATTAATAATATAATAACGCAACAACAAATGACGATGACTATCATTTCGTCAATAACAATAGCAAACCTTAACGCATACATATGCATTCATAAAATAAACTAAGTCAACAATACCGTAAGACGGTACTCTACTTGAATGTCTTATTATTATTATTATTATTGTAATAAACATAACGAGAAGGCAAAACTCTATACATGTATGTTCTGAACTTTTAAAAACGTGTTCATTGTATTCATTACATACATACATATATATATATATGCTATTATGATATTATGCATGTGTGGGTGAGCACATTATAGAAGTTACTGTACATAGTATATAAAATGTTGTTAAGCGATATTTACGTGCTTTTCTACTATTAAGCTTATTTCATCCATCTTTAATAACTTTTTCTATTTTTAGTCTTCTTTTCATTTTTTATATAAATACATTTTTTAATATTTCTATATGTGTTTGCATGCATGTATGTATGTATGCATGTATATGTATATATGTGTATGTGTATGTGTGTGTGTGTATGTGTGTGTGTGTGTCTATGTATACGTCGTACGGTAGGTCGATGTTAAATATTATGCTTAAGTTTTGCTTGTTACTATTATTATTATTATAATTTCTGATGTAGTCGTTATTCATTTTATATAATATATTAGGAAAACACGCGATGGTTTCTTTATTTTTTTTATTTTTTATTTTTTTATTAAATATTCTTAGCGTAGCGTTGTGCGTGTAAAAGATTTAAAAAAAAAAAAAATTGTTTTTTTTTTTTTTTGATTTAATATACATAATATTGTAACTATTTATTTTTTAAATAAACACTTTTCTAAGGTGTAAATAGAAACGTCATTTTTAACGGTGCTCTAGGAAACAAATCAAACTAGGGGTAAATAAACTTGTAATAAAGCTATAATGATCGATTTAAAGCGAATCTTGTATACACTACACTTGCCATCAGAGTTATTTTGGTCATACTTTCTGTGGCATTAGAGTAGTAAGAGCAGCCGCCATACACTTTGCAATGCATTTAACAAATGTTTTAGAACCATACGTTTTAAACCCTACATCACTTTTAGTGCAAAGATATATTAAGTTTGTGCGAATACATGCAATACCCATCGGGATCGGTCTTTTGTTATACCGATAGACTCGGATCCACTTCCTAATCTGTTGTAAGCATGTCCGTCCACTTCTCTGTCCTGTTTTCGTGTTCAAGCCACGGTTCACGGTTGTCTTGCATTGACTTGTCTTGTCTCAATTGGAGATACGATTGAAAATGAATCGGATCGCAACTCTTTTTCGACCACTTCCCATATAACGCCTTATTGTGAAAAGTGCTTGCATGAATAACTGCAACGTGACATAGGGCATTTATTAGTGGAAACTGTCCAACTATAGTTTTATATAGGTGTGTTTGCTTTGCAGGCAAATATAAGGTACATAACGTTAATTGCCATAGTCTCAACAACAATATCAAAACTCAAATCACAAAAGAGTCACAAGCATTTTTGTGGGTTTATAATATGCTTTTATTATAAAAACATTACTATTAGCAGAGTGTAAAAGAGACCGAGGCTTCGCCTCGGATTAATGTTGTATTTGATGCAAAGTCAGAAAAACTATGACAAGAAGAGACATTAATTTCTATTATAAACAGTGACTAGTCACAACGTCAGTATGTGACAGCAAATCGAAACATCGCAGCAAGCTTCCCAAGTGATATATTAATTTTATTAGAACACAAAAGATAAAATAATTCGGTTTTAAAGAATAGCATGAACTCCGAAATAAATTTCTTTAGAGGAAGGCGGAAATACACTTCATAATATTTATGACTCGACGTGAAAATTTTCCCCAAAACTCATATTAATAATAAACTGGGGAGAGGGCTTTCATTACTGCAACATTTTTCAGTTCAAAAAAGATGAAAAGATTTCGTGATAATGCGGTAAGAATATGTGAATGCCTGCTTCATTTGCCAAATCGATTAATTCCACAAAATCGAATGTCGAGAACATATTAAAAAAAAAAAAAAATAAAAAAAAATTGTTAAAAATAAATTTTTTAATATATACATCATCTTATATATATATTTGCATACAATTGTGTTATTATATTGTATTGTATTTTTATTCTGTTTCGATTGAAAATATCCTTATGATTATCGCAAGTTGAACTTGTGTGATGGAGCAGAGCATATTAATGCAAACAAAATGCTTCTGGTTATTATTTGTTTAGGAAGATGTTTATTAAACAGTTCATGTTTCAGTAACATGTTGTTTTTGATGTTGCATGTGTGGCAAAAGATACAAATTATAAATCATTTTTTCAAGTTTTGCAATACAACTGAGCTGAAACTGATAAAAGAAATATTTGCAAAACAAAGAATTTCATGCAAATGCTTTTGTAAAATTTATAGTTTATATTACAATCACACAAACGGTAGAATGAAAAAAAAAAAAACAAATTCGAATTTGTTTTTATAGACACTGTGTGTGCATGTGTCTATGAGATGCATATTTCCCTTCAGCCATAACTCATGCAATCACTTTCATCTGTATAAAAATCCACAAACAAAGCTTTTTTGTTTGTGTAATTTTTCTTTTCATTATACATACATATATATACAAGTATATGCGTGTTTATATATATATATATATATGTATATTTATAAATATATATAAATATATATATATATATATATATATATATGTATTGTGGATATATGCAGATATATAAGCACTGATATGCATATCGTAACAATAACAAAGTGTTGCATGGTCACACATAACGCACATTATGTGTATGATGTGATGGGATGTAATGGTGTTTGTGTAACATAAAACATATTTTACATATTTGCATTCTTCGTCTTTTTTTTTTT
>NW_023998417.1:7858155-7860656 GCF_014805625.2 Glossina fuscipes
TTTCCCCACCACTTCATAAAAACAAACAAACAAACTAATAAATAGAGGGAAAAGAAAAAACTCCCTCTTTTTAAACTCATAAATATCAAAATGCTGCAAATAATTCTAACATGTGAACTTGAAATATATGTGTAGCTGTGAAAATGAATACATACATCTAAGCAAGCGAGTACGATATATACGAATATATCAATGATACGTTTTTTTATTGTTGTTGTTGTTGTTGTTTTGTGAATTTTGGAAAAATTTTTGGTGTACGAAAATGCATGGCATTGTTTCATTTTAGTTGCTGCAGCCATATTGCGAATTGTTGGCAATTTTGTGGCTGTCGTACATGTGCCATGTGCTACTACATATATATATATGTACGTGTAAATATAGGGATATGGACATACATACATATACACATATATATATATATATATATATAGGATCTATGTACGTATAATATCTGTTAGCATGTATGTACATATGTATATATGTGTATCTCTACGCGTGTATACAAACTTTAATTTCTAGTGACAATACGAATTTTGTTAGATTTGCCGTTTCAAACAACAGTGCAGCAGCATATGTGAACTCACACATATACGCAGAGAATCAAAGAGAATTTTAACTATTAGAGCAACAACAACAACAACAACAACAACAACAACAACAACAACAACAACAACTATAATAAAAACAAAGCACAATAAAAGAGCAAAAAAAAAAAAAAAAAATTATTGTATGGAATATTTGTGTTGTAGGCATTTAAAGCAATTTTTAGGTCGTCTACGGATGTTTGCGTAGTTTTATTGTTGCACTTTCAATCTGTCCGTCTGTCCGTCTGTCGGTTTGCCTGTCTATGTGTATGATAGAATTGCATCACCGTAACTTGCTGTATATAGTATAGATAGAAGCTTAGCATACCGGATTTTTGTTTTTATTTTTTTGTTTTGTTATGCAAATTTCTGTGTTCAATGACTGGTTGAAACAAAGCCTTTTCTATTTTTTTTTTTTTTTTTTGTTACACTTTTTCGGTAGGAGATTTAGGTGAAACTCCTGTAGGCCAATATCGAGCATATATCTATTAAGTATGCGCCAACACAGACACCAGACATAGGTATATATATAAGCTGCAGTATATGTAAAATATATTAGGTACACAACAACAGTAAATATATGTGTATATGTGTTGTTAACAGAATAAAAACGGACAGAATAAAATAACTACAAACAAAGCAACAATTTGCCTTTAAAGGTTATACGCAATATTTGTTTTCGTAAAAATTTTTGTGTCCCCCCACCCCCCCATTTTTTTAAACTTTTATCCTTACAGAGTGTATAAAGTTTATCATTCCTTACGCAACAACATTAAATAATCGGCAGATATGTAACTAAGGTGTGTTGTACGTACAAATACCTTCCTATCATGTAGCGTCTTTTTAGCGTTTTATTTTGCTAATGCAAATTTTTCTAAACATAAAATTCTAAACTGGGTATTGCTGTTAATCCGCCTGCTCATCCAAGTAGTGGAATTTCGGTATGCTCGATCGGCGTGGGATGATTTCATGTTAAGCCAGTTAGGTCTTTAAGTCTGTCTGAAATTATAACGGCGTTTATCGGACTGAACCCTCGATCCACTGAATCAGGCCCGCTTGCTAGCGGAGATTCTGAATTCAACTAATCTCGTCTATGAACATGTGTTTCTTATTATATTTCTTCAACAGGGATAGCTGGGAGGAAAAAAACCATTTCATGATTTCATGATGAGAATTTAGCTTTGAATTAACTTTGATATCAAGAATGCATAAAATAGATTCATTTCATTGGTCGCCTATAAGTGAGAGGAAAAAAGCAAAGGCAAATTATTTTGTATTTCAAAAACTAAAGGTTCATCGCATATTATTTAGATCGATCATCGACTGCCACACCTTCTTTTTTTGATAACTCACTTATGTAAATAAGTAAATAAAGAATCCCGGTCATCATTTGAAGCCTACATTATATTCGCATTTCTTGGTTAGATCGAAAATCTGTTTATTTATAGTCCGGCCAATTCATACTTTCCTTTACGTTATACCACAATATATATATATATATATATATATATATATATATGTGCACCCAAGCCATATGTACATAGAATGAAATATATAAAATGTATGCATGTATACGACCAACCAGACAACAGACCTCTAATCTCCCTCTTGCATATAAACTCAACATATAAATGCATATATATATATATATATATATATGTATATATGTATATATGTGTGATGTGTGAGTGCTTATGTGGTTGAAAAATATGCATAAAGCTTAGATAGTGTGTTAAATATCAACACACTATTTTAAGGTTTTTGGGGTCATTTGTTTGAGGCTGAGAGAACATATATTTTTTTCACTATACCATAGTAACACTACACAGTAAAATATCGATTAGTTCGTTTGTCTTAATGGAAATTTTTTAAATTTTTTCCTTTTTTTTTTTTTTTTTTTTTTTTTTTTTTTTTTTT
>NW_023998417.1:7861056-7861626 GCF_014805625.2 Glossina fuscipes
ATTATAAATCATTTTTTCAAGTTTTGCAATACAACTGAGCTGAAACTGATAAAAGAAATATTTGCAAAACAAAGAATTTCATGCAAATGCTTTTGTAAAATTTATAGTTTATATTACAATCACACAAACGGTAGAATGAAAAAAAAAAAAACAAATTCGAATTTGTTTTTATAGACACTGTGTGTGCATGTGTCTATGAGATGCATATTTCCCTTCAGCCATAACTCATGCAATCACTTTCATCTGTATAAAAATCCACAAACAAAGCTTTTTTGTTTGTGTAATTTTTCTTTTCATTATACATACATATATATACAAGTATATGCGTGTTTATATATAAATATATATGTATATTTATAAATATATATAAATATATATATATATATATATATATATATGTATTGTGGATATATGCAGATATATAAGCACTGATATGCATATCGTAACAATAACAAAGTGTTGCATGGTCACACATAACGCACATTATGTGTATGATGTGATGGGATGTAATGGTGTTTGTGTAACATAAAACATATTTTACATATTTGCATTCTTCGTCTTTTTTTTTTT
>NW_023998417.1:7861726-7925133 GCF_014805625.2 Glossina fuscipes
CCACCACTTCATAAAAACAAACAAACAAACTAATAAATAGAGGGAAAAGAAAAAACTCCCTCTTTTTAAACTCATAAATATCAAAATGCTGCAAATAATTCTAACATGTGAACTTGAAATATATGTGTAGCTGTGAAAATGAATACATACATCTAAGCAAGCGAGTACGATATATACGAATATATCAATGATACGTTTTTTTATTGTTGTTGTTGTTGTTGTTTTGTGAATTTTGGAAAAATTTTTGGTGTACGAAAATGCATGGCATTGTTTCATTTTAGTTGCTGCAGCCATATTGCGAATTGTTGGCAATTTTGTGGCTGTCGTACATGTGCCATGTGCTACTACATATATATATATGTACGTGTAAATATAGGGATATGGACATACATACATATACACATATATATATATATATATATATAGGATCTATGTACGTATAATATCTGTTAGCATGTATGTACATATGTATATATGTGTATCTCTACGCGTGTATACAAACTTTAATTTCTAGTGACAATACGAATTTTGTTAGATTTGCCGTTTCAAACAACAGTGCAGCAGCATATGTGAACTCACACATATACGCAGAGAATCAAAGAGAATTTTAACTATTAGAGCAACAACAACAACAACAACAACAACAACTATAATAAAAACAAAGCACAATAAAAGAGCAAAAAAAAAAAAAAAAAATTATTGTATGGAATATTTGTGTTGTAGGCATTTAAAGCAATTTTTAGGTCGTCTACGGATGTTTGCGTAGTTTTATTGTTGCACTTTCAATCTGTCCGTCTGTCCGTCTGTCGGTTTGCCTGTCTATGTGTATGATAGAATTGCATCACCGTAACTTGCTGTATATAGTATAGATAGAAGCTTAGCATACCGGATTTTTGTTTTTATTTTTTTGTTTTGTTATGCAAATTTCTGTGTTCAATGACTGGTTGAAACAAAGCCTTTTCTATTTTTTTTTTTTTTTTTGTTACACTTTTTCGGTAGGAGATTTAGGTGAAACTCCTGTAGGCCAATATCGAGCATATATCTATTAAGTATGCGCCAACACAGACACCAGACATAGGTATATATATAAGCTGCAGTATATGTAAAATATATTAGGTACACAACAACAGTAAATATATGTGTATATGTGTTGTTAACAGAATAAAAACGGACAGAATAAAATAACTACAAACAAAGCAACAATTTGCCTTTAAAGGTTATACGCAATATTTGTTTTCGTAAAAATTTTTGTGTCCCCCCCCCCCCCGCGCTTTTTTTTAAACTTTTATCCTTACAGAGTGTATAAAGTTTATCATTCCTTACGCAACAACATTAAATAATCGGCAGATATGTAACTAAGGTGTGTACGTACAAATACCTTCCTATCATGTGGCGTCTTTTTAGCGTTTTATTTTGCTAATGCTAATTTTTCTAAACATAAAATTCTAAACTGGCTATTGCTGTTAATCCGCCTGCTCATCCAAGTAGTGGAATTTCGGTATGCTCGATCGGCGTGGGATGATTTCATGTTAAGCCAGTTAGGCCTTTAAGTCTGTCTGATGTAGAAATTATAACGGCGTTTATCGGACTGAACCCTCGATCCACTGAATCAGGCCCGCTTGCTAGCGAGATTCTGAATTCAACTAATCTCGTCTATGAACATGTGTTTCTTATTATATTTCTTCAACAGGGATAGCTGGGAGGAAAAAAACCATTTCATGATTTCATGATGAGAATTTAGCTTTGAATTAACTTTGATATCAAGAATGCATAAAATAGATTCATTTCATTGGTCGCCTATAAGTGAGAGGAAAAAAGCAAAGGCAAATTATTTTGTATTTCAAAAACTAAAGGTTCATCGCATATTATTTAGATCGATCATCGACTGCCACACCTTCTTTTTTTGATAACTCACTTATGTAAATAAGTAAATAAAGAATCCCGGTCATCATTTGAAGCCTACATTATATTCGCATTTCTTGGTTAGATCGAAAATCTGTTTATTTATAGTCCGGCCAATTCATACTTTCCTTTACGTTATACCACAATATATATATATATATATATATATATATGTGCACCCAAGCCATATGTACATAGAATGAAATATATAAAATGTATGCATGTATACGACCAACCAGACAACAGACCTCTAATCTCCCTCTTGCATATAAACTCAACATATAAATGCATATATATATATATATATATATATGTATATATGTATATATGTGTGATGTGTGAGTGCTTATGTGGTTGAAAAATATGCATAAAGCTTAGATAGTGTGTTAAATATCAACACACTATTTTAAGGTTTTTGGGGTCATTTGTTTGAGGCTGAGAGAACATATATTTTTTTCACTATACCATAGTAACACTACACAGTAAAATATCGATTAGTTCGTTTGTCTTAATGGAAATTTTTTAAATTTTTTCCTTTTTTTTTTTTTTTTTTTTTTTTTTTTTTTTTTTTTTATATAGGGCAGAGCTGAACCCACCCATATGTATATATTTTTTTTTTTTATACATAGACGTATCATTTGTCTGTTTAATCAAAATTTAAATCAAAATTAATTGTTAACAATATTTTTTCTTAATTAGTTGAAATTCTCGGTTTTAGAAAACTAAGGGCGTTTTTTTTTTTGTTTCTTTTTTGGAGTATATTTTTTGTCCTGAAGTTTTTTTTTTGTTTTTTTTTTGTTTTTTTCTACTTAATGATAAACACTCCTATATGTGTATTTAATGTATATGTTTTGTTTGGATATTTTGAAAGTGAGTCACTCAAGTTGGTTTGCCGCCTTTCTGTTTCTACCCAAATTTTTTTTTTGTTCATGTCTGTGCGAAATAGATTTTGAAAAAATTTTTCAAGTCTTCAAAAATACTGGGAAAAAAATAGAAACAATAAACCAATGTCCCCCCAGGTACAGTCTGTTCAGTGAATTTTATTCTCCTTAACAAATTATTCCTAAGATTTTAGTAAACGCATGACTTATATAATATATCACAAGCATTTGAATATTTGATTTATGTGAAGGATAAGAGCTCAAGTAGAGTATGCCAATCACATGAAAATTTCATTTTCAGACCGCCCGTGCAAACGAAAGCTAAGCAAATTGAGAGAGTGTTGATTATGAATAGAAAGCCTACGATATAGTTAGTCGAATATGCTGCATAAGCCCTTTTTAAGTCTTTGTTTAGTCTCCTATGAAAATCTTACTTAGCTTGACAACGATTTACCTTATTTTTAGAACAAGCTTCATGAACATTAAGCGAATAAGAAAATCCGACTTTATGCAACCTTGTGCAAACTCTCTTCTCTTTTAGTATTTTCGACTAGATTTGTTAGCAAAAATGATCTCTTCTGAGTCTCTTTTTTCAGAACTGACTTTCTCCGTTTCCAGCTGTTGCTACGTGAAGAATGCAATAATCAAAATGGGAGCCGCAAGGACATATGGACAGACATGATGCATACATTTCTAAATCAATCTAGAACGTTCGGTCGAATAGAGAAGCATTGAGGTGATTGTACTGAAGTAAAGATGATAAGCAATAATTTAGAAAACAAACTGCTTTTGAAAAGCGCAAAGCATCTACGCTTAACAATCGAATTCCATATGAAATTGAGAACTCCTTTTCAAAGCATGGCGTTAGTGAGAAGATAACAATATAGACCATATGTTGGGTTGAGGTGCAAACGATTTTAAGAGTATATATACAAAAATTTTTGTGCGCAAAAGGAAATGCAATTTACGGTCACAATAATCACTTAATAGTAGGCAGGTACGTATTGTTGCGCTTGCAAAAAACCTCTAACCTATAAGATAACCTAACCTAAGTTGGAAAAAATCCAAAAATTGCATTTTTGTAAAATATTTAGGAAATTACCGAATATTATGATATCTACCCTACACTCAGCATTAGGTTAGGTCGTTCCAAATGTCACGCATCTCTTATAAAGCCGAGATGCAAAGCCCTTTCGGTATCGTACTTGTTAGACTTTCAGTGTTAAAGAGTGCACTATCGTATAGAGTGACGCATAACTGATTACAAACTACCTAATAACGACATGAAGTGCTAGGTTCTCAATACTCGATTGGTTCATAATATCTTATGTAACTCATGGTCCTTGAAACACCACACAATTCGCTCCATTTGCTATCCTTCCACGTAAATTTACTGTCAAGCCTCCGCAACAAGAAAAAAAAGTGTATTAAAATCATCCCAAGAGAACGCAGCAATGTTCGCAAAAGTTTCATTTCTTGAAGAAAAAAGGCAAGGCCCTGCCAAAGCTTTGTTTTTGTTTTGTCATATTTACCATAATAATCGAAATTCCAGTAATTATCATTAATTAATTTAAAACAAATTTAATTTATAACGCAACAACACCATGCAAAAGAAAATGCATGGAACATTTCAAACCAAGTCTTCAACTTTATATGAAAAACTTGAAATCATGAAATTAATTTTATTTTTCATATTTTTACGACACGCAACCGTTTAAGCTATATTTACTTTATTACAATTAAATGGAATTTAGTAAATTTAATAATTTTTTTTGAAATTCATTTTAATGAATGCTTTCTGCTCGCTTCGGTTGTGTCAATTGTGACTGTGCAAAATTCTTAGATATAAGTTTTATGAGACTCTGACAACTTTTCGGATCGACTTTAATTTAGATGATTAAGATCAATCATGGAAATCAACTTGACTTGTGCGTCCTTCTTATAATGAAGAATTTATGCATCTTTCTAAATATTTATTTAAGTCATGGCTTAGTCCGTTTTATTTTTCCTTAAACTAACCTCAGTCCAACGCTTTTCGAACACTACGATGCTTGGAAAGAACTGTTTGGCGTAATTCTCAAAGTACGATTTGTTTCCATCTTAATACCATCGTTTTTTTTAAATCGTTTTGCCCATGGTATCAGTTTGAGATTTGAGAAGAAATAATAGCCGTGCTGGGGCCCTGTGATCTGGGGAACACCACGTGCTTACGATGACAACAATTCGAGCTCCAATTTTTGCTTTTTAACGATTGCGACCATCGACTTACGTCATCGTGCATGCATTCCACTGCAAATAAGTGAGATAGGTGAATCCTTTTAGGAAACACACACGTTTCTCTGGACAAAATTTTCCTACTAAAATGCATACTAAATGCATAGCTTGTTTATATACTTAGTTATTTCTTAAAACTTCACTTTTCGATTATCGGGTATAAATTTTAGAATATTTCCAATATTTGCAGTGTAACCATTTCTTTTGGGCATTCATCGCGTTCAGTACCATTGGCCTCCATATAAAACCGTTTCAAATGAGGAAACCATCAACAAATTGCTCTTTCCGGCGGAGAAGAGTTTCCATGACACCTTACAAACCAACGCATAATTTGAATGATATTTTGCTCCTTCAACAACAATATTTAGTCAGGACGCGATTATAGGAGTTTTCCACTCTTTTGAAGCAAACGAACCTGTAACTCTTAAACTGCGTAAGAAGTGCGAATAAATGCTGCCAACATATGGAAAAGCTTTCGACAAGACTAATCTTTCTCTTGATCAGCTTTTAATATAATCCCAAATTCTTGTTTTTCGAAAATCTGAGCTACAAAATGAGCAAAGAAGCACAAGTCAATGAAATGGTGTTATCATGAGAGATATATATATGACTTAAGAAATCTTCGTTAAGCTTAAGCAATTTTAACGGATTGCCGTACAATCTGCCGTGAAACTGCATTTTGGCTGCGCGCTTGATTTTTGATCAATGTATCCGCGATAAAAATTTCTGTTTCCTGCATCTGTCAACAAGAAATAAAGTACATATTCGATCTTAGGAAACGGGCACAACGTATTCGTCTTCAGTTAGGTTCAGCTTTTTTACTTGCTTTTAATAATGAAATATATATATATGTATATATATACATAAATATATTTCATGCAAGCTTTTGTTTTTCTTTAAATTTTTTAACGCCAACATTTTGTTATTACAAAATATCGGCTGCATGAATAATAAACAAAAAAAAAAAAAAAAAACGCAAAATATAAATAAATTGCGTGCTGACGCTACATTTAATATAATGGGCAGCGGCGTGCAACGGTAACTTATCTAAATGATTATTTCTTTCTTTGCGGCTGCTAATGTCGCATTTCTTTCAAAGACTCGGTTCACGCGTTTAATTTACAGTTTAAAGAACCTTTTAAAGAAATTTCATTTCTAATAATTGAAATTATTTTTATTCAAAAAAAAACCCGGAAGTTTTCTGAATAAAAAACCCTAAGAAAAGTGTAGTTTTCCAAAAGACAAATAAGAAGAAAAACCAAATTATAGGTTAAACTGTAAATGTGTGGCAATAAACACTACACTCAATGAGATGAAACGAAAGGAAGAAAAACAGTTGAAATTATATTTGAATTGAGAGAAAAAAAAAAAAAACAAAAAAAATAAAGTAATTTAGTTAAAGGCTTTTATTTACAGCACATGCCACATAATGTTATTATTGGACACTCTCTGCGAAATGAAAAAAAAAAATGTTCAAAAATATACTCCTTTTTTGAAGTTTTTTTTTACATATGTATATTTATATATATATATATATATAAAAACGCAATTATTTTCAAGTTAAGAACTTAAGAAGACTCACTGTACAGAAGTTTACATTGTATGTCTGTCGTTCGGTACACGCAATGCTCACATTAACTTAAGAACGCAGGCAGTATATGGGGCGGTATAGCTTGGACTGGCCTGGCCTGGCCTGGCCTGGCAGGGCATAACTGACTGACTTTTTGCCTGCTTGTCTTGCATTGAGTTAAATATATGCAAAAATTTTAAAGTTGATTTTAAAATTTTGTTTTTTTTGTTGTATATATATTAAATGAAAAAAAAACCGTAAGAGAAACAGAATTTCTTTTCATGCCAATAAATAAATATTTTCACTCACCGACACATAACACAAATTACACTGCGGTTAACCCGAAAAATTAAAATAATAACAATCAACAGTATGCAGACAACAAAATAACACAACTCTATACAAACGGCGTTCATAGCGAATAAAAAACAAAATTAATATCACACAAACATAACCTAAAATGGCCGTACAAGGTTTAATTTAACTGACCACACATTGTGTGCGACTATATGTATATGGAACAAGAGCATTGGTTGTGCATATTTTTTTTCTTTTTTTTTTTTTTACTCTGGCCTATAATAAACAAATAAACAAATTAATAAAAGTAACAAACATCCACTAACGTAATATATTTTTATTGAAATACTAAAAAAAAAAAAAAAAAATTTTTTAAATAAAAAAAATTTGCTTATAAACGGAAAACCGCATTTTATGTTAGATTGCACAATAACTGTAAAGCACCAACCATTTGCGGCTTAAATTTTTACTACCACTCAATACAACGCACACAGCATTAGTCTGACATTAATAAACGAACTGAAGCAAGTGAAAAAGTTACACAGATTTCATAGCGAATCTTGGATACCCAGCAAATTTTTCTTGTGGCCTGCAAATGCCCACTTACAAAACTGATCTCTTCTGTTCAAAACCAAGTTAAACAAGCAACTTGAACAATCTAAGTTCATCTTTTAATTCATAATTCATTAAACTCTTTGACAGAAGGCGTCATAATGAAAGGACTAATGGACGGACACAATCAATATGTACACATTTTGGAGACTATCCACTGCCTATTTACGATTGTTACACATGGTATGATGAAATTAATATAAATCATTTTGCGATAGAGGACAGGTACAGCAAGAATATATATATAAAACTGACGATTGACTAACATTTAGTAATTAACAAAGTATTGACAGTTAAATCGTTTTTTTTTTTTTTATTGAAACAATTTTAACATCTTATTACGCAATTGTCGGTACGTAAACAGAAGTATTCGATTCTAAATATGCTGCGCTATAGGCATTAAGACTCACATTGAATTGCTCGCTAAACTTACTAGACACTGCAGCATTCGTTAAACGTACTGAGCGGATTCTGGGTCGACCCACTGATAAACATTGAACATATATTAGCAGTAATTGAAATTCTTGCGCTTTCTGTCTTCCTATGGTTTACTTCGTTTTTATGATGACTGAAAGAAATTTATTAGCCAAGCGAAGGATATGCACTCGAAATCATTTTAATGAAATCCTCAATCATGTTACATGCAGTTCGTCATCTAAATCTCTTGAATAAAATAAAGCTTGAACGAAGGAAAATCTATAGAGTGGCATCGTTCCAACGCTTACGAACTCGCCCTATCTACACGGGTTAAAAGACGTTTACGATAATTCGCGGTTGGTTCTATTGTTGTGGTATTAATAAATACGTCAGAGCTCGGTCTGAGCGCGCTACTGCACATTTTTTATATAAAGTAAAACTAGGCTTAATTTTATACAACTCGCAGACACTCAGATATTCCCTTTGCCAGAAAGCATCCCAGTCCGTGTTGATGTTAAGAACTAGTTAAGACGAATCCTTTCAATTTAATGATTATTATGGACGGATTTATCTAATTCGTGTTTGTAAGATTTATAAGAATAATAATAAACGGATATCGGTTCTTAAGCTCCAGCTATCGATCAGACGTTCTAAGAGGACGCCACCAACAGATAGACATTTCAACAGAGAAAATAAGATAAAAATATCTGTTACTTCCCGATGAAATTGTAAAAGAATAGACATAGATAAATAAAATATAGATAAATGAATGTTTTTGATATATAAATATAAATGTGGATAAATATTTTTCCCCTATCGAGTGTATCCTTTACGTGCTCGACACCCCGGACCTTGGTGGATAACAAAACGGATAGTGTACAGTTTGAGTGAGCTTAGGATAGGGTTTGAAAAGAAAACGCATAGCATTAATGATCGTATTATTCCACTTGACCTTGTCACAAGTGAAATCATAAAATGAACTGTACATGAAGAAACAAATCAAAGCATCGGCTTAACTTGAAAAAGAAATTTGCAATTTTTTAGGATCTACACCAAGTGTGTGATATGTTGCTGATAAGGAAAGATTTTTTTTTTTCATTATCCATTAGCTTTGTTAAAAAAGTAAAAAAAAAATTTCTTTTAGTTCGGAAAAGTCTTTACAGTAGTGCGAAAAGTTTTTTGTCATGAAAAACGTAACGTGGTTTCTTGATAAATTTTTGAAAAGCCGACGGTTTTTTTAAAAATTATTTCAAGGTATAAGCACTTTTTCTCAGGAAGCACTGACACAGAGTAGACTACGTTTTCTATGCACTTAAGCGTCAATAAGTGAAGCTTTTTGGAACGTCATGAAATAATGCTTTAGAAGAACACATTAGTGAATTTTTTCATAATGATCACGAATCTTAAAGCGCTTAAGTGTGACCTCCACCAACTTTTATTGCTTATTTCGAATTATATGCAACTAAGAGCGAAGCAATAAAATGTAAAATTTTTCTCAGAAAAATCTGCACATATCTAGGAAGGCCTAACGCACTTAAACAAATTCTACATAGTCTACATGTATTTCTGATTAATTTCAACTTAACCGTTATTTTTATCGTAACTGCACATTTTTCTCATTTCGGTCTCTTTCACTTTTCTTTCTATTAAAAATACCGAGTAAGGAAAACTCATGATTGGAAAGCGTGTTACGCTACGCAATTTTATATATAAATATATAAAAAAATTTTATTTTAATTTTCCTATTACATGCCACAGCTAGCATCGTGTAATGAAGCTATAAAGATTTTAATATTTCATCTTTGAAATCCAGAAATGTTAATCCGGTAGTAATGAATGTATCTTTGGTATTTTAACGCACACGCGGTTGCCTTTGATGAGTAGGTTGTAATATTTTATTAATCTACGATGTTAGGTACTTTCGCGTAAGAAAATTTAATTGAATGAATAAATATGAATATCTTTGCTTATTTTTTTATTTTCTTTGTTGTTGATTTTTTTTTTTTTTTTTTTTTTTGCTAATTGATAAGCATCTTATCCACAATTGAAGCTAATGAGATATGTTTTCTAAAATAGTTACATGACTTTTCAATTCTTTTTCCATTACGCTGTGAATTATTTTTTACCTTTTTTTCATTCTCGAATATTTGCTAACAAAATGAATTTCCAGCGCATACATGAAATGATTTTTAATCTAAATCTTGTAATCTAACTGAGTAATAAGTAAATTATATGGATCTGGATTTTACTGAAAACAAATTTCATATTAATTGATAGGGATGTCAAGATAAGCAAAGAGTATTGTCAGCGAACACTCTGCTTCTACATAAATTTCACCTTCAACATTTTCTGTCTATATGGCCACTTTTTTTTTAACCTTCTAATATGTACAGAGCGCTTTTGAAAATGACCAAAGATAAACGAAGATCGATTAAAGTAATTTTCCTTAGGATGTATGGATAACAATTTGAAATTTAAACAATCGTGTAGTTAGACGCTGTTTCACTCAATGTACAGTCAACACTAATGAACCGACTTTTATCTTAAGATGCATATAATGTGTTTAGTTATTTAATTGTAGTATAAAAAAAAATACCGTCGGCCGCAATATTAATTTTATTTCATCGAGTTATTCTAAAATGGTTTCGATTGAAGAAGACAAGTCTGTTGGATGAGAGGTGTCTAAAAGTTTTTTGGAACATTGACCATGAGCACCGCACAATCATTTATATTTCGAATACATAGTTGATTGCAATTTTTACTTTCTTTACATTTTTCTATCCTTTGCGCATATTTCCTTAAAATATTATAAAATACCTTTCGCTTCGCCGACTACCGATTCAACCTCAGTTTTATGTATCTCGAAACAGGAGCCTCTCCACTGCTTAGTTTTCCAAAAATTGAAAAAAAAGGTATACCTTTGAAACCCAATTTTTCTTTTAAATTCTCCGAAAATTTTTCAAAAAGAAACTACAATATAATGAAAGAACCTTGACTTTTCTAATGCATATCAGCGAGCTACCATTAAGCGAAACAGAAATGGGACTGTCACCGTTACACAACTTTTTACTTTTCAAAATGAGTAACAATGTTAGAATAAGGTTAAGGAAATCTTACGTTTTATAGAAAAATTTTCTTTTAAAAATTTTTTTTTATTTATTTCTTTAGTTCTAGTTTTCCTCCTATTATTCGCGAATTGATAATTTAAGCGAATGTAGTTTAAAAAACGTGAATTCGTTTTTCCTTTTTTTCTTCTAAACATTCAAATTGAAAAACTAAATAGGATTTTTGTCCTTCCTTCTATTTGTTAATTATTCTTATTGCTTTGAGGTTTGCAACCCGGAAAAATCAAACAAAAAAATATTCATCAATTTTTTCTGCATAAGCAAATCAAAAAACTCTATGCAGTTCTCTGCTTACATTGTATATTTATCCTTATGTCCTGCGTTGCATGCGTTGTCCAAATGCAAGTCCACAAAAACAAGTTTTCTCTACATATTTTTATTAAAAAGGTAAAAAATAAGGTTACCACTGCACCTAACATTTATCCGTCCTTTTAACTATTTCTAGAAGCAAAGGATCAACAGATCACCATTAGAATGAACTGCAATAGCATTACGCTTACGGGAATGAAAAATTAAAAAAAAAAAAAATGTACAACACAAGGTGGAAAGATATAAATTTTACCAAAAAAAAAAAAAAAAACAGACGATTTTTAAAATGATTTTTAAAACGATTAAAGCAATTTTAATTTTCACATAAAGAGGACAAGAGGTAGAAGACAGGGACATTTATTGTTCCATCTTTCTTTGATGAAAGTTTGAAACGGTCGGAATATATAAAAAACATTACAAAATCATTTTAGGCTTCCCTTGATAATTCAAAAATTTTTAATTTTTATTGAAAAAATTAGTTGATAATCAATAAAACCAATTATGGCGATATTGTGAAAGGAAAAAGACTGCGTTTATGTTAAAAACCTTCAGGCTTTCTTTAGGTGCATATACCTAATAACAACGGATCATTTGACATTTTTCTCCAATTACTAGAGATGGTACAACAACAATTGCAGCTAACTTTTGCACGAATAGATTTCGATTATTTGGAAATTTTTCTTCAATTACTAGAGAGAGAGAGAGAGAGAGTTATCCCTATTGCAACTAGCTTTGCAATGGACAGACAGGTCTTGATTAATTGAAAATCTGCTCAGGTCTGATGTACATTTTTAAGAATACCAAGTTCGTTTAGTCATGATGACGTGAAAAAATATAAAAAAAGGACAACGAAATGATTTGATATCACTTCAAAAACCAATTGCCGTCGCTCCCATGCGCTTTTCTTAGCTAACAAAAAAATAAATAAATAAATAAATTCTTGACCTGTAACTTTTTACACATACATAACAACTGCTTTTCCATAACCAATAAAAAAAAAGAAAATCTTTTTTTTAAAAATTTCACTTAAATTTATTATACAATCAAGTACTTACCCTAGGTTGAGCCATTAATGCTCTAGGAGCGATGTCCAACCCAATTTGTGCCACTTTTATTGAAAACTACACTCAATTGACGAATTGAAGTGTAGTTTGGACCGTAGTTTTGAAATTTTAACAAAAATTTTCTTTTCTTCGTTTTTTATTCAATGATTGTTTTCAATTTGAAGATATTAAAAAAAAAAAAACACTGTTTCTTTACACTTTATGGTTTAGAGAACTTTTTAATGACTTTTTCACAATTTTCTTCTTCTTCTTTTAATTTTTTTTTTTTTTTTGTAATATATATATATTTAAATTTTACTTTATTAATTTAGGCACATATGTTTTTTTTTTTATTTTTATTTTTGTATATATTTTTTTTTTATGATTTTTTTGTAAAATAAAAAATATTGAAGATTTTAAAGAGTCTTGGGGGTAAGTTTGTGTTGTTCTTTTTTTTTTTTTTTGTTTAAGAAAATCGTATACAATTTTTGTTACTGTTTTTTATTAAGTATACTATTTGTTACTATTATTGTTGTTGTTGTTATATTTTCATATATCTTTTTCTTTTTTTTAATGTTAAGAAAAAAGATGCAAATTGAAGTCGTTGTCATAATTCCATGTTCGGGCCTTTCTTTCATCCAAAATGTCCAATTTCTTCTTAATTTGATGTTGTTTTATGTTACTATAGCTGATGCTATTTGTTGCTGTTGTTGTTTTTAATGATGTAATTATATCGTATACAAACGTTGCTAGTTTAGCGGCATTATACGTCCTATTCTCCGTATTTAGATTACATTACATTTTATCACAGTTTCTCTAAATTTGGATTAAGCGATGAAACAACAACAAAATGATGTTTAGTGATTTTCTTCATTTGTATTCCGTAGAGCATTTGTAAAGGAAACAACAACTAACGTGAGTAATGAAAAAACAACACCACATCTAACATTTGCATCACATGCTGTCTTCCGCATAGCAGTGATGTGATCGATCATTAAAACTGTCAAACTCACACTACAAAACAAACACAATGATCATTTAAAAGCCGTTCACGTTGAAAAGAAAAACGCGCGCGATTTTCTATAAAGTTTCGACGGAAATGAAAAAAATAAACAAAAAAAAAAAAAAAAAGAAAAACCGACGGCTTTGCAACTTTTCTTAATATTTTATAGGAATATTAATTTTTATTGTTGTTTTGCTTTGAAGAGAACGTTTATAGAGTAACGTGTGCTGTGTTGATTAACCAATCGACCGTTAACGCAACGTACGACCGTTTAACCGTATTCTATATGTTAACGACACCAACTAATAACAAGCGCTGTGTAAATCATTATTTTCGAAATAGTTGCGGGCTAACTGACGACTGGCCAAATGGCTAAAGTCGTTTATCAAAGCAACCATCCATCCGCATGTCTGCACTCTTGTGTTAATATCGTTATTGTTGTTGTTATCGTTGTTGCATTTGTTGCCAGTTACTACCGCTATTATTATTATTGTTGTTGTAGTTGTTGTTGGCGGTGATGATGACGATTACGATGATGATAATGATGGTGGATGGATGGATGTTGCTGCTGCTACAATCGTTTTGTACAAATCTCTCCAATGCGCCATATACAAATGCACGCGCATCTACACACACGCATTTACTGTTTACACCTTATACTCCTTCTTTCTAACCGTGTGGCAACGAAATAAACACAACTAATACCGCCGTTATTGTAACTAAAACAATTTATCACACCATTAAACTCTTACTATTCTTCCTCTTGTTAATCAAAAACAGAAAAAAATAATAATAAAAAAAAAAAAATAATTTATTTATACTTTTTTTTTTTGAATAACTTCTTAAATAAAATTAATTTTTTGAATATTTCATATGATGAACGCTTTCATAAAATAAATTTTCTCGCAAACCGTACGTATTATAAGCTCACCGAGTGAAACAGAAAAAATACACTTGTTTTGCGTGGCGATTTTTATAGACGTTTTCTTTACTTTCTTCCGAGCGTAAAATATTTGCGTTATTTTGTTTTGGTTTTGTAAGGTGAACTGAAATGATAATAATAGCAATTTTTCTTCTTTTTTTTTTCTCTCTTTTTCTTTTTTATGTTTTTTATGATTTGTTGTCTACTTCTACACAGCACAGCACGTCGTACGCGTTTCGAAGGCAAATACACACTGGGCTTGTCAATCAATTCGAAACTAAACTTGGCGGGGGTAAATAATAGCCCAACACACACACACATTATTTACTAATGTATGTGTGAGAATGTTTGTAATCGCGTACTCTAGCTGCGTACGTTTGTTTTGTGTGTGTGTGTTTGCGTGTGCATATGAAAAAATACTCGTTCGTTGTGTATAGATGGCTGTGCTCTAGATGTTTTATACGACACTATATTGGGTAGATAGGTAGGCAGGAAGGTAAAGCGAAAAAAGGCAAAGCAACAATTGTGCCATTAAATAAACGGTTAAACGTGTGTGTGCATCGCAAAGCAATATATATAAATTTTCTTAATACCAGACAAGGAAAACTAACTGATTTGTAATATATCAACAATAAAATGTTTGAAAGAGATGGTTGCACAAAATAACAAACACAAGCGCATGTCTGTGCATGCTCGCTACGAACGAAACGAACGAAACTCATTCACGTCAACATCCAGAGAGAGAGATAGAGAAAAATGTTGAAAGAGATTGGAAGGCGAATATATTTTCTGTAAAAACTCTCCGTGTGTGACAAGAGTAATATAGAAAATTGCCGAGAGAGCTATGGATTTTTCTTCGTATTTCTTAAAAGTTCAATGCTCTTGAGTAATTATAAAAAATTGTTAAATATAATTTATAAAAAAATAAAATTTTTTTCAATTATATAGAAAATAAGTCGTTAATTTTTTAAATATGAAGAATGATTTAATAATTGAGACCTCAATCAAATATTTTTAAGAGCGTAGTCAATTCTTAAGAGATCGCGCTTAGCTCTTTTAATTATTGTTTTATTTCTATTTGATTTCTTATTTTCATTTTTAGAGATTTGTTCTCGATAATAACCATGATAATGACGGTGATGATAATGATGAGTATGAGAATGAGAATGAGAAATTGTATATTTTGTTGTTTTTATTGTGTTGTTTTGTGAGTGAGTCAAGTCAAGTCAGCGCTCTCAAGTAAAGTCATTCATACATATACTATAACCAGCCAGCATACAATGTATGTTCGCATGTTTGTGACTATAAATGTATGTGTTGAATGAACGTTTGAAATTTATTTGGCTTTAGCTGAAATGAGACGGCTTATGGGTTCACAAAATTTGCTTTGCTGCTTTGAAAGATTGTGTTGTTTGTGTTGTGTGCACACAAAGTGAACCATGTGTACGGATGGATGGATGGATGGCTAGCTAGCCAGCTAGCTAGCTATAGTAGTATACGGATGCGAATTGTGTATATATGAAGCAGCAGTGGCAACAACAATAAAAAATAACAACAATAACAACAACAACAACAACAAATAGAAATGGCAAAAACCAATCCCCATTTGTTATATTCGCTTGAGTGAGTGGCAGTTTGCATCAGTTTTGGTTTTCAGTCAAAAGCAAAACTGCAACAACAACGGCAACAGCAACAGCAACAGCAAGTAAACGTAATCATAGTGGTAGCAGTAGAGAAAACAGTCGTTACAGTTGTCTAGGTTGTGGTATATAATGGTGGTAACTCTCAAGAAAATGGGTTGGGAGGCATAATATTGCGCTCAGGTGGGTGGGTTTGGGTTGTTCCTATTGCTCATGTATAAGCAGGCAGGCACGCAATCATATACAAACAAACATTCGTATAATGAATACGATAACAATTTTCAGGTGTTTTTCTTGTACTTTTACTTCTCCTCCTTTTCCTATCCAAGCCTTTTTAGTAGTTAAGGCGAGAATTCCTTACTCTTTGTGCAGCTAAGCTTTAAAGTTCTCTATGTCAGTCATATTGTTGTAAATGGCATAGAAATGTATACAAGCTCACACTCGCATGGATAAATATATATATATATATATATACATACATCCGTGCACTGTCATAGAGCATAGCATTTTCGTATAATTTTTCTCATACTCATTTTTCTTTTTAGATGCGCAGTAAACACAAACACTCACACAAACGTTTATAAAATCTACACAATTTCTTCTTTTTTTTTTTTTTGTTTTTTTTTTGTGCATGTTTTCTTCCTTCTAGTCACATTGTTGTTATATAGTATGATTGTTGTTGGTATTGTTGTTGCTAGTGTTGATTTCTTTTCTCTAGCTTCCACAATTTAATGACAAAAGGTAACGCCTTCAAAATTTATAAAATTTGCAATTTCTTTTACACTGTGCAACTGCACCACTCGGAACTCTTAAAAATCTTTTAGCCCAGCAAACCTGTTAATAATAAATTATAATAAGAAAAACAAGAAAAACAAATGAATAAATACTACAAACTAAAAAAACCCAGCAAACCACTTTAAGAAATATTTGAACAAAATAATTAAAAATCCACAAATCATTTTTGGTAATTTCGTTTAGCAAAAAAGAAACAAATATATTATAAAACAGCAACAACAACAACAAGAAGAACAACAACAATAATAAAATCAATCATAATTAATAAGAAGGAAAAAAATCGGAAAAAAAAAAATAAATAATATCAAAACAAATTTCTCAACATAAATCACTCTTGGCACAGAGTCGACCACTAACAGAAAACACACAAACCTACATAATATATATATAAACTCTCTTCTTTTTTTTTTTTTTGTTTTCGGATTGTTTGGCACATAGATGTGTAGATGAAAACCGTAGACTTAACTAAAAACCAAAAAGAGTCCTTCTGTATGTGTAAGAGTGTGTAAGTGCAAGCGCGTATGTATTTGCGTGTGCTCGCACAAACTTACACACATATATATATATATATATATGCACATATACAACCAAACAACTATGAATGTTAGTTTAAAAAAGCGGTTAACACATATTTTGAAGCAATTTTTCACTACCACTCACACGTATAATTTTTGTTGCTGTTGGTGTTGTTGCCGATTCCGTTGCTCTTGCCGTTGCTGTTGCACTCATCGCAAACTCTGCTCTAGGATTGTTGGCTAACTAAACGTGCAACCTCACACATTTACAGCTAGTAGCAATAACAGCAACACATATTCTATATATATATATATGTGCAATGGAAGTTTTGAACACAGCAAAACAAAAACACAAGTGTTTTAGCGACGGCAAAACAACAGTACAACAACAAATTTTTACGTAGTTAATGAAAAATTGCTTTTTATTCTGGCCAAAAAAGAATTAGGCTTACATGACTTTTTGCTTTTTTTTAGAGATTGGTTATAACTTGATTTGAAAAACTTGTTGTTCTCCCTCTAATAGAAATTCATTTTTAATTTTCAATTAAATAAAAATATTTTCAAAAATTTTCTTTTTTCCTTTTTTTTTTTTTTTTTTAGGTTAAGTCCATACATAATCTATTTGTAACCAAACGCCATAAATATTGAATTTAAAATTCATGTTGTTTGCATCTACAGCAACAGCAATAACAACAACAAGATCATCGTCGTCGTCATCATCATCATCATCATCAACGCTATCGTAATCATCATCACTAAAGCCGCCGCCGTTCTCGCCATTCATTCATTCATTCATTCGTTCATTCACTCACTCACTCACTCACTCGCTCATCAATAAATCAATATTTTTAAATATTCTGCAGTTTTCGGCGCAAATTCGTATACAATTGGTTGTTGCGTTATGTGCGGGAGTGTGTGTGTGCGCATTTTGCCTTCATTTTTTATTTTTTCGACTCGCGTAACTTTATTGTGAAAAGTCCTTTTAGTTAGAAAATTTGATTAATTGCCGCTAAAGGGTGCCACACTCGAAAATTCAAACATGCATACACGGACAAACACACCCAGGCACGTTCACTTACTACTAACATGAATAGAGATTTAATGGCATACATTTTATATGTGATGTTGTAGAGCGTTTTCGGTAAAATTTAATACTCATTGAATTTGTTGTTACCTTATGTTAAAACAAAAATTAAATTTAAAAAATTAACAAAAAAAAAAAAAACAAAATGTTAAATTTTGAAATGAAAATTAATAATATAATCGAAAAATAATAAATCTATTTATCTATGGGATGGTTTGAAGTATTGACCCTAGTACGGAACATAACCCTAAACAATTTTTCTTGTATTGTCAGCTCAATATGTTCTTGAGCTGCTAGCTAACTAACCGACATTAGAAAACGAAAAAATCGCCCTCGAATTGTGTGTTCTTAGCTAAGCAAGAGCTTATGTCTGTTTCGAAGATCTCTACCGCAGTCAATCAGTTCCGTATTGAGACAATGAGCACCATTTGGCTTAAGTTCAACACTTTATCTCGGACTACGAAAACTGAGATCATGATGCCTCGACAATTGTCAACGGTAAATATTTTATCGCGAACGACGAAATCTGAGGGCATGAGGTCTTGGCATTCTATCAGATTTTTCTGCAAATATTGAATGAAAAGTTTTCTTGAACACTGTTCTCGTACTATTCGTACCTGGGCGGTGAGTTATCTTAACATCGTTGTATAATTACCATTTATATATCTTCCCGAGAACGAAAAGATTTTAGTTTAGTTATACTCTTCCATCAGTCTTTGTGTGACCTGAGACACTTCGATAATGGGAATAAGATTTTCAGTAAAAAGCGATGAACGCTACTACATAAAGTTCTTATAAAATCCAAATCCATTTTCTTTATATCATTCACTCTTAATTCTTGCTCGATTTCACACTAACTAATACTGAATCAGTTAATAAATAGGCTCAATACTTTTCAAACTGTCGGAAACTTGCTTACGTAGGTATGCAAATATAAAACGGGAATTATCAGAATATCTGACGTCTATGGCGCGTCTCTCATACTACTACATACGTGCACTTGTCGCATTTTTAAAAACCACCATAAAGATTGTCGCTGCAAGAAAGTACAAATCTTTGTAACGCCTAAAAATAATTGTTGTTGTATTTAAAAACAATCGCACATTCAAGGCCTACTCTCGATTTGGAATAGCGTTCATATCTATACGAAACATTCCGCAGGTCAATCTTTAACGATACCTTTGCATTGTATTTAAATAAATAAATATAGGAATCTAAGCATATACGGACCCATTGATATAATCACATCAGTAGAAGTCTTTTTACGTCGGAATAACAATCGCTTTACATCCGCTTAAGAAGCTAAAGTGTATGATTACAAGAAGGAAAGTCATTCTTCTTACTGTAAAACGCGTCAAAAATCTATTGTTCACAAAGCCATTATTCTTTCAGGAATTTTGAGAACAAAAATTCGAATGGATTGTTTGATAAGAGAGAAAATGTTTAACGATATTTTCTTGCGAATGTTGAGCAATAATCAAAAGACGTGTGGTGATAAAACAATTATGAAAAAGTAAAAAGTTGTTTTCGCGCAGAATATACTCTCAGATAAGTGAACTTTGAACTAATCTTTACGCTAACGAAGCTTTCAATTCCGTGTAAGGTTTAACCTTATTAAGGGAAATATCTTTTCAACAATTTTTTTGGAGATAGAAGCAATAGAAGATAATAGAAGGCAGTTAGTTATTAAGTAAGTATCTACTTAAGGGACGAAACACCGACAACAACATAAAATATGCATTTCTTTGACAATCCCTTTGTATAAGAAAGAGAGAGATCATCGATTAATAATAATTAACGAAGAAGATATTGAACGAACGCACACGAGAGTCATTTTCAATTTAAGGGACATTCTTGCCTATATGATTCTCCAAGAAATAAAACAAGAAACGCTTAGTCTAGATACATACATCCAATGAAGCACAGATGAGACTTAAAAAATATTCATTTTTGTTATGACTGGCAGGTGTGTAAATAAGAAAAAAGATCGTTGGTTAATTTGCGACGAAAAAATAGTCAATTATTTGTTTATAAGTAAAGTTTATATCCCTCGTGGACTTCTCCTTGAAACGCTGAAATTGTTGGAATTATATATCGCTGGTGACTTTGAAAAATCGTGTTTCGCGAACAAAAGGCTTAGTTAGACCTTTGAAAGGTGTTGTGCAAATGATTTTTGATTATAATAATTTTTGTTTATTCATGTTTTTGTACCCTTAGTTTGCAATCTCAAGACGATCAAACATGCCTCCTCCTCCTCCTCCTCACATTCTTTCTCGGCAGATCTTTTGCTAGAAGATGGTTCTTTTGCTGCATTGCTCCATTGAAAATAGAAACGCGAACATTCTGCAGTAAAGCCAGGAAGAGCAATAAATGAGCCCTTAATTCTATGAAGGGATTCATAATTGACATTAAAGCCTACACCGTACAAATTTAATTTTTGAGCAAAAGCATCGACTGCTTTTGAATCGCCTACTGTTCCATTTACATTTAACAATGATTGCCTAAAGTTTTTGAATGCGATAATCCTTGTAGATGATGAAGATAAACCGCTTTACAGAGATACTTGTTCGAAATCAATCCGTTAAGCAATTTATTGGCCCAGCAAAGCACTGTTTCTGTGTTCTGCATTCTTTTCGCGCCGCTTCAGGAAAGAGTTAAAAGCATCTAATAGGTCAATAACAAAATGTGAAGTGAAAGTAAAGAAGTAAAAATATTTAAAATTCGATTTTTCTTTACAATTTTGATTAGATCTACCGAGAAAACTTTGTCTTATATGATTTAAAGAATAAACAGCTCTTTAGTTAGGCGAAGGTTACGCTGAAAGACTTTGGGTTGATTAATTTATTGCCCTACACAGTATGAATACATTTATGGTGTGCTTTTTGAAATGGAATTAAAAAGATCTGCTTCAAGGTAATTTAAATGCAAACGTGACAGGGTATGAACAGTCCTTTGCTCTGAAACGAGTAACTACCGTGAATGATATATATAAGTGTATCTAACTCGTTTTAAATTTAAAACAGATTTTTCAATTTCTACAGTATTCTTTCATTTATCAGCAACAATTTTGTGGATGCGCTGCACACACACACACACACTTCCATCTTTATATTTTTATTATTAAGTATTTCGTTATTAAAACTTGTTTATATCTCTCTCTGTGCATTTCTTTAAAGAAAACTAACTGATCTGCCTTTATATAAGATAAAGGCACATTAAGTTAAAACATGTCGTTTACTTTGAGGACTTAGTTTGGAACGACGAAGTATAGTTTAACGAAGTATAGTTTCTAGTTCTAACCCCTTGCCATCGCAATCATTATTTCCCGTTGACTACAATATTGCGCCGATCTGTTTCTCTCGCACGCTTCATTGAAGTCTGAGGAGGTCGCTAAGTTTGTTCAGGCATATCCATCCAATTAAAAGAGAGTTTGCACTCGAGATGATTTTCGACAATACTTTTATCAATATTTTAATAAACGTGGAAATCGATAAATTATTTTTGGGGCCTTCGGGGCAAAAGACTCTTTAATTAAATTCTTATTTAGTTTGTGGTGTTTCTTTCGAACTTCTCAACGGTTGCCTTAAGCTTTATTGACTAAGTTATAATCACATTAAAAATTCGATGGTGAATATTTCAATTATAGCGCGACTTATGCTAACTTTTGAATAGTTCAGGATGTTAGCTTTTACTTATTAAATATATTCAGTCTTTTTTGAAATTCTCTCTCGATGACTACTTCTTAAAACTTAAGCTGTTAATCTATCTCTATAAAATCTTTCAAGCACAAGCGCTTCATCTGCTGTTCAAACGACTACAATTTTCTGGATCGGTTACCCATATACATATATCAATACGGTGCATATCTATCTCTTTGGTCAAAGTTTCGTTTATTGCCCGTTGAACTTTTCCGCTAACTATGACATCCTTTAATGGCTACTTAAATGTCTTTAAGAGAAAATTGCCCGCATTTCTAAAGAATTCGATTTGTCTGCTAAGGGCAATTGATGATTACAATGATTAGTGATAGAGCAAGATGAATAGTCTTTAGGTCTTTCTAATCACATTATTTATGCTAATTTAATTAAGCATATTGTGACCTATATCTTAATAAATGCTAATATATTTAAATAATATTAAAATAAATATGTTGTTCAACTAAATGATAAGTACTGTACTTAAGAAGTTTGATAACGCAGTATTCGATTTTTACATAAAAAAAAAAATTTTTTCTTTTTTTTTTTTTCTAAATTCCTTTAATAATTTAAACATTCATGCATATGTTGTGTTTGCAAAATTCTTTTGTGTTAAAAATTAAATAATCAAATAAATATTAAAATGTATATATGAAATGAAATCTCCTCCCACATACATACATACACACACACGCAGATATACGCACATACACACACAGAGTCAATTACATTTATACAAATGCACGCACACATTTGCATATCTTTTCATTTTATTAAAATTTAACACATGAAAATGATATGCAAGCAAGCAAGCAGTCACACTGTGTGAATACAACAGTTCTTCATTAAATTGGAATTTCATGAATAACTAATAAATTAAATTCCAATAAAAGCCAAGACAAGACAAGGACGCAATAGAGCACAAGTAAGGCACAGACATACATAGCTATATAAATATATATATATATATATATATATGTATATGTATAGATACAGTTTGCACATCCAGCTGCACAAAGTGCACATCAGACGTAAGGCGGGGAGAGTTAGTGAAGGCTAACGAAGAGAAACACAATTTAAAATTTGATAAAGTTTTCTTATGAAAGGACAATGAAGCCATCCATACAATAAAAAGAAAACAACAACACCGACAATAACAACAGTAACAACAGCAACGACAATAACAACAACGGAAAAGTTTTAATAAAACTTGAAAAAAATGCACTCTAAGGAAAAATATGATAAAAAAGAAAAAAAAAAGACGACGAAGGCAGAGAAAAAAAATGTGGAAAAAAACTAATCAAATGTATAAAAAAAAAAGAGAAAAAAAAGTGGGTGGAGAGAAAAATGTCTTACTATCGTGTGTGTGTGTGTGTGTGTGTGTGTGTGGCAAATGAGGAAAAATATACCAACCAAGTGCAACAACAAAATATAACAAAGTTTTAAGTGAAAATATATATATATATATATATATATATATATATGTATACGGATATGAAAGAAAATTGCATTTGGAAAACTTCCAATCCCAGAAGGTGGTAGTAGTAGCAGTTATATGCACGAATGTATATGTATATATATCGTACAACAGTATTGTTAGTGGTGTAAGAACAAGAAATTTTTCTTTATATCATGCGCGCGCGACAATGAATTTTCTGCTATAACACAAAATATGACGAGAAGAAGGAAAAAGAAAAAAAACAACTCGGCAATGAAAACTTAAAACTCTGAAATGATATGAAATGAAACCAACAACGGACAGTTACTCAAAAAATATTGGAGAAATCTTGCACACATTGAAGTACAAAACGAACGAGAGAACTTTAGCGTGAGCATACACGTACGTGTACACTACTCGCATATTTATAAATGTATGTGCATTATGATTTACAATGGGAGCCCACACAGGCCCGTATACATACATACACATATACCAGTGCCGGGTTATAAGAGACTCCAAAACGCAGCATTCGCATTATGTATGCCGCTCTCCTCCTTACTCACTTGCCAGAAAAAAAAGAAAAAAACGAAAAGAAAAAAGAAATGGAAAATGAAAAATGAAAAAATCGCAAACGTCTGCTTAAAAACGTCGAAGCTCGAAATCTTGGAATGGATGGATGGGCCATAGACAGCCGCCAACAACAGCAATAGCAACAGCAACAGCAATAATAAACGACAAGAACAACGACTACGACAACAACAACGACGACGACGACGAATGAAGGAGTGTACATGACAATTCATCTCTTTCTTATAAACGCAATTTATCAAATGGAAAACGACGAAAGCGACAGCAAAGATGAAGACGACGACAAGATATACAACATTCACAAGTAGTAGTCGTCATCGTCGGTCATGGTAGAAATAAATGTGTATATGTTTGCATCAATGTAATCTATATGAGTGTATGCATATGTTGCGCTCTTGTTATTGTATGCGAAAGCTAAAAATTGTTGGTTTAAGTTGACGTCAACGTCAACAGCAATAGCAACAACACTAAGGTAAAATATTGCACCACCTCTTAGTAGTAGTTTTATAAGCAAAGAATATATAGTAAGCAACAACATGCCAACAACAATAACAAACGAATACAAAGCTCCATCTATAAAAGTCGCAGTAGTAGTAGAAACCGAAACCAATGTCTACGATGTTGATTTGATACGATGTGTATTTCTTATGAAGAGTGTAAATACTCACCGACGGTGAGTGAAATGTTTAAAGAAACAATAACAACGCCAACAACAACGCCAGCTATAATAGCAATAACATATTTATATAGTACTACCCCAACACAACTGCCAGCAACAAAGATCGCAATATAATACATTTTCCTGTAAGAAATCAGACTGTAAGAGGATTTTCAAGAAGTAAAAACAACAACAACAACAAATGAGAAAAAAAATAAAATAAAATACAATTATATTAAGCGGCGAAAAAGTGATGAAGAAAAATAGGTGTTGCCAACTTTTGACTGTTGCTCTACTACTGCAATTTTCAACCATACTAACACAAACAATACAAACATATTGCTAGGCACTATTATATGCATATATATATATATATGTATGTATATACCATCATCCACTGCCATTATATAAAAGCACTATTAACACTATTGCATCAAAAATCTCTCATAAAGATGTGTATGCAAGGCTAAGGAAAAAGAACCGCCATAATGCGTTTACGATTGTCAATTTTGATACACAATCTTGCACAGAATATTCTTACAATGCTCAAATAGATAGCAAAAAAAAGCTCTTTTTTCTCTTTTGTAAATGCACATAACACGAAGTAATCATACTGTCACTCAAGTCATCAATAGATATTGTTTTGAACATCATTTTCTAGCAAATGTAAACAAGTGCATTGAGCTCTCTGTTGTAAAGGTTAATGATGTTTTGTTTTGCGTATATTTCATTTTTGATTATAGACACTCATTGAGACACACGGGGAACGCAAACAGACACACTTACTCTCTCTCTCTCTCTCTCTCTCTCTTTCTCTTTCTTTTTCTCTCTCACATTCTCTCAAATCTCTAACGGTTTGTATTCTCAGTATTCTCAATAGTGCTCTACAAGGCCGTTATACAGAATTGCATGCATGTGCGTGCTTTATTTTTTGCTTTTACATTCATATAATTCTCTTTTATTATGGCAGAGTAAATTGATGTCATTTTATTACGCACACACGTGTTTGCCGTCAAGTTTTATGGTTTGTTTTTGTTATTGCCGCATATATCACAACAACGAGTCGGAAATAAATATAGACAAAACGAGATAACTATATTGTATAAAAAAGATAAAGAGAGATAGCGCTTAGGTTATAATAGAGGTATAAGCAAATAATCGAAAGAAGAGAATAAGAATTAATTTAAGAGTATTTAAAAACGGAAGAACAACAAGAATAACGAAAATGTATACAAATAACAGCTGATTTGACATATAAGAGAAGCTTAAACTGATTATTTTAAGAATATTAATTCTTTGAAGACTTGATAACTTTTTTCTTCTTTTTAATTGAATATTTTTTTAAAATATTTTTTAATAATAGAAATTAATGGATTATTCAATATTTTCAGAGAAATAATACTATTCTCATTGTGTTCTCTTTTTACGCGTAACACTCTTTCTTTATACATTTTTACTTAAGAGTAATGGTAAGCCATTACATATTAAAGCTCTTTAACTCAGTCTTTAAAGATTTCTCTTTCGACTACGTTTAAGAGTTTGCGGCGAATTTATATATTTTGACTCAATTCTTTGTTGGTTTGCTTTCACGCATTTATTTTTCCGAATCATACTCAGTGCTGCTAAGTGCGTTATTTCTTGATTTGAAATTTTTTTCCCAAAAAAATGCCCGTAAAATCCGAACAAGTGCTTAAATTTACGGTGTTTACGGTTGCGAGCAAAGAAACGCAATAAAAAATTTCGTTCATTTTTAATTACAGCCACGCAAAGCAAGCGTTTTACGAAAACCAAAAAGGAAGGATTTAATTAATTTTTTTTTTGTAAATAAATTGAAATGAAAATTGTTTTTCCACAAATAAACCCGACGGTGTTTTATTTTAATTACATATTTCTAACTATATCCGTTAAGATTTTGAGTAATAAATGATTTTATTAGCTGCAATAAATGGAAATAAATGTCAATGGTTGTTGTATTTTTATTTTTTTTTTTATGCTAGACATGATACCTCCCCTTGAGGTCTCGTTCGTAGTCTTTGGCTTTTCTAAGATTTTTTGTTTACACGCTGGCTGTGAACAATTTCTCATCAGCTCTCATACTTACGTTTACCTACATTTATAATTTTATTCTGTCTTTCCTTTTTTTCCTGTTTACTGATAAATGTACGGGGAGTCCTTTATACTTACTTTGCCGTAATCGTAAAATTGTTAAAAACCAACGTTGTCTTTTTCTTTCTGTTTATGTTCGTTTAAGGTCTTAAAGCCATTTAAATACTTAAATACTAACGAATGTTAAGCCATTTAGCTTACAAGGTAATCCATAATTGCAGTCAAAACTAATATAGTTACCTCTAAGACCTTTCAAAGGATATTTCATAACGCAAAACAATCAAAGAAATGAAATAAACCAACGTTGCTTGTTTGAGTGCGTGTCTCAGCAGCAGCAGCAGCAGCAGTGGTAGTAGTTGTTTGTTAATTTTAGATAAAATGTGATTTTCATACTTCATTTGCTACGCAATTGCACACCGATGCAAAAAAAAAAAAAAAAAAAATGAATAAATAAATAGCAGAAACAAAGGCCGTTTCGTTGCTTAGAACACTTAAATTAATTTTGTTATTTACGACGGTTGGTAATGATTAAGAGTTTAAAAGACTTTTGCATTTCATTTGTAATTTTGTAATGTTTTTAACTCGATTAACAAAACAAATCGTTTATCTAATTGTGTTGTAAATATAAAAATAAATTCTTGAATAGATATGCGCTCAGGTATATTCGTACCATAAACTACGAATAAACCAACAACATTGTATTATGTTAAGCTATAGGATGATATATAGATATTTCAAGGGAAAATATTGTACCCGTCGTTTTCTTATTGAATTTATGTTAATTAAGTGAAAATTATATTAACTTCTTTATACCAGGATTACACATTTTACGCCCATTACTTGATCTTAAATCAAAAGTTTTAACATTTTTTTAAAATCGAATTCGAACAAGTATAAATTTCGTATAGAGACCAAGAATGTAATAAAAAGAAAAGAAATATTTTACTGTGATCGGTCACTAGCCATTAGGAAAAACAATGCGCCTTTTCCTGTCATAGTAACCTCGATAGTCAAAATAAAACATTTCAGTATTAATATCGTTACGAATTAAGGCCGCTAAGCCACGTAAGCTTTAAACAAAATTTGTCGTGTGACTTACGACGCCTGTGTGAATAAGACTATGCAAATATTGCATACCATCGGTGGCACGATAAACATAAATTGATTTAAAATTTTAAATTATCTTCATGGCGCCTAAACTGATCAGTTTAGCTTAACTTGATCTTATATTTGTAGAAAGAGTCCAAAAGAGATCTCGTATTCTCGGCCAGAGAATATACATTTCACTTTATCCTTAAACCGGCAGGCTTGGCGCGGCTGTATTTGGAATTTTTATTGGCCGTTTGAATATTTGAATAATTATAAGGGAAGAAAACCCCCGAAAGTATAAAAGTATAAAAGTATAAAATTCGTACAGCAGCAATCTTATTGGATGGTTACAAAGACTTCTTCAGCACTTCCACTCTTTCGCTATCGCGAGTGTAAGAAAAATTTGGAAAATAATTGTAAAGGAGATATGAGAAGAAATTATTGCAAAAAACAAATTGTTTATTATTATGTAATTTATGGATTTTCTCTCCGGAATATGTTATTATTGTTTTGTTTTGTGTAGAGGGGCGTATCGAACTTTAGCAAGCCGTATCGTAGGCCGTAAAAGCAAATTTAACTGGACATATCATAGCCAGCGAGTTGGTTGATTGACGGGTTTGCGAATATGACGTAGATACTAAAACGTTTATTGTATGTGCAATATTATATTCTGATTGCACTTATATAAAATTTATCTAATCAGATTTCAGAAATCGCAAGTAATTGTAAGAAAAATGTATTAAATGTTTCAAATATAACAAGATGAAGAGAACTTTCTTTTGAAAAGGAGTACGTGTCCTGTGGATCTTTTTTTGTAAATAAATTAGCTTGACAAGATAAACAACCTCGCCTATCTAAAGTTATAGGTAGTAATAGTAGTAGTTCCAGCCTTTCTATTTCTATCTTCCCTGTCGTCCAAGGTCAACTATTGATTACAAAATTTTTACTTAAATGTTTATCATGTAAACCGACGGAACAGCATTTGTTCTCTCAAAGCAGATCAGCATTTGTTCTGTTCGGGAAAATTGCAAAGCTTCTCAGTTCGTGTAACTAACTTTTAAAGTCTTCGTTTTTCTTTTTTATATATCATATATCCACCCACCCTTTAACTTCTTTGCGACGATTTCCATCGTTGCGAAAATCATGTACTTATGAAAGTACATGACAGCAGCTTTCTTTTTTTCCCGTTCAGTTTATTAATTATTATGATTATTCTTATAGAGCTCTGGACTGTTCATAAGTTTCTTTCTGTTTCTTTTGTAAATTTTTATATTCATTAAAAAATATCATTTAATTTTTGAAAATGTCTGCAAGAGAAAAAGTCGTCGGTCTCCTCCTCCTACATTCAATAAAAATTCTTTATATAGTACAGTAGGTACAACAAAAATGTAGCCCTCTACTAGACCTGTCCGCTTTGGTATGTCGAAGGCGGCTTTCACCACGACTTACTACGCAGTAGTCCTCCCTCCTTCTCATACATCTGCTTTCTTACGTTTCTTTGTGATTTCGTTTCCCTTGCACTGCACGCCTACGCTTGTCTTTCATGATAACAAAAAAACAAAAAGGAAAGAAAAGAAAAGAAAAAAAGATCTACCTACGTAATATATGATTAAAATATCTTTTTATATGCGTTTTGCGATATTTAAATAAGAATCAAGAAATGCATAAACGCACGCACGCACGCACGCACGCATGCACGCACTCACTCACTCACATAGTGATACGAATATCTATCTGTGCGTTTATATAAAGACAACTCATAAAAGGATTACGTTGTGTTAACTGTCAGCAAATACGAGTACAACAAGTATTTACATGCAAACGTATGTGCATTGCACGCACATACACACACATAAACGCGTGCATACTCTTCTCAGTCGTATACATTTTCATCTTTTATGAGACTTTATTATGTGACATGCATGCAGCAGCAGTTCTTTTCTAAGATAGAAAAACCAAACAAAAAAAAGAAAAGGAAAACCCAAAGAAAAATTCTTTAGCAAAATTTCTTAGGAATGAATAATTTTCGCAAAGTCATTTCTCTAAACGCATTTCTGAACAAAGTAAATTTGTAAACATAACATTGAATACATGGCGTTTTCTTTTCACTTCTTCTTCTTCTTCTTCTTCTTGTTCATTCCCCGTACAAATTGAACACACTTTTTTCCCTACCTATATAAATATGCTTCGCATGTCAGTCAGTGTTAATCCGAAAGAATATTTTTTTAACAGTATTTCGTTTTGATAACCTTTTGCATCGATTTAAGTAATGTTTTGACTGAAAATGTTAGCATTTTTCTTATAATCTTTCAACGAACTAATAAATATTTAGTGGGCTTGAGTTCGTCTTAACGTGTTTGTTTGTTTTGTTTTTGAGATACACAAAACGAGAGAACATTTTCACTTACTTCAATATTTCAATATAATAGGATTTAATTGTTAATAAATGAAGAGAACCTTGAAATGTTTATTTTCTCTTTTTTCAAAAATAGTAAATGTTTAAAAAATGATTTTTAAACGAAACGTGTCTATCCATCAAATCAAAAAATGTCTTTAAAAAAAAAAAAAAAATCATATAAAATTTTCAAAAAAATAGTTACCTGTGATGCTGGAAATGTAACCTTTGTTTTCGGTTTTACTTTACCTGCAAATAAATAAAAGAAGAGAAGGATTTAGTATAAAATTAACGACATTTTGTTTATAATTATTTGTATTCTGTATTTGCAAGAATAGAGAAAGAGAAATCTGAAATTTTACGTTAATACGACAGTGGACGACAAGCTAGACAGATCATGCGAAGCCCGAAAAATCGCAAGCTTTCTTGCAAGCTTCTTTCATGCAGGCGTAATTAACAAAAACATGAGGGCTTAACTGTCCTGTTATTCGAGTTCATCTGCATCATCATCGCGCACGCCAATGGATCGCTCTTTCTGTCAATGCATTACTCTCTCAGGTCACGCATTACATTGTTTCTCTATCCGTCTACCTATCCCTCCAGCCTATCTGTTCGTCTACATTCAGTCCGCTTATCCATCGTTGTGTTATTTCGTATATCACTTTACCTGTCCAGTCTTTTTTCTGCTCAGCTGGCGAGTTCGTTCATCAGTCCATTATTCCGTTCATTTCTAACAAGATTTACAAACTTTACAGTGTTTTCTGCAGAGATAAAAGATCTAATGCGGACGTGCACGTGTGAAGAATAATATTAAGAACGTATTTGAAGAAATTTCCCGATAAGACTATCCAGAAAATATCTCTCTCTTTCTGTCTCTCCCTCTCTCTCTTAAGGAATATTAAAAAACCTTAAAAAAATTTCAATTGATTTCAGTTCTATTGATGCTTTCGATTGACATGATGGCAACAATGGAATAAAAATCATTCCAAAATGTATATTTTTTCGCTTAATTTACTTATTTACTTAGCTAAAAGCTTATTTAAGTTTACTGCCAAGCTGATGCTCTCACCTTTGGAAAGCAACAATAATTCTTATTAGAGGTTAATAAAATTTAATAAATCTTAATAATAATAGCGAAGGCCTTGGATGAGCTGCAGGGATTTTAAAGTTTTAATGGGTTAGTTATCAAAAAAAAAAAAAAAAAATGCTCCTTATATTCAGCAAATGTATTTTCTTAAATTTATTTTATAAATGCATGAATTGCTTAAGTGGATCAAGTGCAATACAACAAGATGTTTCAGCTTAAGCGAAGAAATTAAATATAAACGTTCACTAAGGAAGAAGAGAACGTATGTAAGGACACATGTTCAAAATCTGTTAATATATTTACAGAAAATTAAGAAAACAAAAGAGACAACGAAGCTACGCCCACGTTATGCACACATTTCGAAATGAATTTTATTTTTATTTATTTATTTATTTTTTTTTTTTTTCATTTATTTACGCTTCTCTTCTTCCGTTCGAAACATTTATTCCAAATTATTTTAAATTATTGAATACAAACGTGGGATGAGTTCTTAATCTATTATTGTTCTTCGTTTTTTATTAATTTATTAATTTTTTTTGTTGTTGTTCGTTTGTGTGTTTAAATTCTTTTATAAATCATTTTAATGCTTTTATTCATATGAAGAAAGAAATATATCGCCCAATCACATTTTTATGTAAAAAATATATTTAAAAAACTACAAAAAAATAAATGAAAATTATTTTGATATAAAAATTGCATCTAATGTCTGTTTAAATGAAATAATTTGTCAAATGCCGGAATTAACAAAATGTAATGAAAGATTATGATCAATAATTTTTTAAAGATAAGATGAAAATTTTCTAAGAAATTTTAAAGAAACACTTGCGGTGTCGTGTCAAACGACAGATCTCACTTAAGTCAAGAACACACGCTTCCTATGCTTTTATCTCAAATCATTATTAAAATCTGATCCGTGATTACATTATAATCGGGTGTTCGGGGTTCTTCTTTCGTTTGTAAGAGATGAGTATCGAAGTCATCCGAATACTATAACAAAATTTTAAACAACATCGCAAGACTAAAAAGCCTCTATTTACGAATTGTTTTGTTGAGGACATTAGGCAGCTCTTGCAAAGATCGTTGTAAAGAAATCATATGCTATGCGTGTACAAACAGAGGGACAAGCTTAAATTTAGTTTCAAAAAAAATAATTATCTCCATCGCCATAACAAAGCTGGACGGATCTTCTAGTCTCTCTTAGTGTTGTACGTGCATATCCCCCGATTTATTATATCGCTTGCAACGTAATTGGTGTACGGTATACAGAAATTTCTATTGCTGCAACGTTCAAGCGTTCTGTGTTTCTTTTAAAACAAACGCTTGCAGCGCTTTTCAAAAATACGCAGCTGACTTTCTTGTAGCTGAAAGAAACAAGATTATAACTGTGCGAATGGGGAGGATTGAAACACCAAGAAGACGTCAATAGCGTTTATGTATTGCTGATGACTATATTGAAACCTTTCTCTGGTTCAGTTTAGACTTCACTACGAGTTCTTACGAAAAAAATCCGAAATATATAAGAAACACAACTTCAGCTGGTTTAACTTACATCTACTATTATTGGCCGGCGGTTTCGTTTTAAAAGATCGCCTCGAGAGGGAGAAAAAAGCCGCGCTAGCTAATAAAAGCCACACGTGTATCTTTAGATGTACGTAAACGCTTCCTCTATTATTCTGTAATGTTTGCCTAAAGAGATTATATTTGGATCAACCTGAGAGAATTTGGAGAAATAAATAGAAACTAAACCATAAGCAAATGCTGGTGATAAGACAGTAAGTGGAGTTAAAAAGCCTTGAATCTCCTTTGCCTTTTTAATGACACCTTAATACTGATCTCCGGCTTTAAGATTACCATCCAGAATTATTAAAGTCTGTATGAATTAAAATAATATTAAATCTACAGTAGTTTAGATCGTTTGTGCGTTTGAAAGAATTATATGCAATATTTCAATAATTGGAAAAGAAATATGTCACGGCAGCGTCTCTAGAAAAAATCATAACAACTCTGTTAAAACACAGGCCTTTCGAATATTTTTTCTTCTTCCACTTCGTCTTCTTAAATACTCAGCGAGTCAACGGCAGATGATTATCAGTGTAAGGTTTTTGTTGCTAGATGGATGGGTGCAACCAACATTAATATTTTGTCCGAATATCCTGTCGTACGTTTTCTTACGTTTCTACTTTAGAGAGTCTTTTCCGAAATTTTCCGAAATTTTTATCAATTTTCGTTTTTTTAATTGCGGATCATCTTTAGCACTTTAGAGGCTTGATTATTTAGCATTTTTTGGATTACTAAGCAAAATCGAATCTGTAGTTATGCAATTAAGATCATCATTACTCATAGAAAATTTCTCTTTACCTACGTTGCCTTTCAAAAAAATTTAATTTCTTTTGATTTACTAGACGAGAAGTCAACCGTGAATATATATGTATACATTTGGTTTTGGTTTAAATTTTCAAGATTTGTTTCCTTAAAATATCGGTTACTTTGTCATCACAATAACATTATCACCAAGTATAAGGAGTTGGACCATATTCATATCTTTTCAGGCAATCACGTTCCCAATAAACCTTTCACTCTTCGAGTTCTTTTCTAAAAAAAAGTCTTCTCAGAATCCAAGCGAGTTTATATTATACAGTGATACGTAAAATGATTTATCTCAACATAGAAATGTTCGAAAAAGTCAAGGATCGACGAATTATAGACTTTTATGACGACCAACAGCATGAGCATTACCTTCGTCAACGTTTACCACATTTCCTACTTCAAAGTCTTTTAATGAATTTAAAAAATTATAGTTAACCTGGCAGTTCTTATCACCAAACATTTTAGAATATTAAGACAATGAAATCATTTTGAGTCATCTCTAAGGGAATCATAACACAATAAGTTTAGTAATTTGAAAAAAAAAAAAAAACTTAATAATCAATGATAATTTTTCGCAAGTACAGAGGTTACCTTATATGTGAAGAGCTAATAATGTCGTCAGAAGCACAACAAAAAAGCTTATATTAGACGACCACCCCTTGCTTATATGGCATATTAAGTAGTTGGCATAGGAAATGTTGTTTACTTTCCCAATAACAAAAAGACTACTATGTGCATCTTACTATTAATAATAATAATAATAATAATGTGTATACATACATATACGTACGTACGTACGTACGTAAGAGAGCTCGTCTTTGTTATCATTTTCAGAAATTTGCAGGCAAACGATATATAAAAATAAACTCAAATCAACCAGAAGTTTTAGTGTTTCAGTTGTTTCAATATACAATAGCAATGCGAAAACTATACAAATCATACGATATTGAAATGTAAATAAACATGTTTTAAAACAATTTTTCGTTTTGTTCGTAAGCACACAAGATATAAATGCAATAACAGCAACAACAATATAAATAAAAAGAACAAAAACTACATTACAAACTACAAGCGAATCGAATGAGTAATTAACAGATAGAACAGAGAGATATTTGTTTAGATACATAAACAAACAAACAAACAAACAAACATGGGGAAAACAACTATGCGTTCGTTGCCAATGCAATGTGAATTGCACACAAAAACTTATGCATATTATCGTATCGATGAGTTTAATGAACAGAATTAAAAGTTGGTTGGTTTATATATGTATACATATATATATAATGCTTATTCTACACTGCACTAAGGCGCCATATCAAAATGCTTTCATTTACATTTACATTTACATTTGCAGGGAAATATTTATGGGAAAAAAAGACAAAAAAAAAAAACAAAGCAAAAAAGCATAGAGAAAAAACATTTTCAAAAATCTATGAATCACATAAGTTCAATAAAATATTTACAGGTTATTTTACGTATGATAGTCTTTAGATGTATGCTTGTGTGATATGTGTGTATGTATTTTTGTATTCTAGTTGTATAATATCTAAATACATTTTAATTTTTGAAATGTTCATTTATTGTGTGTGTGTGTGTGTGTAAATATTTAGCTATTTGGTGGATTATAATATATGATAAATATCGTAATACGTATCGTATATAGAAAGATACTTAGAATGGTATCGAAATTATTTGATTATACTTTGCACTTTGATTACTTAAATATAAACAAGAAGAAGAGGAAGAAGAGGAACACGAATGATTTCATGTCAAAGTATCCTCTCCATTCATTCGTTAGTTTGTTCGTTCTTCTTCTTTTCGTATAAATACATATATATGAATGTTTATATTTTATATATCATTTTTTTGATGTATTTGCTTTCGTTTTCGTTTTTTTTTTTTCATTTCGAAAAACCTTTAACTGGGGAAGTCATCTAGAGTACAAACACTGGTGCTTGTAAGCTGGTAGCTAACTATTGCCGGCCATTGAGTCAAACCAGTTAACTAACGATTTTCATATTGCGGTTGTGTGCGATAATGTTTGTTATTTACTTAAACGGAAGGAAGGAAAAACAACAAAAATACGGAAATGCACATAAATTTATTTTTCTCCATTTATTTACAATATTCATATGTTTGTTGTTTTGTTGGAGGAATTTTTTGTTCCTTTTTTTCTTTTTTTTTTTTTGTTTTTATTGCTTATCATGGCTGTGTTGGTGGTTCGCTATATATACATATATATATATATATAGATATTTGTGCGTATTTTGTTTGTATATAGTTTTCGCAAGTTGCGATAATTCTTACCCTAAATGTCGCCATAGTTGCTACTTCATTAGTGTTTGGTCATCAAAATTGTGTTTGTATTTTGTATATGTGTTTGTTTTTGTTATGAGATTATTATTACATATATATATATATATATATATGTATTCTTTATTTTTTCTATTTGATAAAATTCCAACACGACCTGATATATTCTCATTGGCCTGATTGCATTACGATAGATTTTTGTTTGTTTGTGTTTTTCATGCTTTCTGATAACCTATTGATTTCATTGTCTAGACATATTGACGTGTACAGCGGCAAGTAAATTTGTGAAGGCGTGTGTATGAGAGGACAGAGAAATCTTCAAATTTCCTGCAATTGAAAAACTATTTGATTTTATCGCAAATTCCAATCGACCTTTTTGTGGATGACACCCAAAATGCCGCTTATGCAGTACTTTGTAGTCAAAGTTTAGAAAATTAAAGAAAACAGCTGTTGTTGTTGTTGTTGTTAGTTTGATATATATTCCTTTATCTCATCTTATCTCATACTAGTCATGCTCTGCATGAAAGGTCTTTTCCTGTGCAACGTCCTAAATCTACATCTTAGAAATCTTCTATCGCATCTATCTGTCCATCTATTTATCATTTCTTTTTTCTTTTGCATTTCAATTTACATGGTTGCAAAAACTGATATAAAATTGTTACTCTTGGTTCAGTTATTATTATGAGAGGATATTTTTAAAGTAAAGTTTTTATGCGTTCCTTAGCAAGCTGAAAAAGCAGAAATTTTCAAGTAACTCCACCAATAACTGACTTATCTGCAACGTCTTACTATTATCCACAGATTTATTTATTACATTCTTTTAAGAGCACAGTTCTAATGTAGTTCTCCACAAATTATTCTTAACAATTCAATGATATAATAATCCTATCAATAATCCTTTATGGGAACACTCTGACTATACGTGTCGGGAATATTCCTGATGCCGGCGTTCAGATATAAAAAAAAAGAACATAAAGCGAACTTATCTATGTATTTTCTTTTCGATTATTTTTAATAGAAGTAAATGTATTCTTAGCTGTCCGCTTGGAGCTACGCCGAAGCAGTAGTAACGGCAACAATAACAACAATATTTGCAAAGTATCCGACTTTAAACAAAACTATCTCCTCCTGGTCAACATCCTCTATTCCAAACCATTTCTGTAATGGCATCCCATGAAGGCTGGCAGATTTCCACGAAAACTGCAAACATTGAAACGAAAGCCTGAACATGAGAATTACTTAATACAATAGAGAAGAAGTTTCCTAAGATTGGAAAGTTTTGCTCAAAAGAACTTGAGCTAAGTCGAAGCTGGTAAAAGAAAAGAAGAAATTTATAAGGCTTTCATCATATTAAAGCTTTTGTAAAAATATGCCCAAAATAATTTCCCAGTGACGTATGTATTCGTTTTATTGGTCCAATTATACGTTTTATTGATTCACTTTGAAAGGTGTCTTAAGCCGATATATTTTGAAAGTATAGAAAAGAACAGTGTAAAAAAAAAAATAAATATTGTTGTTTTTTTAAAAAACCAAAAATTCATTTCAAGTTTTTTTCAACAACAACAGCAGCAGCAGCACTTATCTAACATGTTTTGATTGCTGTTCTTGAAAATGTTTCGCTTTTTTTTCCTGTTTATGATATTAATGGATTATAATATTTATAAATAATTTTCATAATTGTTGTTGTGGATGATATTTCATGATGTTAGAGAGACCAATGTACCACACACCTACATGTTGTCATTATATATGCATACATACGTGTCTATATACATTTATGAAATATCAAAAAATATGTTTTTTTTCGTTAAAAAAAAAATTTATTAGTTTTAAAAAACATTCACAACAAAATGTATAATGCTGTTACTGTTGTTTCATTTTTTTTTTTTTTTTTTATACAATAACAACATTACGCAATATCAACAATACCACTAATAACACACACAGAACAGTTCTCATCTCGCACTTGTTGTGTCTGATGGGAAAAAAATGTTCTGATTTTTCTATATAATCTGGCACTAAAGTATATATTATATTTTCCGTAACAAGAAATGTTTTTATTTATTAAAAATAAAAATTATAATTTTTAATGCATATTTTTATAAAAAATAAAATTTGTTATTGGTGTTAAATTTTTGCTTTTTATCTGCATTTGGCATAAATATCATTTCATTACATGAGCAAATAATTTTTTTTTTTATTTTCATTTTTTATCTTGTGAAATAAAACAACTTTTCATTAAATAGCAATACGTTGGTTGTACTGTACGTGCCATGGTTTACATGACAAAATTGTTAAATATAAAATAAATGTATAAAATATTTAAAATAAAAAAAACTTTAAAATTTTATCATTTAAATGCATTTTGCAATTTGAAAGTGAATAAAGATCTAAACAGTTTCCTTCTTATCTTTGTCAATAGAGAACAACAGTGTTTTATCTTATTTGTAATGAGAGGTGTGGAGGATAAGTAATGCAGTGTAGAGAGGCGAACAACATTATAATAATTTTATCAATTTAGAAAGTCTAGCCAATGCAATTCAAATCCGCCGAAAACCAAACTAAATCGGCTGCTTCCTCCCCTGGCCGTTACCAAAAAATATTTTCTCTGAGAAGATGTTAAACAAAAAATGAGTATCTAATGTATTCGAATACGTCTTTAATTTGTTGGCTTTCTCATCAACTAAATATTTCTTATCATACACTTTATATAGCATGGGGTATATAAGAATGCACCAGAATTACATCTGACATGACAGACTATCATTTGCTTCAATAGTTCATTATTAGTGAGCGGCAATTTCAACAATCTAACTTGGCTTAGAACTATTACTTTTTTTTAAATTTTAACGAATGAAGAAAAATCACTTGCTATCGTTACTAAGCACAAGGTATAGAAAAAATGTGAACTATCCCTTTTCCTCTCCTTTTGGTTTGGTCGAATGAATCGATTGACAAGTGCCGCATTCATATATAGTAAAGCTTGCGTCGTTAAAAGGATTTACTTGGGAGCTTAATAAGATGCACTTTTAAGCGTCAAGTATTTAATTATCTGCTTACATTCTGCATTATTTGTATTATGTGCTTGTGATTTTCATAAATAGTTGTCATCCAATTGCACTTCACGTCATAAGTAAAGCAGTGAAATGCTAATATACGGTCTACCGCGCCACGGATCGAAGCTGAGTCTTCTGCTCGATATACACGATGTTAGAATACAGTTTAATATAATTAATTATTATTTCTTTACTTTGGGTTCGAGTAACGTGTTTAATAGCAAAAAATGCAGTCTGTACACTGCAAAAAAAAATGTCTAGATTATCTTCACGCACAAGCAAAAGACGATAAGCCCGAGTAATTTGGCATATAAAAGGTGTTTAGGCCAAAAAGTATTTCTTTCATCAACTAACGTATTCCGTGCAAACAGTCTGCCCCTCCCTAAGACCACCAAAAATCGGTTATCACCGAAAATATCCACAACTTTACTGTATATTAATTTTCAAAGTCCAACCCACTCAGCCGAATAGTTATATTTTTATTAACAAAGGCAATAAATTCTATTTACTACTAAGACTTACTGCTCTTTGTTTTTTTTCAAAAGATAGCCAAGATCGCTTTAATCAATCGCTTTAATAAAACTATTTTTTTAGTATTAAGTTTTTCAGGTATTTCCATGAAGCTAAACGCTCCGAACACGAATCTTTGGATATTGGAGAGGTTGTGCCATTAACAAAGTGTACATTTAATGGTAAGATTTTGTGAACAACTGCAAGTTGTAGGAATAGATTTCTTAACATTGAAGGTTCCCTTTCGAAATGCCGAATATGGATGTCCTTCTGCTTTCTCTAAGTAGATCTTACGTAGTTATCGTCTTAAATAAATAAAAAAGCCGCAGTCGATGATTTCTTTCGTATCTCTTCATAAGTTCCTTAAATCCTTTTTAGAAGATTAAAATTGTGTTGAAATCTTTGGACAAAGAAGTTGTCCAAGTGATTTGCCCCAGCAACTATTCCTCATTCTATTCTTGTTATAGACTGAAGGTGGAAATCTGAACAAATATGCCTCAGTATGGTCGCCTAAGTCGCAATAACTTTTATCAAGCTTAGCGAAGTCTTATCCGACCATGAAATTCTTGTTTTTTTGTTTAATTTAGGCTGCTTCTGATCGATTACGGGTTTTATTTCTTCCACCAGATATCAAGTATGACTCTCCCTTACTGAATATCAGTTCTAGTTATTGTCGAGGAGTAGCCATAGCTTAATTAAGCGGCAGATTAACAGAGAATATTGCCAATGAATATCAATGATCTGAGAAAACTTTCTTAATGGCTGTGTATTATTTATATAATATATAGCATTGAAAGCATTTTCCTCGATCCTACTCAAAAAAATTTGCAGTCTCTAAAAGAAATCTTTACCTTTGTAACTGAACGTGTACTTAAATCAATTCGCGGCAGTGCTTCTCTGTCTAGCAAGATTTTTTTTTGTCCTATTTCACTCGTCACCGTTCGAAGAGTTACAAAATATTGCGCTCATTAAATGTGAAAATTTTAAATCAATTTGTTTATAATTTTCAATGTAATAAATGAAAAATTATTGCAACTGCATTAAATTCTTTCCCTAAACTCTATTTCTCTCTTGGCATTTTCATCGTAGGGTTGATTGTTGGTTGGTTGTAGCGAGAAAAATCAATAAAACGTAATTAAATTATTCTATTCGATTTCAGTATCTGACTATATTTTTAATAAAATTAAATTCAACACTAAATACAGCAATCAATCTAATGTATATATATATATAGATATAGTTATAGTCATATAGTAGGAGTGCGTATGTATGACTCCGCAATTTTACTTTCCAAGTTACGATGATAAACATTGCAATTCACCCTACTTGGCAAAGCAAAAACACCACTTATCTCATGTTGTAGTCATTTCGACCGACAATTTTTCTAAATGACAGTCAATACACAAAACGGTATATAATAGAGTCGACTATAAAACAGGCGGCAGACTCTCTACTAATATGTAGACTAAATAAAATTTTGCTGTTGTTGTTTAGTGAGAATAGCGTTGCAGTTATTATTAATGCGGTTGTGGGGTGCTGCTGCAGTGTGTTATGTCGCGTCGACGGCCATCAAAAATTTAACCTAAAACTGACAAATTCAAGACAACAATAACAACAGTAGTAACATGGATAGAAATAATAATAAAAACAATAACAACAGCAACGGCAATAACGGCAATGCTAACATTGAAACTAAATGACAGCAACGGTATAGTTTAGTAAAAGCGCCCTCTATTGGCTGACACTGACACGTCTATATACGTAAACTCTTCTTTCTTTGTCATCATCATTCATCCGATGAAACAATTTGTTATTGTTGTTGTTGTTGTTGTTATTGTTGTCGAGAAATTTGATAAACACAATAACATTTATTTAGAGAAAAATATACTGACGCGCGAGTACATGCCGCTGTAAAAATGTGTATACGTCTCTATATGGATGTGTGTGGCTATATATAAAATCATATATATATTTATATATATATATATATATATATATATATATATTTTGTGTGTGTGTGTGTGTGTGTGTGTGTGTGTACGTATGTTTATTTATGCGGTTTAGAATGACTTTTATGAAGGAGAGACAGAGTTTGTTATGTCAAAATCGGGATCAACAGTCAATAAAATTGCGTTTGACGTGTCAAATCACTCTACGAACACTAAAAGCTAGTATTTTGTAAATGAATTTAACAAAATTTTTCCATGTCTAGTCTGCCAGTTATTCTCGAACAATAATATAAAAATCTGCTGCTGTCATGATGACATACTTCTAAGCTGTCAACATGGAACGAACGAAGGAAAAGAAAAATAGATAAACAAATGCGGCAAAATTTCGTTTTTCTTTTTTTTTTTTTGCAAATAAATTAAGTAATGATAAGCGATATGTTACTGTCAAGGTTAATGGGACAAATTTTTGTTTAATTCTTGTTAGCGAAATATATGAAAATAAAGGTTCGATAATTTGTTGGATTTAATTTCTAATAAAACTCTGTCCTTTAATAGGAAAGAGAGAGAGAGAGAGAGAGAGAGAGTATTATATAGCTCTCTTTCCGTTTTATGTTTAGAAAGACTTATTATTATTAATTTAGCAAAACAACGAAAAATGACATTACGCCGGCATAGGCCCACCCTATTGTGTCTTATCACCTGTAAATTGTGCCGTCTTCAGAAATGCGAACTCTTTGTGGAACGTTGTAATGTTATATAAACTAGAGTTTAATGATTATTGTAAATATTTGGACCGCGTGAAAAGCGATAAATTGCAGATAGAGGAAGAAAGAACAAACCGAGAACCGAGAATTGGATTTTGTGATGTATCCTCATCAATTACAATGATGATCGCGGTAAGTCCAAACTCCAGCTGGGAAATAATATAAATTCCGTAGACCATCGATGTTTACACAACGGTTATCATTTGGATTAATGTTCTCGATTCTGATTTTTCGATAAAGAGTATTTGTTCGAAATTGGACTCCAGTATTCGAAAGCGACACTTTAATTTCACTTAAGGCAGTTGTTATCCCCTTCGCCTTTTCCAGTTGGCGCCTTTGAAACGAGAAATATGGTCTTTTTTTATGGTAATACGCTGTTGCTTTAATTAATCCAAACTTATAGTTTACAAAATGGTGAAATCGATGAGCCAAAAATACAAAAAAAAAAAAAGCGAATGTTAAATGTTGAGTTATGCGACCGTTTTAGAACTACACAACAATTAGTGATTGCTAAATAATGACGTTGATGAGTCGAGAAACTAAGATTGGGGAATTGGGTTACCTATCCTTACCTATGAATTTGTTAAAGGTTTACGCAACACAAGACAATTGTTCCTTCTTTTCTTTTGAAAATCTTATACTGTCCAGCAGAGCCACTTTTCGTTAGCTTTCCATGCAACCATCTCTAAATTTCCTTTTTTTTTTTTTAGTTACCGAGCACATGAAATCTTCGAAGCCCGGTAGTCGCGGAAGCGAGTCCACATCATTATCCTGTAAAATAACTTATTCAGCAAATTAATTTCGCTTTAATATACGGTGAAGCTGCTAAGGTATTTTTTTTCATGTAATCATTCACTTAGGGGACTTTTACTGATTCGTATAACATGGTGATGCTCAGAAGAAACTGGTCTGGCTACACATCAACACAATTAATTCACCTATGATTCACCGAACTGGAAGTGTCATTGGAGAATGCGAACTGGGCAGTCGCACTTCTTAAGCAATAGACTATGCGGTAATATTGAATATTTTCCGCAATAATTTCCTTACTCCATCATCTCAAATATAAGATTTCAGAATTCTTGGCTACTCAAATATTTAAATTTTACACTTTGTATTCAGATTAGAATAATTTTTAAGATTTCCCAAGTGTGTATCTCTGATGGTACTATTCACTTGAGTCACGCGCGATATAAATGGAAATGTCTTCACATCTTTTAATCGATGACAGCATCGTACCTACGCAATGAGGTAAAAAAAAAAAAAAAAAAACATGTCGAACTTTGTATAAAATAATCATCGCCGACATTCTCAGAAGTTACATCAACTACAAGAGATAAAGTTGTTGCTTCGATAAAACTAAAACAAATGACTTTTCTTTTTCTTTTTTATAAAACATGTCTCATTGGAAACATCTTATTCAATAAAATTGAGCGCCCACCCATTTCCGTGGCTTTGGTTTTCTGTTAATGGAGCTAATATAAATCAATAACAGTAGAAGTTGCTCTCTTTACTTCCAACCCGTTGAAGACTGTCGATAAGTTGCTTCTTAGCGTAATAAATGACAGTCAATTTCGGACAAATGGCTAAATCGATAAAAGGAAAATGAAATTTTGTTTCCAAACGTCTACTTGATCGTTATTGATCATAATTGTATATTCACATGTGATATCTAAATATATGTTGCGACGACTTGTTTTTAGTACAGCAAAAGAAAAGAATTGTTTAGATAAATCTTTCTAAAATAATCGATATCGTTTACAACAGATGTTCCCTTCTAATGTCGCGCGCACAGTGACGCTTTGCAATCACTTAGTCACAAACTTTAACAAGTTTACCTTAGAGGAGGATTAAGAGGATTAAGAAGACAAAATTTGGAGCGACGCGGACTTTCAAAGTACTAAAAACTCAAACTTGAATGGATCAAATTACACAATCATCCTTACAGTCATACTTTTGTGAAGAATTAATTTGATAAAAAAAGTTAACGAAGCAAGATTTGCTCCAGCTCTCGTGTTTTTCCCAGAAGATGTTCCTTTCTATTATGAATATATATATATATATATATATAAACATGCAAACTTGAGTGCATGTAACGTTCTAAGTCCATTCTAGCACTTTAATCAACACAAGCCTATGAGTGTTTTTTAATGAACAGATATTAGATATATAATATAAGAGGATATAATGGCATTTCAATATAAAAATACTTAAGAAACATTCGAAAAAAAAAAAAGAAAAAGCTGCTTCATGAATTTGTTATGAAAATAGTTGAAATTTCACAAGCTTTCATCCCAAAAAAAAAAAGAAAAAGTAAAGAGGAAAGAAAAAATCTGGAAATACTATCGCATGTAAAATGCGTTATAAAACACGTATAAACGCTTTTTGAGATAACAATATATATATATCTATATATATAGATTATATCGTGTATGGATGGAGACGGAGAGAGATAGAGAGTGTGAGTTTATGTGCGCGTGTGTGTCTGTACGTGTGTACGTGTGTGCGTGCGCGTGTGTGTGTGTGTGTGTGTGTGATAGAAAGGAAGAATCTGAACACGGCATAGTACAACAAAAAGTTGCAGTTGCTGCAATTTATTGCATTTTTAATGCTGACATTTATGTCAAATTAAATTTAATTGTCGTTTGCTGCTGTAATCAACAGAATTGAAAAAAAAAAGAACAAAAAAAAAATGAAAGAAAAAATAACAACGGCAACACCAACACAGCAACAAAAATGTATAGAGAAATAAAAAACATCTACCAGTGTTTTTTTTTTTTGCTCTTTTTTATTTTTTTGATTACATTGAAATTACATGAAATAGCGGCAATAATTATAACAAAATGGTAGAATGAACAACAATAACAACAATAGTGGAAAAAAATTGAGCAAAAAACAACAAAAAAAAAAAAAAATAAATAAATAAATAAATACATGAAAAAACACCGAACAACAACCACAAATGACAGGCTAAATTACAATTACAACGGCAGCACCACACACACCGAATGTGTCGGAGAGGTGGAGAAAACGCAAAATAATTACGAAATTAAATTAATACCGCTTTGAACAAAAAAAAAAAGGAAAGAAAAATAAAATGCAAAAAAAAAAAAAAACAGCAAAAACATTATAATATTAAAATAAATTTAATATTAAAGTCTAACTAAAGGCTTATCTGCTTTCTATGTGTGGGTGCGCATTGATATGATAAGCATTATAATGGCTATCAAAATTAACTATAATTTCCCCTTTTTATGGGCAAAATTTATCCGCATTTACCCCTTCAATCTGTAAATTCCTATAAAACGCCTAAAAAAGGGGAAATTCTGCATAAATGCGGAGAAATTCTCGCATCTTATCATTTATATCAATATGTCGGGGGTCTGTTCATTTCATATGGTTGGTGGTAGTATTATAACTGTCAAAAACTCTTCTCAATGCCCTGAGTGATATGCGTATGATTAATGTTATATGTATGCTCCCTTAAATATAAAATAAAGAAAAAATTGGAGCACACACGCAAGAGTAGAGTAGCGCAAGCAGTAGAAAAACAAAACACAAAAACCTAAACCAAAAAAAAAAACAAAAATGAATACACGAAAGACTTTCTCTCTTCTTAATACATGTACAACCATCTCTTTCATACTTGAATGCTGTTAATAGAGACAAGAAAACTTTAAGAGAGTTCTCCGCATGTATGTATGCATATGCGTATATATGGATAAGTGTTGAAGCAAAAGCATTCAACCAAACTTACGTGTATATCAAAAAAGCAGCCATCATCATAATGGCAAATTTACCATGGCCGAGAAAAAGTGAAATAGATAGATGGCTGTAAAGCCTTAATGTAACAAGGTCGGCAATAAATCAAATTGTAGTTAACACTCTGCACTCTGTCACAAACATACATTTTTACGGGCATACACATGGAACACACACATGCAAACACAAACACACACACACACACACACACACGGATTCTCATACATATTCATTCAAGTTTCATCATCATTTACGGATTCACCCCTTCTGATAATGATGTTGTTGTTGCTATTGTTTTTATTATTATTATTATTATTGTTCTTGTTGTTGTTGTTGTTATTGCTATATTGAAGTGGAGTGTATTCAAGTGTGTATTTATGGGTGTCTGCAATATTGCTATGTTCAACCAACCTTTACAGCTTCCATATCAATGTCCCGTAACACAAAAAAAGAAAAAAAAAAAAAAAAAAAAACAAAGCTCAAGCATTAATATGCTTGTATTCCCACACACACACACACACACACACACATAAATACGTGCATTCATGCACGCATACAAAGATTCATTTGATTTCATTTCGATCTATCGTATCGATATCGCATCTATGTTAGACACAAAAAAATTGTACGTTTTCAATACTATCTCAATGCACTATGGCAACTATAAAATGTTGCCAAACAACACAAACAACACAAACAATAACAGCGGCAAGCAACACTACCCGAAATATGAATTATTTGTTTTTAATAGAGAATTCTGGGTAATTTTTCTTTTGAGTTATATACACGTTGTTGGTTAGTTGTTACCACCGCACATGCAAAAATCTCACTTTATTTTTTTTTTTTATTCTTCTTTTTGTTTTTACCTTTTTCTTGGATATAAATATCTATGCTTTTTCACATATGTCTGCTGGCTTTATGGCTTTGTGTGTTTCTGTTACACCGGTTTTTATTTCGGAAATTAATCACAATTACAGCAATCAAAATATTTGCAAAATCGTATAATAAATATGTATATGGTAAAAGCTTTGTTTATATTGAATATTGTTAGATTTTCATATATATATATATATATATATATATATATATATATACATATAACCGTTGTTTTCAATGTCATTTTAAGATTTATGACTTTGTCGAGATTAGAATTAAAAAACTAGCAAAATTTAATAAATTATTGTAATTATTATAAACGAAATCCACGTTAAAATTATATCTCAATATGGATCAATAATATAAATGACGTTATCTAAAATGTTAATGAGACATATTAGTTATTATTAAAGTCTCTCTGCATTGGTCGTCCTACTGCTACAGGCCAGGTCACGCCAACTTAATGCCCACATTCACATAAAGTTTTAAAGTGTCTTGCAAATGTCTAAGATTTTGATAAATAATAATATCTAAGCTGTAAGCACATATGTAACTTTTAATGATTTCATATTTGAAGTATGAGAACACTGAGGCATTAAGTAAATATAGAAGATACCACTGTTTCGGAAGATATATCAGTTCTGTGGCATGGAGGACGCGGGATTATTTTTAAGACTGCCTTGATATTTGATAGTCTTAGTCTTCACTTTTAACTCAGCTCAAGAGTGAATACTCGTACGGAATAAAAAAAAGGGAAAGGAAACCGATCGTTGATATATATCAATTTGATAAAAGTGTACACATCAGCCGAACGTCACCTTTTGTATGGATTACACCGTAACATATAAAATAAAATTTTAAGATATATTGGTATGTTTATACCTATATACATGTATATGTATTTACATGTTTCAGTTGTTTCAGCGACGCTACACACAAAACTCCGATTGTTCCATTGTAAAATTGTAACTACAACTTTTAAACTAAAAAAGCCCGAATGTAGTGAAATTTCGACACATTGCCGGACTATCTAAAAATGATATGAACTAGGCATTAGTGCCGACAAGTATGTGTCACCCTAAGAACTTATTGAATGATGTGTATAGTTATGTAAGGTATTTATATATATTACCTTCGATTTTATATTATCACTTTTCTCAAATTAATTAATATTTACCTTAAATGCCCTAATTATGTTTATTTTTTATTTATTTATTGTAAAAGACATAGCAACTGATAAGTAAATTGCGACGGCTTTGACAGTGTCTTTTCACTGCTTTGCTAAGAAACTTGGTAGAAAATCTGTCGACTTTCTTTTCTCTGATTCCCAATTATTTGCTTCATATTTATATATGTATCTATAATGTACATAATATGTTGCTAGTGTAAAAGGTAACAAGTTATTTAAAGTCGAACATCATTCTATAACAACTTATTGCGAAAGAATGCGAACATTAAATTCTCCTTACAATAACTGTTTAATTGTATCACATTTTGTTGAAATCACATGCTCTCTATGTCCATGTCAAGTTCAGTCTAGGAAGTACAGCGTTTGCATGAGCTTCCAAATACCAAACGGAAAAGTGGCGACTAAGTCACTGTTAGATGAGTAAAAGGAAAAAACAGCGGATGTCGTTCAATCAGTTTGGACCACATTCCTACTAACTGCCGGTGAGAGTTGCGTGCGCTACGAACAATCAATGAATTGTAATTCAACTTTCGAATGCTGGTTTATTGATATAAGCCACCGTTGGAAGTTGGAGCCTACGATAATATTAGGATTAAAAGGATTATGGTTTGGAACATCGAAGTATCGAAGACATCATCGATTATTAATTTTTATATCAAAAATATTCGTTCGATTATAGTATCTGCGCTTTTCATTTAACCGGAACGTAGAACTTAAGGGCCAATAATATTTTTGAACGATTTTGTGAACTTCTGAATTTCAATATTAACAAAATATTTTACTTGATTTATGAGATTGCAAAGTTTTGCATATCAGCAGTTACTAAGTGTCAGTTGCTTCTATTTAAATTTTGTTTTCATTTCAATTTGGCAAATTGATGTCCATGTAACAAACAAAAGTGTCCGAATCGAGTATGTATTGCTACTCTATCAACTAAAACTAGTTTTTGCATAAGAGGAATCCAGGAGTGGCTTTATTAATTAATTATTCTCTGCATGTAATAAAAACTTGAACAACATGAATGAAAGAGAGATAATAATGAACATCATCATTGTGTTTTCGAAAATAGTTCACAATCACAAAAAAAAAACAAACACTTTTTATAACTTTTTATTTAAAAATGAACTACAGTCAAGTGAGCTTCGGAGGAATTTTTCTCAAAGTAGATCTTGTCGTTTTATTCAGAGTAATGGCCAGTATTGGCCGACCAATTACGCTATTCAACTTTCAATTTTGTTCCAGAAGAACAACTTGTGCTTTATGGTTATGCATAATTATTATCGTTGCCGGTATGGAAACGCTCCACAGAAAATAGTAAACGATGGAAGCAATGCCTACTAAATACAGTGGGATGAGGAAGCACCTTTGAATTCAGTACTTAAAACGTTTCCTTCATTTGTTTTGTAATATATTTGATTAAGAAATTATTTTCATGGCCTCTTCAACGCTTCACTAACGCCTTCTAATAATAATTTAAATGGTTTTAAGAATTTTCACCTTTTTAAATAGAGAAAATAGAGCTTAGTGCGAGATGTTATGAATATTTATGAATTTTGTCATCAATGTCGATGATCCGTTAGTCTATATAATGATTGAATGATATTGCATTTATTATACCGACCTATCCTTATCAATTGCAACGTGGCAGAGAATGTCTATTTTTTCTCTTGGAAGCTTCTCCACTCAAACTTGAAGAATATGGTTTACAATGATGTTCGTTTTACTTAACTCTTGATAATATATGTCGTATGGCTCTTCGGGGTGTCCATATAAACTGTGACACAAAAGCTGAAATTTTACTTTGACTTGGAGTCATATTCCACAGGGTGTAAGCGATAGTTACGTTCTTTCTTAAAGGGCATTAAAAATCCCATGTGTAGTTATGCTTCATTTTGACTAAACAACTTAATAATAAAAACAGCGGCGGAATTCTCTTATAGAATATTACCACTGCTCATAATTATTATTATTTCTTCTTAATCTCTACATGTTGCCTTGAACGATAAATTAATTCAAAATATTGTCATATAAGTTGTGATTGCTTGGGCAACAATTTTATTAAAGTAATGTAAAGAAAATTTAATAAGTTGGGAATCGAAATAATGCGAACTGTGTAGATAATCCTCACGTGAGCACTTCAAACTGCAAACTTGCAAAAAGATAGGAAAAAATTAATGGGGAATTACGAGTCCCTAACACCTATTATTTTCATTAGGGCACGTGTTCGTAGTGTAACGATGAGCAAAAATTCGAATTGAATGTGAAGTGAGAAATGACACAATTTTCGCTTGCACTTTCCATATCTTTGACAACACACAAGTACTAGAAGTTAAATTTTCTTTATTATAATGACATACTTTTCTCAATTTGCCGGAGAAATCTCTTTCAACCAAGATGTTTAGATATTTCTTTTTGTGTGAAAATTTATTACTTTCGGATCTAAAAATATATGCAGTTGCGATCACAATGCGTAGACACACACAAAGTTTCTTTAAAATCTTTAATCACTTAAATAAGTGAACATAATCGCGTTTATTTACTGGCTTAGATAGATGTGTACTTTATCCTTGACATTAATTTTATGCATTTTAAAATTTTCTTTGAAAAACATTATTAAATTTCTCTTCTGATGGTGATATGCTGTAGACGCAGCAGCGCACCTTTATAAACAAATGTAAACTTCTTCTTCTCATATGCCCCCGCCCCACAATTATTGCAAAATTGTGTTGTCTCGTTTTCTCTCTCCTCGGCGTATGAACGGAAGATATACTTGACCGTAGATGCTAGTAATATTTACATTTATAAGTATGCGTGTGTGTGTGTGTGTGTGTAAGTGTGTGTAAGTGTGTATGTAGGTATGTTCATTCTATGTAGTCGTAAATTTGTTGATTTTATGACAAAATAGTTGTCATTTTTGACAAGTTCATTTAATGGCTAGTAGATGTACCTGTCAAGGCGTTGATTATTCTTCTTGTAAATTGTGTACGCTTTCAGAAGAGTCGCTTGATTGTTGTTGTTATTATTGGAAATATGCTCGAATGCAAGCGTTTGTATGTGTGTGTGTATGCGTGTTTATGTGGCAAGCAACTTTTTACATTAAAAACATCTTTTGAAAAAACATCTTTCAAAGCTGTTACGTGCAAAAAAGGAGTAAAATTAAGAAAGAGATGCTGGCCAGTCATAAATGAGAAGAAAACAAAATAAATTTTTTTTTTTTTTTTTATTTCTGTTTTTCTTTAACTGTCATCTCAGTTCGATTTGTTGCAGTTGTTTCTGCAACAGCACAAGTGCAGTTTCATTTCATTTTTATTCGCTTTGTTCACTTTGTGGCATACATACGAACTAACTACCATGTATATATATATATATATATATTTATATATAGGGTACAAGGAAAGGTGTGAAATGTTCAATTATCGTTAAATTTATGCGCCTGTTTTTGTACGTCTTTAAATGTCATTGAATGCGTGTTAAGATTTTTACGATCACAATATCCTGCAGCTTAGAGCAATTTGATGTTAAAGGCGTTATGAATAAACTCTCGCTTACCTTTTTATTTTATTATTCAGACAAGCAACAATAAGAGAAGAAGAAATGAAGATATGGAAAATTTACTTCTTTTTTTTTTTTTTTTGCAGCTTTCTATACTTTTAATTTGGAGGTTCACGGTGCGATAATGTCCAAAATTTATTCATTTCACTTTTCTTTTTTTTTTTTGTTATAAATGCATTGCCTTGATCTACTTAAGCTGGAAAGTTAAGTATAAATATGATAGTTTAATTAAACGAAAGAATTTTTTCCAAAAACTTTATGGCCTCTGTACCTAAAGACATTACAGCATCCAGCCTAGACTCTAGTCGGATTTAATAATCAGTAGCTTGACAACTTGAAGCAATTGTTTGTTTATACCTTGAAAGATGAATTATTCACTGCACAACGCCCAGCATAATACATCTGACTACGTTAATGCGCATAGACAGGTGATTCTTAAGCAGGGTTTTAGGCAAATGATCTACGGAAGGAAGTGCGGCTTTCCCTTCTGGAATTCTTATCTCTTCTAAAGGTGAGTAGTAAAATAGTTCTCATTTCGTCTCCAACATAAACGAAAATAGTATACATCAGAATGTCTGCAAGAAGTGGACATTTTGTTGGATTAAATTGGAAGCAAATTAACTTGAAGCCGACGTGACTAATAACAAGCCTGCGACGTCACGAAATCGTTTCGCACCATTTGCTTATGTCCTCAAGGTTAGAGTGAAAAGGTTCCCGATTTCGTCTAAAGATGCTCTATTGGATGCGGCGAAGGGCTTAGATACTTAGGGATAATAAGGTCATTAACGTTATGGATGCCCTAGGTACGCTATATTATTTTTATATATAAATAACTCCTGGGAAAGTCGTCCACCGAAATAAAAGAAACTTTTCCGCTTTTGAATTGATTAAGGCGTACACCGTACAATAAGCTACAGCGACTCTTTAACCGTTAATTGCATTGCACTCTTTTGTAGAGTTTACTAAGAGTGGTTTTTCCGCCATTCCTAATATTGTCTCTTGCCAGTTGAAGGTTCTTAAATAGCGTTCCTTTTCTTCTACTCCTCGACCCAGTCACCATTGGGCCTACGTAAGCAAAGGATAAGAGAGGTGCACTTTACAAACGGAACATCAGATTAACTCCTAGTTACGATGTATGGTCAAGTGCTAAAAAAAAAAAGATATGAAGTATGACGCACATAATCTCATTTCATTTATACAACAATTCGCAATACAAGATTTTTCGATTTTCTATTGTTGTGCCCTTCGCTAACCCCTTCAAAAATAATACGTAGATATCAAAATGAGAAAACGCGAAATTCCGGCTATAACAAGTCTATTTTTTATATAGCAAACGCATTACATAAAACGTATATTGTTATTCCACATATGTAATGCAGTAAACATAATTCGAACATTAACATCAGTGGCTGTGTTAACTGCCGTTAGAAATCGTTACTCGCTGTTAGATGGCGTTTAGAAATATTGCTAGCAATTTACGCTGAGCGATTACAACCAATATAAGTTTCCCTTATATTGATTTATATTATCCGCAATAAATTTTCATAAAAATTTCATAAACGTGAAAACCTCCTAAGTGTTATTTTATAATGATATGCATTGTATAATGATCGCCTCCCGTATATTTTCTGAATATTAGAGTGAACAACATTGAGTGCAAATTGCTGTGCTTTCCATATTGAGTTATGTGGGTGCATGTGTGCGTTTTACAATTTATTATTTCTCATAAATCGTTCAACAAGCGTTTATCAATCCTCTTTTAAGGTTCCTTTCATACATATATATAAGTACATAGCATTAAGCATTGCTAACGGTTGTAAAAAACAAAAAAAAAAAAAACTGCTAATAATGTCTTTTCGCTTAATGCTTAAGTTATAAAAATCACGAATCAATTGTTTTTGTCTCTTTCAATTAATCTTTTATAGTATTTTCAACTTTTACCTGTTGCCCTGAACGTGGATGTGTGTGGATGTGTGTGTGTGTGTGTGTGTGTGATTTGGCTATAAAATTTCCATTACCATTATCATAAACTAACAAACTTTTTCAAGGCTCCTCGTAAATTCTCAAGGTTTTCGAGTGTCTTAATTTAATGTTTGCCCAACCAGCTCCGTGTCGAACTCTTTACGACAACTAAATAGAAAATTTATGCTACTTTTCACACTTCTTTCTTTTTCGCTGCTTCTTTTTTTTCTTTTAGCAAGCACTTGAACACAAAATGGTTGTACTTAATACATGCTACGATTACGGTATTGGTACAGAGTACATACATACATACATACACACACACACACACGCACACACACATACATACATGCATACCTACAAGCATGGAAGCAGAAGTCATAAGGAAAAAAAAAAAATTTAGAAGTAAAGAGAACAAATAGAGAAAGAATATAAGGAAATTCACCAAAAAAAAAAAAAGTAAAAGTCGTAAAATAATCGAGAAGAAAATTTTACGAGTTGCTTGTAAATAAGTGGTGGCAATAACTAAGTGAACTCAAAGCGGCGGAACAATGGCGGTTATTTGCACAGGGCATTACATACCCAGTGTACCTCAAGTGTGCTTCTTATTAACTTAACAACTTAATAATAACAATAATAAAATAAAAAAAAAATCCTTTCGATTGTTACGCTTTGCTCTCATTTAAGAACAAATTTAAGTATCGGGTATGAGCGACGAGGAAATTCTTCTTCAAGTAATTCCCTAGATCTCACTAAAAACATAAACTATGTTGTTAGGTCGTAAAAATCCAACAACTATAATAATTATCATAATTTGTACTTATCAAGTAATTTGTTAAACAATTTATTTGATAGTAAAAAAAAAAAGTTTGAAATTTATAAAAAAAAAAAGAAAAGGCAGATAGGAATGAAGGTAAAAGTCGCTAGTTGTGAATATTATACTGTTATCGAAAATAAAATGGACGAAAAGAAAAATGCATCTAAAAAATCTTTTTGTAAGAAGAGATTTTTAAAAATAATTAAAAATATGTTCAGTCCATTAAAATTACGTAAGTCCAGCAAATCGAGAACTATACCAAATTAGCCCAAAACTACAGACAGTGGATCTTTGGAGTTTAACGTCTGCACTTTGGCAAGAGTCTTAGTCCAGCCTTTGCAATTTCACGTCTGAACCTTGCCGAAACACACTTTTTTTTTTGTTATACGTTTTGAGTGAGTAAGTGAAATCCTGTATCCTCTAGTTTGCCAAACGATCCTGTGACACTTAACGAGCCTCTTTCCAAAAGCTGACGTGTCAGAGATGTTAGTTTGGGTATGCTATCCATATTCTCCTCTTTGGGTAAAGCGATGCCTACTTAGCATCTTCCTATATATTGTTTGGGGCCACCATAGCCATCACGATATTCCCCGAATAGCCGTACACAGCAGTCACAAATTTAGTCGTTTGCACGCCGGCTTTCCGTGAGCATTGAAAAGCATATACGACTTTTCTTTGTGCATGCGACTTGCCGATTTGATCATATTGACCGCTGTGGTCCCCGTAGTTTAGACTATCGTGCATTTGGGCTGTCGGAATTACACGACGTTGTGTGCTAGACACTCTTGCAATGCCAGATACTCAATCACGCCGCTACTTCTTTATCTTCCTCAATAACACATGAGCCTGCGCAAAGTCTTAAATCTCGATAATAAGTGATTGCTTAACGGTTTACATGATTGCCGTCGCCGGGATCAGACTACAGACAGATCAGGCAATATTTAAATCTATTAATTAGCAATCAACTCGGCCCAAGCTTTTCTTTGGCATCGACGAATACAAGAGAAAAAATGGTAATACCTTCCAGACGATATTTACCTCGAAAGAAATTTAAATAGTCACTATCTTCATTAACTTGAATTCTTTATTAAGCGCATCAGTTGCTCCATGTGGGACGTGTTTTTCTCTAACCTACTTCTTATGCTTTACGCAAACTGATTAAGGTCTGCTGTGGCTGGCTAGTTATTAAGAATGTTCATTTGCTATCTATTACAGGAAAATGTTTGCGCCAAATCGTGGGATCCGATTTATAATCTTCTCGATTAGGTATATGAATATATCAAATTTCAGTGCTTTACTACAATTTGACTGACCGACTTATAAAGCTTTGCAGTAATTTTGTATGGAAATAATTAAATTCGAACGGTATATGAAAACGTCTTTACGAAGATTTATACGTCTCGTTAAGTAACTTTCTCACTTGATCCGGACTTGCCAAAAAAAGATCAGCGACACATTTTTTCAACGAATAATAAGAAGAGATTTTACCAAAAAAGAGGGAACCTTCAGATCTGTTGAATCTCTTTAAGAATCATTTCAATCGTATTCAATATAAATCGCTATCCATTATTTTTTGAAACTAAATTAACTCTGTTAAGCTCATCGCTTTGCCTTGTTTTTTTTTTTTTGATGCACTATACGCCTTGACAAATTTAATACATCATCGAATTTTAATAGAGAGTATAATGAAGAACTCGCATATCAAGTATAATAAAATTGGTTGATAAACCTCGATGTTGGAGTTTTATGCTGGTTGGACGTGATTGAATGCATGGAGTAGTTTTTTTTTTTTTTTTGTGATCCGTTACTGTCTTTATGGAGACATTTATGACAACATAAGTTTTGTTAAGTTGACCCTATTAAAACGCCTTTAAAATACTCAAGTTTATATCCCCTCCATGGTGGGCATGCAACATGTTTACGACTTCTAAATAGATTTGTTAGACAGTTTTACGATTATAAGCATAATTTCGACGATTTCTGAACAGAAAAAAAAAAAACAGAAACAAAAACAAAAACCATTTTACGATGTTTATAATTTTTTTTTTTTTTTTTTTTTTGGTTTTTGTTTTATGGTTTATAGCATTTTCTCTACGCTTATCATTTGATAATGCACAAGATATCAGAACTTTGTTAGTCTGTTGTGATTATATATATTTATTATTACGCTGACCTCCGTTAATTATGGTTGTAATGAGGAAATCATAAATTTTTCAATCTACCGGTTTTAAGTTAAAGACCTGATGTAATTTTATTTAATTTTTTTTTATTTGTTTGTTTGTTTTTTTTGTTTTTTTTTTTTATGTAAAATGCAGCAATAATTTGTTGGTCTCTTGCGGTATAAAAAGAAGAATTGAAATTATTCTTTTGTAACCGTTTAATTGCTTTTAATTTGTCATAAAAGTGATGATTGCACCTCGCAACAATATTTTATTGTATTCGATTTTAAATAAAATTTTAATTAAAGTTTTCTTTCATCATCAAAATGATGCTCATGCTGATGTTGATGATTGTTATTATGTTATATTTACGTGTGTTATAAATGTTGTTATAAATGTTGATTGCATTGTCCCCATTTTAAAATGTTGTTACTTACGTTGTTGCTATGAAAGTTTTGTACGAAACAATGTTAGCTTTTTTTTTTTTTATTGCAAATTGTTAAATGCAAACTTTTTAATTAACTGTAAGTGTTCATATTAAAAAAAAGTGTCTTTCATCTGAACCGCTAACAAATTTGTTATTAATATATGTATGGGTGCTTCATTTGCCACATCGTTTAACTCCATTTTTGGAATTTGGAATTTATTAAATTTTTATATCAAAGCACTTCATTAGCTCCTGTAACTGTACATACATTCATTCAAAACGAATTTCTCCAATAATAATAAGTATTAATACTAGTAAATGGACAAAATCGTTTTGGCCACTGAATAATAAATAATTTATTTATAATATTTTATCATTTTTTACAACTTCTTGTCTTATGGAGTTAATCGATTTTGCAAGTGAGGCATCCATATATTTCCGCCAAGTTTCAGTTTTCTTTCAAAATATTTGTGTTTATCGTATAGAATTTCACGAATTGCGTAGAGAAATTTTTTAAATAATTTCAACAAGTTTTCAGATCATAGTCTAGTAGTAGCAATTACTCAAAGTCAACCATAGCGAATCAATTGATAGGCCTTAAGTAAATTTTCATTTTTTATACATTACAAGGATATAATATTGAAAACAGGGAGCGTATACCGAAGACTTTTGTTTCCACAACGTGGTGTTTTTTTTTTGTAAACTAAAGCAGCAAGAACGGATTATTACGAAATAGGTGAATACGATTTAGAAGCCAATGGATTGTAACGAAATGAAAACTTGATTTGATAAATTAACTTTAGTTATATAGAAAACTCATCAGGATCTAAAAAACATTACAGCAAAATTTCAAGTTTTTTAAGGCACGTAGACAGACATTACATATTTTCATTGAGAATTTTTTAATTCATTGCGATACCTATGAGTTTGCAAACAAAAGCCAAAGACTTTTTCTTTAAGCGCTTAAATTATTTCTGTCTTGATTGGCCGCCAGCCTATCGAGCCCTTTCAATTTATTTTCAATTACAAATCTTTTAAGAACACTTCCATCTTCCATCTGCGTCCCGTGGCCACGAATCACTTAACTAATTTAGTACACTATTCTTCGATGCCTAATAATAAATGAATAATAAAACGTAACCATAGACAAATCATGAGAGTACAGTCGTCGTCATAATGTAACAAATGGATGTAAATATAAAATTCTTAAGTTACAAACAAGCATATGTACGTACGTACATGTGTGCATGAATTCTTCTCGCCTTACATAGAAAAATGTGTTTGGTTACATATTTTATAAAGTTAGTGGTTGCACTTTACAAGTATTCTCAGTCCGTTGGAGACCCTTGCAGGGAATGTGAATTGTAGTGAGTTGAAACGAAAACATCAATATGAACAATCATCAGCACAGAGATTGAGAGAAGAATACAAGCCTTGGTATATGTGTGTACATTTATCTCTATCTATGGAAAATATATATATATAGTAAGTATAAGCAAACGACTGCCCTTAATATTTAATGCTATTAACTACGCTTCTGATTATTTTTAAGCAATTTAGTTGCGCCCTCTTTCCTTTTACACGACAAAATTTTCTTAAATTTCAAAATTTTCTGAAAACTATTTAGAAAAAAAAAAAACAAAAAAAAACCAAAAAAAAAAAAGAAAACGAAAAACAAAACATTGATTTGACAGGAAAAAGAAAATAGATCCTTTCACTTCGGAGACCCTTTCTTTAGTGGTTTTTTTTTTTTTTTTCCTTTTTTTGATAAATTCTTGGAATTTTGTTCATCAGCACCAACAGCCAGCCAACATATTACAAAATAAAGAATTTTTAAAAATTTCCTCAACATATAGCAAAACTTATATTGTACTGTACCTGAAAAAAGCAAGAGTGTGCTGCTAGAAACACACACATATATTAACATTTTTCGTTTTTCTTCTCCTTGATGATAATAATGACTATGACATGACGACAAGAAGTCAATTTTCAATTTACGATCCCCTTCTTAAAATGAATTACTTTCATTTACTGTTTCATTTATGAGAGAAATATGCGAGAATTGTGTGCGAGTTGTGTGTTGTAAAGGTCTTAGCGTTCACCTATATAAACGCATTTCATTGTTGTTGTTGGTTAATGCTGCTTACATTCAATGCGATGCAGATGTACAAAAATTTTTGTAGTTCATCCTTCACATCATATTTTGATTTTCATATTTTCCTTTTCTTTTTTTTTTTTGTTTTTTTTGCGTGCACTTGGTGCAGTGAAGCACAGCATACAGTATTTCCTGCAACAATTTTGCTCAGTTGTATTGTATTTGATTTTGTTTTTATGAAATCTACAGAAACCACAGGATACTCTAACTGCCAAGTGTACAATACATCCCTTTAAAGGAAACAGCATGAATAGCAAAGGACTGATTAACTTCTGTTATTATTATGCTAACATTTACTGCATGCTGTGTGCTTAAGGATGCTGCTGCTGCTGCTGCTGCACTTTGTTTGCGCAAATAGTTGCCAATTTCTATTTTATGTTTGTTGACATTTCTCTGCAAAATTTTCTAGTTTTGGAAGTTTTTAATGTTAATATTGTACTATAACTTACAGTCGGTATTGCGCATGTTTTGGAATATGATTGTCAGTACTGTGGTAAAAGTTGTTTAGTTATTTAGGAAAAATTTTCTATTTTTTGGGCGCGAATGGAATTAAGGGAATTAAAGTAAAAGGTGCCGATGTCAGTTGAATGCCAGTTGAGATGGATTTTCGTTATGTTTCCATCATATCGATAGGAATCATTAATTAAGTCTCGATATTTTAAGTCTACTTGAATTTAAGTACCATTTACTTTACTTATTAAAGGACGATTTTAAGGACGAAATCCCAATGGTACGGAACAATGAATATTTCTCTCACATTTCGATGTTGGATATAAGAGAATCAAAAAAAACATTTAGTAATTTTTAATGACAATAAATACGATGTCGAGTCACCTTCGATATAGGAATGGGAAGAGTTGAAGTCATCCTAACTGAGACGAGATGAATTTATGAAAAGTGTGTCTATACCTACTGCTAGAAGAAATTCAAATATGAACGAATGAATTACGATAACCGTGCCTTGGAACAGATATTCTAAATAAATTTAAATAAATTTTAAGATATATAAAGCAAAAGACAAAAAAAAGAAATAAATAAATAAATATAAATAATCGATAAAAAATGCTTAATGAATATAAGTGATAATTCTTGTAATACACTTTGAATGGATTTTCTTCTTAAGAATATATAAAATTAAAATAATATCCAAAATCATAAAAATGAATTAATTAAAATTTCTTTTTTTTCTTTTTTGTGTTTTTTTTTTTTTTGCATTTTATATATAAACCTTAATCGTGTTTATTATTATTATTATGTTCAAAAGATCTTCTTATTTATATATCTTTGACTGACCAAATTGCTTATTTAAATAGTTTTCTTCCTTTTTTTTATTATCACATAAAAGTCGTAGAAAATGCAATTTTAATTTGATACTAAAATACGGAGGGAATTAAATATACCCGGAGTTTATTTTTATTTGCACTCTGCTAGCATTAACTAGCGCGTGTTTGTACGTGTGTGCTCATCCGCTTAAAAAAAAAAAAAAAAAAGAGCCTCTTATATAGCTTTTTATGGCATTTTCATAACTATTAAGGCTTTTCAAGTAGTTCAACAAAATACACAAAACCACGCAGTTTTTACTATATTGTTATTTAATTTATAATAATAAAATTGCACAAAAAAAAAAAAAAAAAAATATAAAAAAAAAAACATTATTTATTTAACAAAGAAAAAAAGAAACTACGAAATAATCTGAAATTATTATATGCAGGCCATAAAAAACGGCAAAATCTCATTAACTGTGAAACATTAAATCTCGTCACAGTTGCCCAAGCGCATTTGACACACCTTGCATGTTATTGAGCGCGCAAGGAAGTCAACGCGAAAAACGAAAAAATAAAGAGGACGCGGAAAGAGAAAACATATATAATTTGTAGCTGCAAGCAAATGCCGCATGCATTTTTTTACTTATACTTTAGTATTTTAGAAGATTCTGTGGGATTTTATTTACAATTTTCTTATATATGATTCATCGAAAGCATATGCATACAAACACCCAAACAGAGAAACCGTGGAATAACTTTGGCGATTGTCTTCGCAACTACACGCAAATTCATATTAACGCGTAGTTGAGGCATTTCCGAGTTAATTAAGAAATTGCATCGGGTTTGTCATGAGCTGCATTATAATTGGAAGAAATATTTTGGAACTCAATGAAACCCGTTATATATCACTCAGATATTGGATTAATCAGAACCGTTAATAGCAGTCTGTCTATTGAATGAATACAAGAATATGTGAAGCTAATACACTTTTTGCTTTTACTCTTCAGTAAATTAAGGGACAATTAAAGCAAATTAATTTTCGTTTACCAGTAAAGGCAACTGAATAATATTTGGAGACATAGGTAGCAATGAAAATATAAAATAATAGGATTAAGATTGTAATCGATTAATAAAAACCTATTGTAGCTTGGGAGAGGAGAGGTTTTTTTTTTGTTTTTCAAAGCATTGTTGACGTATTCGTCTCTTAAGCTAGCGGAAATAACAAAGACATCGAACGCCATTTAATGGGTCGGTTAAAGGGATCGAACACTTATTACTCGCGATCGAAGTTTATATAAAAAATATTTCTACACTATGAGCATTTATTTTAATGAACTACAAAAGTGGAAAATGCATTATTTTTCCAAGACACTCGTTGTGCATAAAACTTTAGGACGCTTGAGATTTTAATTTGTGGCAAATTTTCTAATTTCAAATTTTTATCATATAAAAATTATCTTGAGAAATGTATATATTTTGCACGTATATATATACCCTCCGCTACCTATGATACAAGCGTTCACTACGCCGGAAGGACTCGACGGACCTTCTACCATACTAATCGATTCAGAATCACTCTCTAAGCTTTTTAATTCATCTGCGCTTGTATAGTTCAGTCTATTGATCGAATTTTTTTGGTATTCCAATCGAAGCATCCTTTCGATCACTTTCCTTACAACGCCACATTTTAAAGAGGGCTTATATAAATAACAGTATTAAACAAAGTGGTATGCGATAATTAATAGTAGACCCTGGCTCACCATAGTGCTTTTACTTGTTTATTTTAGTTCGTTAAAATATATGCTTATTTTAAACAACTGTAGACATACACACATGTTGTTTAGTTTCTAGTCTATTATAATTTTAAAAGTCTCACTCTCTCAATTTCTGCTAGACTACTTATAAGACCTTCTCGCGAAAAAAAAAGTTAGCAGTCTTGCTTATTCACATTTTACTCCCCAGGATCATTTATTTGATATCCGTATCAGAACTATTGGTAAAGAAACGACAAGCTGCTTGCGTGAATGTACAGAAATACTGACTATACTACTGTAAAGATGGCTTTAAAATATAAAAAAAGCTTGTGTTCTGGACACATCATGATCCTAAGAGATATACAGATTGACTGAAAATTTAAGATCGAATTCGATTCGAAATGATTTATGGTTTCCTAAAAATTTGATATAGTTTTGTCTTGCCACAAAAAAAAAAAAACCGAAGAGATTAAACTTTCATACTCGTATACTCGCGGTACTGGTTTTTGGCATTTTTGTAATATATACGCGAAAATTTATATCGTGTATCTGCACTGTAGTTTCTATGTAACGGTCAAAACACCCCAAGAAAACTGAAATATTCGCAATTCATATTCTACTGTGGGCATGTCCTTTTACCGATTTGGTCCATTTTCAAAATCAACCTGCGTGCAACGACTTCCAATATTGGTAACAGACGTACAGAATGACAAACATGCGTAAAATGATTGAGAATTTGAAACTAATCATGTCGACTTCTTTTGAAAGATCTCTGGGTGTTCTGAACATTTTGGCTAAAGGAATGTACTCCCGTTCGTTGGTGGTGGGTATAAAAAATCGCTTTCTTCTTTTGACATTGAACTCGTTAGCTAAGTTTGGAAATCGCATAAAGATAAAAGTTACGTCATGAAATCCCCCTAATATCGAGTAGATATGGCAACGAACCAGATATGTGCGGATGAAGAGCGCGAATCATAGATCAAGCCAAAAATTTCATATCAAATGCTTAATATATGTTTTTTAAGCAATAAAAAAATATTTGAAAATGATGACCGCTTAGCTCCCTGTAAGAATAATGC
>NW_023998417.1:7925143-7929009 GCF_014805625.2 Glossina fuscipes
AAAATATTTGAAAATGATGACCGCTTAGCTCCCTGTAAGAATAATGCATTGATCGAGGCTTAGCTAGTTTTTAAAAGCCACTGTACTGTTTATATGTTATTCTTATATCTATCTACTATATAAGTACAATAAATTTCGGAAATAAATATTTTTGAAAAGCAGCATATAAAAAAAAGACAAGCGTACAGACACGAGCAGCGTTAGTGAACTCGACCCTAAAACGAATGGAAACAAAGATGTTTCTGCGCTAACAGCCGTTTAAAAGCAAAGCAAATGTATCGATGATTTATTGCTAAAACGATAATGTGCATACAATTAAATGAAGTGGCAAATGAACACTTTAAGATTGTTCGTGAATTGTTGTTGTGAGTGTTGCCATTGTTGTTGTTGTTGTTGTTGCCCATGTTATTTTGTTTTATTATAGAGGAAAACCACCTTTTTTCGCGCTGGCACAGCGACACATATAATATATATATAAATAAATATATCTATATATATATATATATATATATTTATATGTATATTCTCATATACAAAGAGGAAAAAGATATAAAACTATAATCATGTCGGTTGCAGCATAAAAACCAATTCACAAATCATAAATAAGACAACTTGCAGCACGATTAAGATTAAGAGATCATAAAACAATTTTGCATTTTCACAGTTTCTGATGTAGATTGTAAACAATTGTGCTTATAGTGTATGGTGCGGTGCAGTGTGATGTTTGCGCGTTTATGATGAGATGAAACTGAGAAGAAAAAAAAAACAAAAAATAAAAAAACTAAAAAAAAAAAAAAAAAAAAAAACAAAATGAAAATATATTTAAACAACAGGGATTTGGAATCAAGACAACAACAACAACAACAACGACAGCAACAACACCATTTAAATACACAAGTCGGGAAAAAGAATACAATAAAGGAAACTATGGCTTGTGGTCAGTTAGCAATGAAACCGAAAATAAAGGAGTGAGTGAGCAATTGCAGGCAGTAAATCTTTGCAATATGAGGTAAACGATTAAAAAGAGAAAAAAAAAAAAAAAAAAATAGAAAAACAAAAAACTGCTTTGCATAGAACACTTTTCAGATGATAAGTGCGCGCCCGGTAGAGGTTTAACCAACAAACACTTGCGTAGACTGAGTGACTGCTTGATAGGCACATAGTGATGGTACACTGAATACAAGAATATATGAGACAGGGAGAGAGGCAGAGAGAGTGAGAGAGAGAGAGATAGGGAGAGACAGAGCAGTAGGTACGTTGATAGATTTATGGCGCCAAACGAAATGCATTTTATGAAATACAGCGAACTTAATAATAATAAAACAATATATCCTTACGGGATAAGAAAGGCGAAGTTAAACTAAAACCTTGTTAATCGATCATTGGCTGCTACGGCTCGTTAACTGCTTACAAGAAACTTACTTTAAAATTTTTTAAAGAGAATCTCGCGTTCCTGGACAATAAATTCGCTTTGTAAAAAAATCATCCTGTGTGTGTATAGTCGACGTTGTTGTTAGTGTTATTGTTGTGTCGTATTGCTAAAGGCACGCGCATGCGTAATTATAATTTAAACTTTAATAATTAGTCGTCATGTGGTTATAAAACATTTTTCGTACATGTCGCGGTCGGCTGTTTCTGTTGTCGGTGTTGTTGTTACGCTGCTATCAGAAGGAAATCAAGAGTAACTGCGTTTGTGCAGAGATAATTTAAAAATCTCTCAATGTATCACTATGTGGCACAGGTCCACACTTAGAGACCATGCACGTAGCCCATGCATACTCGGGAAGCAACCAAAAACAAGCAAGCAAACAAATAAACAAGCAAGCAAGCAAGCAAGCAAGCAAGCAAGCAAGCCAAGCGAGCAAACCTCTTGTTACTAAGATAAACCATAAGATTTATGATCGCGATGAGATCGTTTTGGTGTAGGGAACGTTGTAACAGCAGTAATGCAGTAACAACAACAACAACAACATTATCAAAGCAAGAAATATGCAAACTGTTTTGATTACTAGACCGCTTGCAAATACGTACATACATACACACATACATATATATATATATATAAAGTATTTAGATGCGTAGAGCACATATTTCCCCTGTGACATATTTTGGTAAATAGTTAGTTGACTATATTTGTTGTTATTTAGTGGTCGTTATGCTAAAGAAACTAACTGGAGAAAATTTACAACTATGCGCTTAAACGGTTTACTGACATCTGATGTAAATTTATAACAGTTGCATGTGACATAATTGCATAAAACGTTGTCAGCAAAGTGATTGAATGCTTAAGCACACCGAAACACAGAATGCAACACACACATATATATCAAAGGGTATACACGCATGCATACATACACATATGCATACATGCATACATACATATATAGGTATCATTAGCAAGTTTAAAGCTCGGATTTTGTCTTAAGTCATTTTCTCCCTCTTCGCCTGATTTCAAGAAAGAAAAGTCAAGTAGTCATCATCACTTGCTGTTCCATTACTCTTGCTTTAGCTTATATATATATATATATATATATATATATAGATATATATGTATGTGTTTGTGTTTGCAAATTAATGATTTCCAAATAGGTCTCTGCTTGTTAGTTGAGTTCATAGACTTGATTACACGTTGCATATTTATGTTCAGGCAAACACAGTCACACACTACGCAACTATCACATATGTGCACTTACACGCATATCGTTATGCCTGTACGTATACAAATTTGATTTTATGTAAACTTGGCGCGTAAATCTTACTTGAGTAGTTATTGACATGTCACAGGATTAAGTTGTCAATTTGTTTTTGCTTTCCTTGCAACAATTCCAGCAACTAACTATGCTGCATGTATGTATGTATGTATGTATGTATGTATGCATTATTGTTTTCTTTCTATGCATGTGTTAGTTTTTCTTTAAATGTGTTCGACAAACAGATTTTTGCCTTTACACTTACTACTCATATTATTAGCATTCTTTCGGTTCGGTCAGAATTTATTAGACCCATCATATTCACTTTAGAATTTATGTTATAATTATTTAAATATATATATATATATATATATATATTGATAAGTTTTCTTCAAAGATTTATTATCGATTTGTGAAAACATTAACAAGTATTTTAGGTATCATAAACTGTCCATTGTAACGACGAGTTATTTAGGTAAGTAAGAGAAGTATTATGCCATGTTGTATACGTATTTGTCTTTAAGTCATGCAATAAAAATTCCAATAAACACTTGTGAAATTTTTCATGACTCTGTTCTCTATTAATAAACTCTTATTATTAAACTATTCATCATTATTATCATCGCGATCATCATCATCAATAGGGGCATAAAGGGAAAATAATCTATTAAATGATTTTTTTTTTGTTAAGTCACTTTAAACGTAACGTTCATCTGCTTCCAATGGGCGAATTTCCGTTCGAAGAACTTTTTGCGGAATTTCGCGAAAAATTCCAATTAATATAAAATAAATGAATATTTATTTCGTTGTTGTTGGTTGCGGAGTATTCTTATATTTCAATTTGAAATCATCAGTTGTGTTATTAGTGTGATCACTTTACATCAACTACAACATGTGTAAACAATTTAATAACATGTGAAATAGTAAACCCACACCCATAATACTTAAAGAGTAATAATAATCAAGCAATGAAGCAAAACATGTTTACCATTCAAAAATTAATAAATAAATAATAAAAGAAAATATATATCCGCAGCAGTAGAGACAATAGAACGAACCTGCGTCAGTTTTGACGGGTCATAAAATTGCAATGAAGTGATAAGTGTGATAAGTGTGGCTATAACACTTCTTTTTTTTTTTTTTGGTTTAACCAAAACAAACTCACCACACACATAC
>NW_023998417.1:7929109-7994542 GCF_014805625.2 Glossina fuscipes
TATATATATATATATATATATATATATATATATATATATAGATAAATGCTAATGTGTGACTATAGCTATCATAAAACTTACAAAAGATTTTAGTGATATGGCAACAACGTCACCATCATATAATCATTATGACTTCATAATTATGAATATATACGTATGTATATATATATATATACATATACACATAGAGACAGATATATATATATATATAGAGACAGATTTCACATTTCTTTCAGCTGCGCAAAGTGTGAAATTCTTTTTATGAGGCCAGATGTGTATGCATATGTCCGTCTACTTTATTATCATAAAAGCGAGTGTGTAAAAAATTATTTTATGAACACCGCGGGAGTGCGACAGTTTGTGCATCATTGTCATCAAATGTTTTCAAATAATCCAACCAGCCAGCCATCCATCCATCCAGCGAACCAAACGTTCATCTATCTATCTATCTATTGAATCGTTCTCATACCGTTAACCAAAGCCCATCATAACAATAACAATACAACAACATATGGACGAGAATTTATACTCAATAAACAAAAGCAGTAAAAGTCAATCAGTCATTAATATTTGGATATGCCTGTGTGTGTTTTGCAAAAATATGCATTCATATGTGCATATGTGCATATGTGCATATGTGCATATGTGTGTGTGTTTGTGTGTTTTGTGAAGTGAATGAAGCGTATCTCTAAACAATATGAGTTTTGCTTTTGTTTTTTTTGTTTTGCTTTTCTCTTTTTGTTTTTTGTTTGTTTTGGAGTTTATTGGTTTGTCGGTATATTCAAAATTCGTTATAGTCAATTGTGTCAACTAAACCGTTTTTGTCTGTCCATTGTAAGCAATGTTCGCGCATAACCTAGCGATAAACATTTAAATTCGCTTGAAAGGCATTCGAATATGTGAATTTTAGTGTAATTCCTGTTGTTTTCGCTGCCGATTTTATTACATTACATTTGTTATGCGATTGCACTTGCAATTATGATTTTATCACACTCGCGTGCAAACACACACACACACAAACACAGTCAGGCACATACGCTCACATACATACGCGAGATTCAATTCGATTCGTGAGTTTACAATCATTACAATCAAATTCGCTGATAGTCATAACAACAATATCAACGCTCAACACAAAATCATTATTATTATTATTATTGTAATCATTGTTATCAGGATTGTTGTGTTGTATTCTATGCGTTATTATTGTTGTTGTTTGCTTTGATTTGATTATCAATTTAATCGCATTAACGTTTGTCTATATATATGCATGCGAAGAAAAGTTTTTACATAGATGTTGCTTTTTTCTTCCATAAATGGGCTCGAGATGAGAGCTGGTTTAGAAAACAGCGGCGATAGTCTTGGCAAATTTATATTTACGTTAAGTAAGACGTTTTTTATTACTGAAGGTCTAAAGATCAATTCCGCAAATACACTAAACTGTATATGTACCGCTTAGAGAAGGATATATGCCGAGTCCTTGACACAACAAGCATCAAGCATCTTTTCTTAGTTTGTTGTTGATTGAACGGAGCATTTCAAAAATTTTAAGAGAGTTCGATGTAAATATATATAGCGTTTGGTAACAGTAATACCGCGTGCATGGAAAGTCTTGCAAAAGGAAAAGAAATAAACTTACGCCCATTCAATGGTCCAATCCTACTGAACATCTTCCTCTCTTTCTGACTCTATTAGGAGACGCAGATCTCCACTATACATAACCTTAACCAGCATTTAAACTCATACAAAATAATAATGATATATACATTAATGATACTCCTTATCGTCGCTTTGAATTGTTGATGAATTATCGATCGAGTAAGTATTGAAGAGCATTAATTTCATTCATATCATTATTTTTTCATTATGAAAGTAAAAGAAATCATTTTCGAACGGACGCCACAATACTTCAGCTTTATTGTAATGAACATTGGAAAGGCTTACTAGCAGTTCCAAACAGGTGTACATAGTCGTAACATCTAATTTCCATAAACATATAATACTCGCAGCATTATGTAAAATTTCATATTCACTTACGGCCGCTCATTAGCACTCTGTAACTCTACTAATGGCATTATTGTTAGAAAATATTTAACGCATTTTCTAATAGATATTTTAATCCTTTAAATTACTTAATCAAAACACCTAAAAACCGCAACCATTATCAGCATTACTGTGGAATGTTAAGGTCGTAAAATTTTGTTGTAAACTAAGGTTACTTTTCTCGCTAAGCAGAGAGCGACCTTTGTCTTGCTTGAAGCAGTGAACTGCGAATTTCATGGACTTTTTTTTTTAATATATTTATTTACATAGAAATTCAGCTGAAATAAGTTAATAGCCGAATTTAATGCACTCTCATTTATATGAAGAGAAGTATAGAAAAACAAAAAGTAGTTCATGTATAAATAAATAAGAAAGAAAGAAAATAAAGAAAGAAAACAAAGCACAGAGGCACATCTACAGATCCAAGTTGCAAGTGAACCCGTTAGCTACACCAAAAACGAAAAAGCTTGGCAACCGATACCAATAAACATCGCGAGTTAATTTTCGATTCGTAGTGAGATGTCGAGACTGTAAGTTACTTTAATACATAGGCAAATTGATCTTATTAAGGAAAGCAGTTTTGATAGACTTTAAAGAGTCATGCCAGTTAGGTTTCTGCGAGCAATTCTGGCCGAATTGAACAGATCATAATTATATTTACATTGACTAAGCTTAATGAAGATAAAGTATCTAGAGAAGCGATTAGGGACATCAAAGTTTATCTCACCAAGTAATGTGAGCTAATTGTTGGTGCCGTTTATTGACTTAATTAAGAAGGCAACACCAAGAATACGTGTACGTTTTCCATGGCTAACAGAAGCAGAGAGACAAGTTCTAAGGGCAAGCAGCAAGAATTGCTTTTGAACGGATTCAATTGACATAAATAACGCTTGTAGGAAAGGAGACCACACAACAAAAGCATACTTAGGCACATGTACAGCCTTTTTGTGCTGTAAAGACTCTTAAGCTCATTGGAAAGCCTCTTAATGAAACCTAGCGCTGACTTGGCCATTATTTAAGGAGAGATCAATGTGCAAATTAAAACGTAATCTTTGGTCGAACAGATGATGATAAAAAAAGAAATTTAATTTCTCAGCCATCTTAAGGTGTTGATGATAATGAGGATGAAATTCAAAGCAAAAATACATAGCAATAATCCCTGCTTTATCCACTTTCGTAGACACTATTCGTAGAAACTATTTTATCATTGAGTTTCTAATAACTTATTGAAGTGAATTCGCTCATTTTGAAAGTCTTCCTCTCTCTTCTATCTCCTTCTCCTCTCCCTTTTCTTTTATTTATGTTATGCTTTACATAGATGTCGTAAAGTTGTTTCGAAGACGTGGCCTCTACAAGTTCACGTCAAATTGCGATAACACTGAACATCCTCCTAACCACCAAACCACGAGGTGAAATCTTGTCTACTTGTGCATGAAGTCACATTTGCAAGCCTTTACGTTCAAAATGTGTAATAGTTAAGCTGGGCAGAATAGTTGTCATCTTGTGTGAATCGAATCCTTAGTTACTTCCCACTAACTTTATGCTTCGTTGAAGAGAGCTTCAATTATCTATTATCCTAAGCAATCACGCTAGTCTTTGGCGCTGCCGCCTGGCCATAAATATTGTCGTTTGCTAACGATTTTAAAGCGTGAGAGAAGTTCTGTCAATATCTTACTGGGAAAGAGGCTTGAACCCATGCATACGATTGAAGAAAGTGTGCCAAAGTCGCTTAAAAATCATGGTTACAATGGCAATTTTCCTAGTTTATCGGGCATTATGCATTTCTTTCCGTCAGTCCAAACTGTTAACAATTACTATAAATGAAATGAAATTGACTTTAACTTGGAAGACTAAATAACAAATTCGCCTAATATGTATATCAATCTGCTATAAGAGCATTCGATCATTCGACATAACCTCTCAACTATTCGCGTTTCAAAATTGCTGCCTACGTTAGCATTTATGATGTACCTCGCAAGTACAGCTATTGCTTTATCGTTTCCCAACACTGTGTTGTCATAATTCAAGGAAATTGATTACATTTATGGAATTTTTAAATAAAACTGTCAGTCGATTCGCTTTTCTCTTCGCAGTGCTACCGCTCTGATTAATCCGACTATTTGAATCAGAAATTTTTGCAGTCATACGTCTGGGTTTCTTTCTGCTCTGCGGCGATAGTTGTCAACTAGATTTGGATTTACGGACAATTATAGAGAGATGGTAAGCGGACACTGATAACAAAGCCATGTATTCATATATATATGTATTATGTAGGTAGGTAGAGTTGCCTCAAGTAAATATTGTAAATGCATTTTGCACTATTTAAATTGGAAAGCGCAAAAAAAAAAAAAGAAAAAAAAGGAAAAGAAAATAAACCGAAAACACTATCACATAAACATACATTGATGAATAAGTGCATATGAATTCGTGCATTGTGTTTATATGGTCGGCGTTTTTTAAAAGCCAACTAAATAAAGGCAACATAATAATACAATAACACAAATACTTCCATACTTTTGCAGGGCAAAAAAAAAAAAAAAAAAATGAAAAAAATGAAAAAAAAAAAAAAAAAAAATAAAAAAACATTGAAATGAAAAATCAACGAACGCTTTACGGTTGACATTTCACATGACAGGTTTGTAATGCGATTTAGCAGGATAAAGGACAGCCGCGCTAGTACGCTTGCAGGCCGGCACATATACGTATACAAAATAACAACCGCTTCGAAATGTTACATTACTCTTGCTTTAATGCCAACAATTGGTTTGTACAGTCACACACGTATACATACAAATATACAAACACGTTAAAGCACATGGCACACACAAATGCACGCTCTTCGAAAGACAAGAACAATTCAGGGCACAGCTGAATGTTGTCTTACTATTGTTGTTAATGCATTTGAATGAGAATATTACGGTTTGTTTGGTCTGTGTTGCTGCTCTGTTTGTTGAATTTCTCTACACGTCATAGATATGCACAAACACAAGCACAGATATACAAATCAACAAATGGACATAAAGTACACATTTTCTTTTTTTTTTTTGTGTTTTTTTTGTTTTTTGTTGTACTTTTCGTCTCAGTTGAAGAGAAAGTTAATTAAAATAATGAGTTTTTCTTCTTTTTTTTTCACAATTGCGGACACAATTGGTTGACGAATGTATATGAATATCACTTGAATTACGATTATTTCATATAAGAAGTGTGTGCACTGACTGCCTGTATGTATGCATATACGGTACGTATTGCCTTGTGATTGGTATGGAATTAAATATAATTTTAATTAAAAGAGTTTTTGTTTTTGTACAGCTGTCTTACGGTTAATAAAAAGTTAAATTAAAATTTCATAATTATTTATTGAAAGCAATTGAGCGAAACACTGTTGTTTTGTAAATTTGTGCAAAGAGCACTTAGCGCCAATATGATTATGGCTATGTTTAAAAGTCCGAAAAATGGTTTACAACTGAAAATCTCCCAACTCGTTGTAAAACTCTATTTTGATTTATGCTTTGCTGAGCCTCAATCACTTGTCCGAGACGGACTGGTACACAGATTCCATTTAACAAAATTGCGTCAAGGATTTCAGTGTCATACCACTATCTAGCACTGGTTTCTTGACATAAAACAAAATGGTTTGCGAACTAATAAGTAAAGATTCTCTTATGGCTTATTGTCTCGGGAGTTGATGAATTGAAAGAAGTTCCTCTAAAGCTCATTCATATTTTTGAATACTCGGAGCATATAGAAGGCGTTAAGGTTTAGTTTACCGGTAGGAGTTTGCAAATCCATTAAACACTTTTGCAGTCAAAACTCTGCTTTTTTTCGGAGGACCATTAAAAGGAGTAACATTGGCTCTGGAGAATTGTAGAAATTTCAATTATGATTAAAATTTTGTTTTAAACTCAGAAAATACAAAATCCGAATACGATCGAATTGAAATAATTCCTTCGCTCCAATCCCTTCACAATCAATTCCTGATATACTTTGCCCTTGGCGGTAATGAACGCAAGAATGCTTAATCATTGGACGACTAGCGACGATTTTAAGAGTAATGTGAACCTCACATTAAACGATTCCGTAAGAGGCAGATAGTTGACTCTATAACAATAGAGAAAGTTATGTTAAACATACAAACATCTACATCTGCAATTAAAGCTTATTTCATACCGTCGTATGATGCACACAGACTCGATTGCCGCCCTATTTTTTTTTTCCATTGGTTACGAATGTTCAGAAACAAGTATCGAAACAACTGTGCCATGCTTCTACTGTCTAATGTCTAGGCTATCAGATTACGCTCGCGAACCTATAATAAAATTTTGGATCTTTCCAGTGGCTGAAGACATACGAAAGAACGTTATCCAACACATTCAGTGGCTTTTTCCTAGTGAACTCTCATCGCCGAGATCAGAGGAAACTACGTAAATATTTTTACAACGAATATTAGGGAGACTTTATCGAAAAAGCCTGAACCATGGATTAACTGAATTTCATTAATTTCAGCACGAACGGTAAAAATTTACCTAATACCGCGGTTTTGCACTATCGTCTAATCATATTCTATACAATTTCTGATTAAATTCAATTTAAAATACAGTGGAGGACTCGTTGAGCTCGTTTTATAGATTCATTGACAAAGAGACCTGCACCTGACGACAATATCTTATTTCGGTTCATCTACAAAATCTATCGCTGCGTACGCGTGTACATACGTAAGTCCAGCGAACCTGATCAAATTTTTAAATAAATCGAAAAGTCAAAAAAGAAAGAAAATAGAAATCAAGATAGAGAAAACGAATAAATCAATTTTATCGAAATTTTAACGCAATAATTATAAATAAAAGAAATTAAACTGATTTCATTAAAGCAGCGCAGTACGTTTTGTCTTCATACACGAACACGAATAGAATTAAAAAATGATTATAATGAACTGAATTCGATTCCATAAAACTTTTAAACCATAAAATAAAAAAAAATAAATAAAAAAGGAAAAAAATTCAATAGAAAAATCATCCAATATAATAATCCATTAAATATGACTACTAATGTGCACCTTATGCAAGGCCTCAATAAACACAATGAAAACCGCTTTAAGAAGAAAAAGAAGAAGAGATTAAACTTAAATGAACAAAAATAAAAGAAAGAAACTGGAACGCATTAAAAACAAAGAGTCACGATTTTGTTCACTAACAACAATAACAAAAAAAAAAAAGAGTTAATATAGATAAATATTTAAAAAATAAAAAAAAAAAAAACACCATACACATGCACACATAAGTCTATAAGGTACAGGTATAGAAGAGAGCAGAAACTCTATGCATACGCTCATAACATTTGTAATGGGTCGCTTTCTTCTTTCTGAGCATGTAATAATAGGTAAGTCGTATATGCCTTTTATTGGTGACCAGAGACTTTGGAAATGAACAATACATCAAAGTATACCAAGTTTCTTGGATTTTTATATCAGTAACCAATCGGGCAATTGTTGTGGATAAAAAAAAAAAAAAAAAAAAATGAAATAAACGACCGCCAATCTATATAATTTTTTTTTTTTTTTTTTTTCATATGTTAGATAACTCAACGAACTAACTCATGTGCTAAAATTGCTTAAGAAAAAGACTTCGTTGGTGTAGTAAGTTGACGATAATCTTTCTTAACACAAACGTCTATTATTAGTTTAATGCACACATATACAATGGCAGGAGAATTTTCTTTCCACATTTTGTTAATGTTTGGTTACAGATTGAAATTTTTGTGTAAACATTTAAACAAAAAATTTTGAACAATAAAGTTAACTGAACTACGAGCAAATCTGAATATGATCGCTGTGTTTGTGTGTGTGCGTATGAAAAAATTATTAATGAAAGTTTGAAATTGAAAATGGTAGGATCGAAGTGGTCTTCTTCTTTTTATCACAGTCGCCTTAAATTACACAAAATCGTAATCAGCGTAAGATTTCTACATTATTTACTTCCAACTGTCAGCTGGTCAGTGTTGTTGAATTTTCATATCTGTCCAAATTTTAAAACAGAGCTAATGGCTACCGGGAAAATTTGAAGCAGGCCATGATTATACAACCTTCACGCCTGCACTACGCACAAAGCTTTTACTTGATATTCATAAGAAATATTTATTTAAAATGTGGTATAAAAATGTAAGGAGTCAATGACTAAACTTTTAGTGGAAAATATTTTCAACTATAACGCCTCACCCTTAAAATTTTGTCTAAAGAGACGTAGTGCAAATATTTCGCACGGTCAGTTAAAGGATCCTCACTCTAATTGACGGCAATCATAGATTCAAATATTTTCTTTCTACCGCATATGAGCTTTTAGTTATCTTTCCTTACTACCAGCGATCTTGATAATGAATTATTATGATGCGTTCTGTTTTTCTCGAGGAAATGCAAATATTTTATTGCGATATGTATAAAGTTTCTAGTTTTTATTTTAATTATTTTAATGCATTGCAATATTAAGCTACTTTTGCTAAACAATAATATATATATATATATATATATATATATGTATATGCATATATTTAAAGTTAGTCTCATCTGACACAAGTCAAAAAGTCATTTGATTTTTTTTTTTTATTTAGTTGCTTTTTCTACCATAGAAATCCACTTTATTTAATGAGCATCAATTGTCTGGTATTCCCGTCACTAATACATTATTCAAAAACCTAAAAAACACTAAACATTTCAATTAATATATTCTTCCACCCATGCAGACACAAACTCATTTATATGTACATTCGGAACCTTGTAGAATGTTGTATACTTATCCATGCCATTGTCTCTTATATATCACATACACATACACGTACATATACACATGTATGCATGCATACATGCATATACATATATATGCATACATACATGCACGCTCTTTACTATCAATGACTTTCTCTCGTTTTGTGTCTTCTAATCACTTTGAGTTTACACCTTTGGGAATATCTTTATAGTAAAACCTGACAGCTATGAACCATAGCATATATAAGCACATGTGCCACTAAAATGGCATTAACCAAACGATAGCCATTACATATGTACATGTACATGTGTGGCATTAAACTGCTTACAGAAACTAGTGAAATTGGAAGACATACATATCGTATATAAAATTAGAAAAACAAAAAAACAAAAAAATGGCATCGGTTTGAGATCACGTCAAACAAAATAAAATGTCAACTGAATCAACTCCTTTCCTGTTAGAAGATTAATGAATTTTCTATTTAATTTGAATCTTTCTTTCAGCTTCAGCGAACTATTAGCCTTGTTTGCATTCATCATACACACACATATGTTTGTTCGATAATAATGCTGCGATTTTAGCTGCCTCTGCCTGTTCTTCAGCTGCCATGAAAGCTAAGGCAATGGGTTAAAGCTTTCAGTATAATCGAATGTTACGCTTACTCCATGTCATTTTTTTTTTTTCCAATATGTTTAATAAATTATTTTGATTAAATTTTCCTCATGGAAAAATTTTACTTCAATAAAGTTTAAGGTTTTCCCTGATTAACTATTCTCTTAACAAGAAAGGGTTACCAAACCCTTTACTACCAAGTAGTTATTGGTTTGCCAGATGGTACTTTGTGGTATAGATTAGATCCTTAAAGAATATTAAGATTTCGGAAGACAATGGATTCGATATTTGTCACCAACTAGCATTATATAATTAATAATAAAATCATTATTAATTATCACAATTATCTTCAAGTTCCTTGCCTTTCAAAGAGAATATTAATAATAAAAGTTTTTATCAATTAAAAGATTTCTGCAATTAAATATTGAAAAGATTTTCATAACATGAAGACATCGATCTTTCTATTGTGTGAAAATATCAATATTTGTCTTCATCTGCATAAGATGCCACTTTCGATTTATATGGGTATGTAAGTGACTTGTATGTCTCTTCGTTGATATCCCGGTTGGTCTATATTGCTGTTGATCATATGAAAGCCCACATAAATGTTTGATTACTCAAATATGAGTTCTTCGATAAGTTTTATTAAGCCAAGCTGTTCACAGATTTTGCTTTTTTTTTTATTTTCTTTTTTTTACTTGACTTAGTTAAAGTTTAGACATTAGACATTAGATCATATTGAAAATTCTTCGCGACTTTTCCACGGAATGATGTTGAATGTCTATATATCGGGCAATAGGAGGATTGTTGCAATGCAAGCATTACGAGAGATAACACTTAGTTTATTTTTTTTTTTTTAAGCAATTTTTTTAAATAATTTTTTACAATATTAAAATGAATTTAGAATTTTGCATACAGATCGTGGCTAACTTTTTCAAATGAATCATAATAGTTTGGAAAACTCATCCGAGTCATTACAAGGTTGATTTATGACATTTTTAAGTTGAGCATAAAAAAATTAAAAGCCTTTTATTGTCTGATTATTCGAAATTCATCCGGACAATTATCTCAATCGTTAATCTTTAATACTATCTGCATATATAAACAATATTTTACATATGTATTTGTATTTTATTACATGTCTATAAAATTAATACAAAACACTTAACAGCGTCATGCATATGAGCGGACAGAGGCGCACACATAGGATTCTCGATTAAGTGGACATGCAACAGTTCCCTTGAGGACAAACTGAATCAAACTAAACGAAACTGAACGAAAGTTAAAATGAATAGGCCACCACATGCAGATGATGCGGATGTAAGAGGCTTTGTCGTTCAGTGACTGAAAGAGATCTATCTGACTAACCAAAATATTATAAACCATCGGGATAACAATGCTGATGACGATGATGATGGTGATGATGATGATGATGATGATGATGATGATGATGTCGAACGTACAAATATAATGATGCAGATTTTTGTGACAATGGATTGAACCGCGCGGTCTACTGTATATGTATATATATGCGTTTATGTAGTGGCTTGAATTATGCACATCCCACCTGTTAACCCGCACTTTTGGTCCATGATACGTTCGTTCATTCTTGTGTGTGTTGTGTGTGTTTTATTTTATCCATATTGTAATCAACATTTAATACTGTTCTGGTTCTCTGGCCATTGAATATGTATGCCTATATATATATGCATACATGCATGGTTTCATGTACATATTCATACGTAAAGTATTTGCATGATTATATTTTTGTTTAAGAACTCATTGTATCGTTCGTTCATCGTCAGCGTGAAATCACTAATGTTGGATTACTTGGTGTGTCCTTCTCTCTTTGCATCTGTGTATGTTACCTTATTCGTTCAACTTGCAAATTGTTAGCAATGATGCATCTTTGTGCATACATGCATATAAACAACCACATACACACCTCATTATAATGCATATGAAAGTTTCTTTCGATTACAAATAAGCTCGCGGAGGCCTGGACTTTTTTCTCACTGCTTTTTTTTTTCATTTTTTTTTTTTTTAATTCAGTTCAACTTTAACATCATCATAGTGGTTTGTTGTATATTTTAGTTGATGTTACATTGGCGGTTATTGTTGTTGTTAATGTTGTACACAATCTTTTGATTCTTATGATGATTGTATGTGAAATTTGATACATTTTGGCATTTGCATGTTCAGGCACATTCGTCGTTCGCGTTTAAGTATCTATATACATATACATATACATATACATATCCATACGTATATGGTATACATTTGTAAATGAACATTGAATGCATATGGACACCGCTTGCATGTAATACCCATTGCTTTAGATGATGTTGACGATGATCGTCATCTTTTCTTTTCAGTTTTATTTAATTTCTTTTTCTTTTTTTTTTTTGCTGCTTTCAACCTTCAGGAAAAAAGCCAACAGCGTCATTATTTTCAATGTTTCGGTGTTCTGTTGTTGTTATTATTATTATTATTATTATTATTATTATAGTTGTTGCTGTTATGCCGGTTACAAACTAAATCACCCATATATTGAGTCTGGAAAATGAATACTTTACATTCCTGTTTTCTTTCAGTTCCTCAACAGGAAAAAAAAAAAAAAAACAAAAAAGAAACAAGAAAAAAAGGAAGATGTCTACAAACATGCATACCTACTACATAAGTATGAACAACAATACGTTCATGCAGAGTCTATCAACATTCAACGTCTTCAATTCCACTCAGTGTCAGTCAGTCACCGTATGTATTATATATCGTGTTGTGCGTGTATGCTCATGCATGCATGCATGCATGCATTCATATATGTCGGTTTGTATATATTGGCATTTTGACCTTTAAACTATTGCCCAACAACCATTTTTCATTCTCGTTTTCGCAATTATAGTTAATTTTGTATGTATTATTTTCCTGATAAATGCTGTGATAGTTTCCTCAATGCGTGCCTAAAGGCTTTTTACAAATCTTTGTCCACAGCGCAGGTATGGAAATTGGAAAAGAATTTCATTAAAATAGCACGCGAAACGTATGACGTGTAAACGTTACTTTATAATGATTATGCATTTAACAGTCGTGAGCTAATAGTATAACGGATTTTCGCAAACTTATTTATTCATTTTGAAAATATACAGTAATTAAGAGAGAACTCTCCAGCGGAACTGGAAAGTGAGGCATATCAAAAGCGGCTGGAAATATAAAGGCGAGACCAAATTCTTTTCTTTTTTTTCTTGTTTGCTTTCTATAACAAATAATTTTCATATTAAGAACATCTTAGCAAAATATGTAATTAGAACGCTTCGAAATTAATCAAAGGATAAAGAAATAACTAATCCGTAAAATGAATCTTCTCGAGTTTAACGCATTTCGGCCAGTGTGCACATAATACCATGTAAGCCTGAGCCTAAGGATTTCGCAGTGTCGCTACAGTGTCGTAAAGTACTTCCTTTGTCTCGCTTACAAGGACATACATCTAATTATAAAATATACTAAAATTTTTATACTTTGACTGTCACAGACATTAGTGTAATTGGGATCAAGATCTATATAATTTGCTCAGTCGATTTACTTTATATTTATTTCTTATCTAAATTCCTTTCTATTTCGACGTCTATAACTGTAGCACGATAGATCGAAAAGCAAACGCAGATAGACGAATATGGGTAGGTCTGTTAAAAACCTTTAAGTTCCCTACTTTTCATACCGACCGAGTACAAGCATAAAGCTGCCAATATGTTTGATCGTTTTATTATTTTTTTGGCATATTTAAGTCGACTGCAATGTGAGAGAGTTCTTCTTGCCCAAAGGTCCATGTCTTTAATTTCAAAGTTCCTGAAAACATAATTCATTGCGGACGTTATAGAATAGAAATAAAGTCACTCGTGTCCGAATATTCATCATATTTAAGGCAACACCTTATCCCTTTGCAAAATAATGAACACAAGCTTGAATTCATTTTACAGGTCGCTAATAGTTTTGTAAACACACTTCACATTCCCTTGTATTGAAATCTTTAATGAAATGATGATTTTTGCTCATCTTTCTCTCTCGCCCATTGCATCTTTCGTCATTTGGAAATTTTTTAATATTTGGAAATTTTTAATGAACTTTTACTCTTGTTTAGTAACTGATGCGTATACAAGGATTGTACAAATGGAACGATAAAATTAAGATATTTGCTCTCCCCGATGGGAGGAATAAATGAAAAAAATGTGGTATCATTAACTTCTTGCATACTATAAATATATTTTTAATAAAATTATAAAGCGATATGTTTCATTAGTACAAAAAAATGTTTAGCAGTATTGGGAATACTTCACAGAAAATCTTGCTTTCACAAGTAAGATCTTTATAATGGAAGGCTTAGTTACGTCCATTGAATCAACTTGAGCGGCTACACATTATACTTTAAATCTCATAATTTTTTTTTTTTTTTTTTTTTTCTTTCAATGTATATTCTCATATGTATATGTATATATACCTACTTTTATGTATATATATATATATATATATGCGCTTAGGTGGATATGCTTTGTTCATCTGTGTGGGTATAAAGAAGAACAGTAACTTCATTTGTGTGTTATAACGATGGTCGTACATTATGAGCTTGTTTGTTACTAGAGGCCACAAATATCTCAGCATTTATGTTAATACTGAGTGACTACGCAAAAAAGTAACAGCAACAGTAACAACAGTAACAACAACAACAACAAAAGCAATAGCAAGAGCAACAATAACAACAACAACAGTAATAACGCAATGACACAAATAACAACAGGAATAGCATAACACAACACAAGTTAGTTGGTGGCCAAAGAGTTCAGATCACTTTGTTTATATCCTTTTAATTTTATGCGGACAAATAGACACATTCGTATAAGTATTATAGGAATGTAAGAAAGATGCTAAGCTCTTTTTTCTACGTCTTCTTATTTTTTTTTTTTTTTTTTTTTTTTTTTTTTGTACGCGTACAGTAAGAGTGTCGCCTGATAGTTTAATTTTTAATTTTTTTTTTATATTTTTTTTATTATGATATTTTTTTTTTTTTTTTCTTTATATATCTCCTTAGCTCTTGTTCTTCAAGTTGTATTTTATATTGTAACAAAGGTGACATAGTTGGTGGCATACTTGGTCGGTACATAAACAACAGCAACAGCATGAATTATTCGAGTGTGTGCGTGTGAATATGTGTACGAAAGTGTATGTATATGATACGTGTTTTTATACATGTTATGCTTGTATATAGTTGTTGTAGTTGTTAAGATTTCTTTTAAGCTTTTATGAGGTTAGTTTATTATAGATTATTCTTGTAGGTCTCGCTGGTAGGTCCAGGCGAATAGTATATACGAACGACATCGAGCTTAGATGATTTTAAGGAAAAAACATTTTTTTTTTTTTGTAGTATTTTTATTTATTTACAGTTTTTTTTTTTTCTACATTTTATTTTGCATGTTTTTTTTTTTTTTTTGTAATTAAAATCATGTTCACTGCACATGCGCAACGATGCACACTGGCAATGGAAAATGCTTTACAAACTATTCTTGCCATGCATCAAAGCACTCAATGGGAAAGGGGTCGTAATTACGGAAAACTTTACACTAAATAGTCGGGAATTTTAGGATTTATGCTGATTCATAGTTATACCAACGAAAATCTTACACCAATTTTAATGTAAGTGAATGTGGAATTTTGTGTAAATTTGCAAAGACGAGAAGTCTAGAGAAAGCGACCCGTTCAAGCTTTTTACAGTTTATTAGAAGTGCTTAATTCCTATCTACGCTTGGTATTGAAAGCCCTAACCTGATTCATTTACTATGTAGCAGGGATAGGCGCAACAACCTTTTTTTAAATCTAACATCGGTTTATCAGTCGAAAGAGTCGAATCTTCTCGAATTGTCTGTTGACAATGACTTTTTATTAAAGCAGTTGCAGGAATGTACTGAGTAAATTGTCCAATCAAAAGCTTAAATACTATTTAATATAGCAATAGTAGGCCCATGGTTGCTATCCTGCTAAAGTGCTTCACAATCGAGTTCTTGGCCATTTCTGCATTATACAAATAGTGCGATATGTTACTTATTTCATTTCTTGCTTCGTTTATTTTACGTTAAGAAATCCAGCATAACATTGTGAGGTCTTTGCAAAGTTTAATGCAATTTGGTCTTTGACTCTGTATGCACACACACATAACATGTTTGCATTTTTCATTTCATGTCAAAGATTCCATATGAGTTAAATATGAGAGAGAGAGTGTGGGTCTTTTTTTAAAATGTGTATTCTTGTACAGAGAAAAAAAAAAAAGGTTCCTATTACCAAGGCAAGTTTCTAAAGGTATTCGTCTTTCAATGGAGAGGCATCTTTATTGCATGCATATGTGTTAAATATTTCAATTAATTGATTGGCATATCTAATGCCTGCAAAAAATTTGTTATTAGCTTCTTCTCCTGACTATCATCAACATTAAAAATTTGCATTCATTAGGAAAGATTTGCATAATTCTTAGGTAAAGAAAACTGATAGGAAAACTTTCTATAGGCATTTGATTGACATCATATTTTCTACGCTCATTATATAACGCTTAACAAAGTAACTTTCTGCCTGCATTCTTATGTGCGTCTGCTGAATAGCTAACATGCTTTTTTATTGATATTCTTTATGGCATAACATCATTTATTTTTTACTATTCTCACTTTGTAATCTTCATTCGCAAAAAGTTGGTATACTAATTTTGTCATTCCGTCTGTGGAACCCTAAAGTATAAAATTTCCGAGGTTTCGGTAGGTTTCGAGAGTTTCAAGGTAGCTTATAAGTTAACTTAGAACGACCAAAAATCTAGGGACAACATAGATATGTAGACTAAGCCCGTCCAAATTCTGGTAGGTGTGAAAGCGGGATCGAAAGACCGCCTATTTTTCTATCAGTGCAGTGCATCTACCGAACTCACTCAAACTATTCGCTATAAGTTGAGGTCAAAATTCTTCTCATAACTTTCTTTTCGTTACATTCGAGTTATACTAATGTGCATAGTCGATCCAAACAATCGCTCATAATTGGTAAAAAATCAAAGAATTTCTTCTTTATTCGATTATAAATGCACGAAGCCTTAATTAAAGTCCCGAGTTTATGCTTAAACAAGTCCATTCGCCTTTAACGATCCAAAATCAGTGAAATCGGCTTAAGAAACTCAGGCCGTTTTACTTAGGAAAACAAATAAGACATACCTGTAGCTGCAGGTTTACATATATCTTCATACTCAGTTTAAAATTTACAAAAATAATTCCACTTCGAAAGCCGCCGAATATCGTACCATATAGAATTTATCTTGTAATGAAATATACCGCATACATCGAAGTCTAGCAAATATATACATACATACGGCATATGAAGACCTAATATGCGATGCACACATTTTTTTTTAATCAAGTCTTTCCTTTTGTCAATAAAAAGAAAGCTATTGGCGGCTATAAAAAAAATGTAATTCAAACCAAATTCGAACTGTATAGCTTTCCTTTTATCACTGAACTTGGCTTGAAGGCAGGCATACGTCATCCCTTTTATATATCTTCTTATTATATTTCCTTTATAATCCGGCATAAATTTTTTTTTTCTATTTCTTTTTTTCGATACCTAATAAAAAGCCGTTACACAGATTGTTACGAGTTTAATATCTAAAATTCGTCTTAGGGCAAAATTAATTTTTCTGATAGTTTATGGCATCATACTCTGACAACTAGCCGCAATTTATAATTTATCGTACGGTAATAGGTAGGAAAGCTGAAAATTATTCAAAGACTATGTGGTAAAATTTTTATTTATTTACGGAATTGTCGATAAACTCTTTAAGCGCGAGCGGCAAGTTAACTACAATTAAGAATTTGTACCAAATTATAAGTTGCCCTTAATTAATTGAGTATTCGAATGCGATTACGCCCATTTTCAACATATGTTCTCAACTTTAACTTTCTCTTGCAACTTTGAACATTTCAGACATAGAAGGACGATTTGTTGGGGATGAACATGGACATCGAATCAGAATTGAACAACTATTCAAAATATTAATACGTCATAGAGGGTGAGAGTGTAAATTTGAAACCGGAATTTGCTTGCAGATAATCCTAGCTGTCAACGTCATTATTATTTAATCGCCTTTATCTTGCTGACATATGGCAAAGATTTCGCCACTCATAGCAATACAATTTCATACAACAGCAGAGTTAATTGCGAAGATTTCGAGTTTTGTGTATTTACCGATAGCATTCGCTTTTCCATGAGCGATACCAAAGACAATGCTTTTGATTTATTTTGTGTTATCCCAGATGCAAAAATTATGAGTAAAGCCAAACGTACCATCCACGTAAGACCCTAAGATCGCTTCATTGCATTGCAAGAAGACGTCACACTATGCATAAAAGCCAAAACAAGTGCACTTTTTTACACGCTATCCGTCCATCTATCTACAACTGCAAATCGGTTCGCGACACATCGGAAGCATTAGTCCTTTAGTGCGTCCTACTGATCACTCGCTCGAGTTCTAACTATTACCACTTGATGGTATCGATGGCAAACGCACTTGCTAAGCAACACTTCATTTCCTACGGACGTATACGAAATGGGCTCGGCTCCTAGTTTACCTCAAAGAAGGCAGATATTTTTTTTGGCTTGGCATCCACAAATACTCACACAGATGGGAAAAAGGTATACCTAACAATGAACAATTTTCGCAGAAAATATTTTTATCATTTCCTTACAAAAAATTTAGTTTCATATTGTGATAGCTAGTACGCCGCCTGGAATGTATTTTTCTTACAAGGAAGGACAAACATATGGATAAACAGCAAAAGAACTAAGAATTGAAATCAAACAAAGAATTAAGAAACTGATAAGAAAATCTTTGCTGGGCATTTGCGTGAATGTCGCCATAGGTTTTTCTCGATTCGGATATTTGTGCTGAACAAAAACAAATTGTTTACACAATATTTGGTATGCATTATCTGAGTGCTTTAAGTGGTTTGAGAAAACTCTAATATACACTATTTTTTTTTTAATTTTGCTTACAAAATTATTTTAATAAATTTATATTTAATTTTTTCTTTATGTAAGCAGACAATTTTGTTGTTTTATTCGTTAAAATGCAGTCAACAATTCGTTTTTAGTAAAGTTACAGTGGCAAAGGCTTCTCTTCGTAAAAACTACATTTTAATCAAACATGAATCACAATCAAGTCAGACGAGAGCACATAGACAGACAATCATAGAAAGGCATCGAAACACACAACAACTAACTCTAACAAGTAAATATCACGTTACATACCAACATCATATAAGTTTACAAGCGAACGCATTTGCATTCATACGCATCATGAATATACACAAACTCATATACGAATACCTAAACTAAGATATATATATATATATTCGTTATATATGTATTGTATATTATAAACAGAGGACGACTGACTAACTGGTATCTGATAATCTTAAAACAATAAAAATAAACATAATCACAAGATAATCATCTTTATGAAATGAGCAAACGTAACCAAATAACAACTATAACAGCAACAACAACAACAACAACAACAACAACCGCAACAATAATTTACAGACAACTGCTTACAGACACAAGACGTAAAAATTCCTAAATCAACAAGTTAAAGCAGAAAATTCTTTAACACGACTCACTCATATATATATATATATGACTCGATTCATTCCGATTTACTTAAAAGCTGTCGCTCGGTACATCCGTGAGTCATTCATTCATTCATTCATTCATTCACTCAGTTGATCATTCCTTTCGTTGCTTTCATTAAATTGGAAGTATATAATAATAATAATCAAGAGTTGTGACTCTTATGCATATATCCAGTGAAATCATATGATCTTTTCTACATACAAGTAAAACAATCAATCGTACAATGACACCAACACCTTCTCTTGTTTTTTTTTTTTTTTTTTTCCTTTAACCACAATATCAACAAACAAATAAAAAAAAAATAAAAAAAAAAGCAAACACAAAAACAATTGTGAACCAAAAATATATTAATGACTTATCAAGGATAATTTGACATTCTACCATAAATCAAACATTATAAACAGAATATAATATGATACAACGCACACACAAACACACACACACACAGCACTATCCCAACATACGAAAGTAGAAGAAAACCAAATAAAACAGAAACTTTAGCAACACCAAGAAGAAATCGTAATGATTGCTGTTATGTTTGCGATATTTGAGGATAAAACATGATGATGTTGGTTTTCATATAGAATATTTTCTACGTAGTCAGATGTCCGCACCAGGTATGTGTCCCTCTGTTTCTTTTTTTTTTTTTTGTTTGTTTGTCTGTTTTTGGACTGAGAAGGCATCTCAATTTTCACTTCGACCAGACTCTTGAAATTCAGTTTAGCTTTGTTGCTCTTAACCGCTGTTTGTTTGAATGCAATGTATGTTATGTGTTTGTACACACACCACGTATATGTATGTGAAAGTGTACTTGTTTCAAGTGTCAAAATCCTTGAAAAACGTACAAAAAGAATAATTTAACACCTTTGATGATGTTGCATTCAAATGACATATCGCCCAAGTCGTTTATGGTATTACTCTTGCTGTTCTTGTTATTGTTTTTTTATTTTTTTATTTTTTTATTTTTTTTTGTTATTGTTATTATCTGGTTGCCTTTTAATATATGAAGTGTTCGTTGGATAGGTTTCTTCTTTTCTTTTTTTTTGCACGTCTGACAAAATATTGTTATGACTTTTTCATGAAATTGATCTCGACACAAAGTTGCAAAATTATATTTAAAAAATTTTTGATAAAATCAAGATCGCACTACAGATGAAATGTCTGTAAATTTCCGGTAAAATGCACAGCAGGCCTACACGAAAAAATAAAAATGCAATTTGATCTTCGTACACTTGGAAAATAAAACTCTACTAATTCAGCAGATCCCGATAATTACAATTACAATCTAATCAAATATTCGTATTTAATTTTTTTTTTTTAACACCAATGTTGTTAAACGAATAACTATCGGCTAACGGCTTTTATTAAAAACTCGAACCCACGATCATTGACTTGCTAGTCGAGATTCCTCGCCTTCGACTACTCAGGCGGATCGACAGTAACATTATAACATTAAAAGAAGTAAAAACTAAAAGTATTATTTGAAGGAAAAGGTTTCGATCAATTGTTTAGCTCATTTTTCACCGGAAGCTAGAAAATACTAATTATCGTTAGCGAAATAGATTATTTTCATTTTCTCGCTAAATATTATCTTAGTGTTAGTAAATATTGCCCCCGATTCATATCGATGGCTGGGTATCATGATCCAAGCAAGGTGGATATAATTCAGATTTAACGCTGCACTCGTTCCACGCACTGGCACGTTCTAACACCAAATATATACAACCGGGCAAGGCTAGTAGCATAGAATCGTAGAATGATGTCAGACTTAAAATTAATAACGAAATGGTTTTTGTCCGAAAATATGATACTCATTTGCAACTTTGAGTAACCATTTACAAAACCAATTACAAGCATACGATTACACTATGAATAAGATATAAAGACTTCTATCCCAGGAAGCTTCTTCAGGCCACGGCGTTCAAGATTCCATTGATTAGAACGCAGTTTAAAAAGTCAACATCCTATTGATCACAATTCATCTTTTGATTACAGCAGCGATTATCACTTAAATCTGTGACGTTTTTCAGTTTTGCTCGTTAATTGTTTCACAGGTTTAAACAAGATGAAGCTCAAAATTATTTTGTTCCACTTTAAATCAATCATTTTAAGAAATTTAAACTACCTATCTATCTTTCTATTTACCTACCTATTGATTCAATTGCTGTGCATTGTCAACTAGCGGCCTTACGACATTGGGGTAAAATCATCCCGGAACCGTTTTCCCCTTACTTTCTGAAGGGCCCTTACTGATTGTTGATCCTCACCCTGCGCCATCTGCATACGAGATTAGGGGTTCAGATATCGCCCTCGTGTGGCTTTACGCCGAAGCATGTCGTGCAAAAAACTTGCGCTTTTGTCCATTCTTTCCGTGTCGACCAACATCACCGCTACCAGGATACCGCGTATAATTTCTACTACTAGATATATGGAAAGCATATTTCTCAAACATGCACAGGACGGATAGACGAAAGCAGTTTATTGCATGTCTGCATGCATACTTTAACTCCTACTTTCGTCGCCTGCGTTATGCTCTCGTAAGATGAAACGTCAGGAGTAATTATCATACGGGAAAAAAATATAGACTTTTCTCTTTTTTGCTTAATTCCTCAGTAGCCCAGTCAGATGGCCTCTCTATAGGCACTAGTTAAAGGCTAGTTATAGGCAAAGCTAGTTAAGAAGTACTATCAACGCAAGGAGAATGTGATCTTTAAAAAGGTTTTAACGCAAATTTTTTTCCATTTTTAATCGCAACATTTAGTAAAGTGTGAGAGTTCACAAGTCAAAGAATTCATCAACAAAATATGATATGTGAAAAATAATTTTCGACATTTGAAAAGCCTTGGTGTTAGAAATTTACAGTTTTTCAATTTTCAATTTGATATAAGATACTTTTCGTTACAGAATCTTATCGGTGAAAGTTCTTTACTCGGTACTTATTACACTCGGAAACTGAGCATTTATTTTATTTATAATGAATTAAATTTAAATGACTGAGGCATAAAATTCTACTGAGAAGTATTCACACTTACCACTTAATTACCATTTTCCGAGAACCTGTTGATATCCATAATGTATAGTGAATGGCATGCAGTAGCAAAATGTTATTTCGTCTTATTTGCATATGAGTGAAAGTCTGAAGCATTTAAACACAAACACACACATATATATATATGCTATTGTTGTCATCATTCAGAGACAACCGACAAGGTTGTTGCAAAGGTTACTCATCATTTTAAGATTAAATTAAATGCAACTCACTCTTTCTTTCCCATTGATGTATAGATTACTCGCATACAAACGTGTAAGCAATTGTACGTGAACGTATATGACGTATATATGTGTATATATATGTATATATCATGCATGCGTATGCAATTCTGCACAGGTTTTGTAATAATGCTTGCAATAAATTACAAGAGCACGAGTAAGGGAATGAAGCCGAGTAGACACAAATATTTGAAGGACAACACACCGGAGACAAACGTTACGAAGAAGTTATTGACATTGTATGAGAAAAACAAAGAACAAGCACACACTAATACAAATACGCATCACACATATATATGTGTATTCGTGCATATATATATATATATATATATATCTATATATATCCACCTAAATACACACAAACACCCTCACGCAATCGGATATCTGAAGAAAGTAGACAAAAAAAAAACAAAAAAAAAAAAAGGGCAAAATGTAAACACAATTTCTCTCTGAAAATATTTACAACTTTCTAGTCATAGAGCAGAGTATGAGAGCGAAAGCATCTGAGAATTTATAACACGGTTCAATTAATATTTCTTTTCCTTGTGAATTTTAATTTCGAAAGAAAAATGATTGAAAATATCGGTTGTAGGAATAACAATACAGTGAACGGCATCGATTGTCAGTATGTGTGCAAAAAATTAAGAAAATTGTTAATCACAATGATGTGTTAGTGTATGCATAAGTATTAGTGTGAGATGAAAAACTCGATGACTAAACACGACACCGTGGCAGAAAGTCGTTTTTCAGCTACTGTGCACAACTACTATGGTACCGTGTATAGCATCACAGTGATTCCACTTAGAATAACCACAAAGCGCGCGTGGTGGCTACTAGTTACAGCGAACGGCTCCTATTTCAACACCCAGGCTGTAGGCAAACACCAGCAGCACTAGAATAATAACAACAATGCAAACAATGATACCGACACCGACTTCTCTATAAAGCACAACAATGGCAACGACAACGACAATGATGACGGCAACGGCAACGACGACGACGACAATGTTTTCAACCGACGAACCACAAATACGCGACACCATAAATTTCTAATTGCGAGACAATCTAGAATTCTTGTTTTTTTTTTTTTTTTTTAATTTTTTTTATTTTTTTTATTTATTTTATTTTATTTTTTTTTTTTTGCTATATTTTGCTGGAAAGTTTCAGTGGCATTTTTCTGGTTCACATTTGTGAAATCCAAAAATTGTATTCTTAGCTATCATCGAGTAATTGATTTTTTTTTATTTTAAATACACATTTCAACGGTATTCACGGTTAGGAACATAATTTTTGTTGGTTTTTATCCAAATTAAAAAAAAAAATAAATAAAAGGATTATTAGAAAAATATCACAAATTTCGTTCGATTTGGTCAAAAGTCACAAAAAACTCTTACTCGCGTTTTATGTGACGTTTGTCAAAAACGATGTGAAATGACAGGAGCAACGAAAACGCGGCGACAATAATAACAGTGAACGTTCATATAGTATGTGGAGTACGTACGTGAAAGTAGTATAGAATATTTATGTGCGTGTATGTACGCAGCTGTTGAGAAGCAGAAACAGAAAAATCATCATCATGCATGTGCATTTGAATGTACACAACAGACAAAACTTAACTTAACATACATTGACATTTTCAAATAAACGCAAACACGAGGATTTCATTTACCATAAAAATGTGTAGAGCCTGTCTTGTCTATCTATGCACGCATTTCAACTATGTGCTGTACGAAGAAATGTGAAGAAATGTGCAAAAAACATTAAATTCGTCCCTAATTGATATGAAATTCGATTTTGTTTTATTCCAATCACCTGAAAGGAAGATAGTTTTTATGATTGTTAGCAAAACATTTTGTTTATTTAATTGAAAAGATAGAAGGAACAGCCTTGAAAATATCAAAATTTTAACAAAAAAATAACATGACATTTATAATATGTTTCATATAACTACACACACACACACACACACACACACTCACTCTCTCTCTCTCTCTCTCTCTGTTTTTCTGTGCTTTGCTCTCATCCTGATTTTCTCTCGTTCATTTTTTTTTTTTGAACGTTATTCTCTCAATTTCTGTCATTTTGGTCTTTTCTTTATCACAATCTACGCATCATTGCTAAAAACATTTAACATTTTGATGCTTTTGATTAGCATCTCGTTCAAGTGTTAGTGCTAGTTGTTAAGGGTGCTTTCTTGTCATCACAGTACGGCATCCCCGGTGCCATTGTTAGTCTCATTGTTACAATTATTATCGTTATTGCTATTAAAAACTCTGAGCATCTCTGTTGTCAATAAAAGCTTTAAGACGACAAGCATATGTTATCATCAGTCGAAGCTTTTCCTTTAGTTCTTCAGTTTATGTAAAATGCTTACAGCAGCTTCCCGTTTATTATTGATTTTTCCTTTATTTTTGACATCTGTCACACAAGTGCATTGTTGTATATCATTTTATTGCATATCATTGTTGTTAGATGAACACCTAATCAATTTTAGTTTCGAAAGATAGTCAAGAAGACGTACCGTTGTGCTTAAAGTGAATTAATTTTTTTTCTATATATTGTAATAAATATAAGGTTTTTTTTTTTTAATGGAAATTAATTTTGAAACAATTCTGTATCCTCGTTGACATCTTTTTGTGTGTAAGTAAGTTCCCAAATTTAATTAACTTCAGAAAATACTTACAGCGTTGCAAACGAAAAGTGGTTAACTTAACAATAATGCTACCTCTGGTTAGTGGAATCGAGTCATCTTTTCATCAATCGTGTAACCAAGGGAGTGTATACGAACTTAAAATAAAGTACTTTAAGTTCCGGGAAAAGAATTTAAAAAGCAATTTTGGCTTGCACTACCCAACTGCATATATCTTATAGTCTTTCATGAACAACATCTCTCAACTGTATTAACTCATCAGTACGTGCGCTTTCTCTCAGTTACTTTGTATGGTTGTTATTATTGTCATTATTCTTTTCTTTTTTTTTTGTTTGTTCCCTCACATCTTAAAAAGTCTTTATTCGAATCCTCGTAGTCTCTTACTTTAATTGTTATTTGTACATTCGTATAAATATTCATTTAGATGATTTGTTTTTAAATAAATAGTTAAACAAAAGTTTTATATTTATTTTTTTTTTTTTTTTTTTTTTATTTCATTGGCTTAGAGCTTTGCTTACATGGTGATGAGAACAAGCAGCCTCTTTGTCAGGGCCTTATCAAGCTACGCACGAACACATGTCCGAAAGTTACTGACAGAGTAATCGACGGATCTAAAGAATGATGACGAGAGATGATTTCAATTTACAAGATAAAAGTTGTGAAAATTATTAATATTTCAAACACTAATAAACTCGAAAAAGTGTTGCTAATGCTGGCTAAAATTTTTCATTAAGCGATTAAATTAAACCAAACACTTATTTATTTTTTATGTTCCTCTAATATTCTATTTCTTAAATAATTTTCGACGGGCGACTTTGCAAGATACCGCGATTAAGTAATAGTTAAACCGTATGATTGAGTACATGTAGTAAAGGAGAGTAAAAAAAAAGAGGCTTGAAATCTTCGACATGTTCCCATACGTTTCTTGTCTTTTAGTTCCCAACGACATCATTTCAAGTTCATTAAAACTATTCTCTTTAAGTGTCAAAACAGAATGGTTTAGACAAAATAAAATTTCCTCTTGTCTGGATTAACTTTACAATTTTTCAGTTCAGTTTAGTTCCAATAATGATTGTCGTTGGCGACTAATTAATGAGATTCTATGTCTTTGCGCAGCAAGCGCATATTGGAAAACGTGTGCTAGTTAATTGAGAGATGCATTCATATTCTATTTACAGAAGTCAGTAAATAACATATCAATAAATAATTTGGGAAACTGGCACATCTACATCCATTTGATTTTCAAAAAGGATCGATCTTAAAATTATAGTCGTTTTAGTGACACTTCAAAGCAGTGAATAAGCAAATTTCAAGTTCTGGTGTTGACTAAACGTAGCTTTTTAGCGGGAAAAAAGACTTTATCAAACTCAACGTTGACTTGGAAAGTTTTGGGTAAAAGTCCCCACCCAACGAAAGGAACAGTTTATCGCTGGATCGCCAATTTTAAACGGCATCGCCCGATGCTGAATGCAATCAATGCCCAAGAAAGAAAATGTTTACCGATAAAAAAATGGTAGTAAATGAAAAAATCTTAAAAATTTCACTCGATAGCCGATAATCAGATTTTGAAGAGACTGTCGATGTCCGGAAGATATTAGAAAATAGTATTATTCACTATTTTGGATGAAAATTTAGGCAAGAAAAAGCGGTGCGGCCTTTACTCTCAGCAGAGAAAGGGCGCTGTATCGTTCAGCGAGAAAATGTCCTTGAATTAAAGCTTGAAATGCTGCCCCTTGCCTCAATCGAAAAAACTTTATATCATATAAATGCGGTCGTTGAGGAATCTGAGATCTATTTGAAGAGTCTCGATAAATCGTGCAATGGAATAACGCAGGAAAATTTTGGAGCTATGTTCGATTAATTTCATCACTTTAGAAGGACTAATAAATACAGTAAGTAAGGTAAAATGCTAATGAGTAAATTCAAATTTTGCAGAAAATCAATATGCTTTTTTTTTTATTATTTAATTATTGGATCTTATTGATGGGAGTAATAAATAAAAAATAAATAAATATTTTTTATTAAAAACAAAACGTTTACTTCGTGACTCTGAACTCTTCACTTATTTGGTCCTCCTTTCAGAGACGTACTTTAATTATTTTTTTAATATATGCAATACATTGATCAAACAAATTCTAACTATTTATGCATAGTTGCTTCAAAGATAAACGTGGATGAAATCCCGTTGAATTCTAGCTTACGCTGTTATACAAACACGTCCTTCCTCTTTGCATAATAATCAACTCATTTACAGCATCGGAAGATGACTACTCGCACTGCTAATAAGCACAAATTTTATACTCAAAATTGAAGAGCAAGAGTATAATAATTTTATCATATTTATTTGAACACATTCACGTATACTCATCGGAGAGAAAGTAAAGTATTTTCGTTTTCGATCAAGATCACTTTCTGAATATACGTTTGGCGTCTTTTTGAAGTCCATGATATTCATGATTGGAATTTTGAAAGGAATTTTGAAAGGACGTTATTCGCTTGAAATTGTGGCTATAAAAATACAGGAAAGAGCAGCAAGAAAAATGAAAGTTTTAGGGTGATTTCGTAAGTAACATACTACGATGCTATTCTCTAGCTAAAGCTATCTTAGCTGTTTACACCAATTATCAACTATGTTCGTTTGTATTCTCTTATCCCGCAAACGGGCGCGATATATTTTTCTTCTTGTCCGGAAATATGCTATTTATAAAAAAAATTTCGCTTATCCGATTAACAATGCAAAGCTTTTGATGACTTCTTTAAGAAAACCAACTCATGATAATGATTTTTCTAAAATTTTTCACTTTTCCCTTCTTGCCCTTGACATATTTGAAGTTCATTGTGATAGTAATAACTTACGTCTTGGAACTGGATACAAAGCATTTGACATTTTGTAAAAAAAGAACAAGAGTGAAACTCGCTTTAACTTACTTATGAGATACGAGAATCTTTTTCGCCAACTATTTTTGGAATAATCAGAACCGCAATACTATTATTTTATAAGGATTACCCACAAGTTTTTCTCTTTCTCTTTCTTCCTCTCCCTCTCTCTGCTTCTCTCATTTCAATAAACAAAAATATTTTAAAAAAACGTCTGCCTTCAATAATACTAAATTGTTATTGAATCGGAAGCCACGTTATCGGGACGCGCAAATAATATTATATTTAAGCGTAAATGTCTTTTTTTTTTGTTGCATCAGTTTAAAAAAAAAAAAAAAAAAAAAACATTTTTTTTACGGCAATTTTTAGCATAAATTCAATGTGACTTCTATTCTTGCATCGTCACCTTACTTGTGCGCCCGTGTTCCTTCCCCGCTTCTGCATCTCTTTAACTGATAGAAAGTCAACAACCTCTCTTATCCTTCTTTAAAATCTGACTGGTGGCGGCTGATGTTGCATATTGCCAGCTGTTAAAGTTAATTAAGAAAACAACAAAATATAATAAGTACAAGAAGGTAAGAGAAGCAAAAACAAAAATGAATGGTTCAACGATGAAAAACAAAAAAAGAAAAAAACTATTGCGAAAAAAGTAATCTTTACAGATGCACACACTAATATACTATATATATATATACACATACATGTATGATTCATATATGCTGCTGCACAAACACACACGAATCGGGAGAGAAGGAAATCATTTGATCGCACAAAGAAAACAAAATCCCACTAATGTGCTTAAATAAATTTTCCCCATTTAAGCCAATTAGTCCAGCGACGAACGTTTTGTTTCATGTCAACTGTTCTTGTTGGTGTTGTTGTTGTATTATTTTTCTCCTTTTTTTTTTTGTATTTTTCGTTTGCTACTCAAAGTGCTGTACTGACAACGGACTTTTTTTTTTTTTTGTTCCTATACATATATCGTTGGCTGCCTTTTATTATATTTTTTTTTTAGTGTAATCAAAAAGCATCCGTGGGATTAAAAATGGTAGTCGTTCGATATATATATAAAAAAAAAAAAATTGTTTTTTTTCTCCTCTGGATTTGTACTATTTCTGGTAACCGTTGACTGATACTGATTGTAAATTGTAGGCTTGTTTTACGCACATTTTCCCTTGTTGTTGTTGTTGTTGCATTTGTTTTTTTTATTTTTTTTGCGCAAAATTTCAAAAACAATTTTTTCTTATTAGTTTTATTTATCATTTAAGGTTTTACGCGATGCTTTACCAAGTACTTGTTTGGGATTATTGCAGTGCAATTAAGCCAAAATGTCAACAGAAGTCTACAGAAAATTGTTGTTCGTAATGAAGCAACGCCACGGCGACAACAGCAATAACAATAACAACAACAATAACAGCAACTACACGTAAAACAACAAATCGTTTGTTTGTCTTGTCGGTTTTTTGTCCTGATTTTTTGATCTGCGTTAAATGTCTTTAATACCAACGTAATTGCCATTAAAAGCTAAACGAACCCTTTAATTCATCAGTTTTTGATATTTTTTCCTCTTTTTTTGTTTTTTTTTTTCATTTTTGTTGTCATCTCATCATGCTATTATTAAACCATATTTTGTAATTTTGAAAATCATAAACTTTGTCACACATTGCTAAAAACGGAAGTATACGCACAGCATACATGTATGTACGTACACCGTTCGCATTCAGTTTAATCGAAAAATCTTTTCATTTATGTTCCTTTTTGATTTTAAACTTCGTTTACTTTTAGCTAAATATGCTATTTAAGGCATAAAAGGCACAGTTTATGTTCATAATTTGTTGGCAATGAGGGCATTTTATGAAATTTTATGTAGTCCATAAACCATCATACGGTTGACATTTGTCATTTATGTCAATTCCCTTACGAATTTTTATCCACATTGAAGTAAATATGAAGTATGTATGTAAGTATGTATGAGTTTGTGCGCTTATATGAGTACATTTCGACATTTAAACCGCATCGTTTTTGGTAACACATTGAAACAATGACTTGAAAAAACCTATAATACAAAAAATTTTTCCGAACCTTTTTAATCGATTTATTGCTAGAGATGATATACATTAATGTGTGTATTGTACGTCTCTTAAAGCCCTCTACATGTCTTCTCTCATTTTAACTATTACTTGTGTAGAGTTTTCAATCTTATATTTTAATCTCAATTTTCTTCTTTTTTTTTCTTTTTTTTTTGCTTAGCCCTTTTATTATTTCATTATACAATATATGATCATTATTAGTAAAATGGATATCAAACAAAAACAAGATATGCAAAAAATATAAATGAAAACATATTTAGAGGAGAAAAAAAAAGAAAAAAGTTTCAAAATTCTATTAAATAAGGTCCTCTACTTGCAGTTTTCATTATGAGATAAGCTCTGTTTATTATTGAAAATTTGTTAATTCATAAACATTGCGAAAACTTTCAAGTCACGAGTTTACGTAGTATATGAACATTACGGACTATGTTGCAAACGTTATAACGTAATAAATATATTTCGTGAATTGAGCAGTGGAAGTGATTCATTTGTCGCTTACGTAAATGTGTGGATATATATATATATATATATACACACATATACACATTTCTTAAAATTCTTAATCATTTACTTTGCCATGAAATAAAAGATTATCAAAACATGAAGAAAACAAAATATTTGTTTAAATCGGAAGATCCAAACTCGATCATGAGAGCGGGCCAATATTTTTCTTCGTACATTAAGAATAACTTGCCCTGACTGGAACATTGATTACAAAATGGTATCATGTATCTTTCTTGTTAAAGCGTAAACACATCTTACAGAGTTGGCTTTATTCAATTGGCGTAAATATCGGTATGCTCTGCAATTTTAAGTTTCCGTTGAACAAAATATTATCAAAACTGTCTTCCTCACGTTTGGGTTTGCGATCTCTTCTTCTCTCTTTCTCTTTACTGTTTTCTCTTCTTTTTCTCTCTCTCATCCCCGTTCTCGTTGTCATTGCCTCTCTCTCCACCCCTCTCGTCATCGCTCCCTTTTCATCTCTATCTGCTATCTCTTTCTTTCTTTTCGCCAAGAAGTTTCCAGGATAGGAAGAGATTAAAATTTCGGTTTCGAGGTCCATTATCCGACAATGTATGAAAAAGACTCGGAATTGGAAAGTGCGACAGACGCTGAAAAATCTCTCAGGCGACCTTTTACAAGGCATTTCAACAATAGATTGCATTTTCGGTCTCAAGCTACCGTTGCCTCTTTAGTTATGAATGAATTCCTATACTTGGATGATGGTTGGGAATGTCGTTGAGCTCAGTTGTCAATTTTCTAAATTCTATTTGATCAGCAGTACATGACTTCATATGACTTGATCTCCTCTATTACGAGTCATCTCAATGAAATCATCAGTAAATTAAGTTTCAATTAATTTAACTTGTTAGAGGGGGCGCGGGCTCTTAGCGCGACACCCTTGCTTTCAAGTATTCTTGCTTACAAAATAATGCTATTACGAAAAATCTTTTATTTATTTATTTATTTTTTTTTAATAATTCATTGTTGTTTGTTTTTAAAACATCATCGTTAATCACAGAGATTTTATACTTATCGTTCGCTACTGTGTAGGCAAATATTTATTCATTTCTTTAAATATATGATAGATTTGCTTACTTAAACGATATAATACACACACGCAGACAGGTAGACATGTAAATTTTGTTGTGCACGTCATACTTGATAATATTTATTCTATAAAGTACCATTACCGCCATTGCTTTCGCAGTGATAAGAGAGATGTTAACGTCATATAGACACAAAATGTACTAAAAGAAGTTAAAAAGTTATTATATTCGGGCAAATACGCTTTGTCATAAAATCCAAAAACAAATTTTAATTACAAAGGCTTCCAACTTATAAGAAACCTTCTGTCTAGCGAGGTCCAATAATAGATGTTTGTGGTCTAAGCTAAGCACAGTAAAAGTAAAAGGTCAAATTTCTATTTTGTACCAACTTTCGTCATCAAATATTACAAATTAGACCTTGTTTTCAAAATAAAAGTCTGCTTTGTAGGAAAAATTTATTCCATATAGAAAAGGGCCCAAAACATTATTCCACTCCATCCGTATTTTCCACATCCGTGTAGTGTTCCGATATACTACCTTATTATACTACAATTTTTTTCAAATACGTCTTTTTAAGTTTTTTTTTTTTTTTTAGAATTCCAAATAATCAGCATATCGTACTTAATGAACCGGAGGAACTAGATTATATATATATTATTATATACTTAAAAAAGCACGCATACATCAAAATCACCCAAGTCGATTGCCGTATAATTTTTAGCATGCTTTAGCGTGTATTATAGCAAAATGCAATTATCAAAAATCGGCCGTAAAAATATAATAATAGCCTAAAGCTATGTTACTGCTACATATATACGAACATTGGTAAACATGCTTTGCATATTTATATATATATATATATATATATATTCATATATCAAAAGAGAATTATGCAATGTTATAAAGAGAGGAAGAGAAAGGTATTGTTGGAAGGGGTTTTTTTTCTTTCGTTTTTTAACTTAAATGACATTTAAATAAATTAAATTTAAATGAAACAACAATTAATCTTAGTTACAGCGTTTTTCTTTTTTAAATAGAAAAAGGTATTAATGGAAAATGTACGACACTATACGTAAGAAGAGGACTATATATATATAAATTTCAGCTTACGAAAAAGTTTGAAAGATCCAAGTACCGTGTTTACTTCGCGTTTATTAATTATGTATAAGCAAAAAAAAAAAAAGACAAAAAAACCATTCAGCTTCAAATTTAACTTTGCTCCAAAATAGAAGTGAAATATTTAACAAGGCATAACCTAGCAATCCATAGGAGACTAGGAATTCGACTGAATGTTGACAGCTTGTACAAGTGTGGACTTTTTGAAACTAGAGATAGAACAGCCTAACAGCTTGGTCTGACAAGGTGTAGAGTGCACAACTTTCAATCGCACCTAACATGGAAAGAGTCGAAATTGCAACCCTGTTAGGCGGAACTTGCTTAGTACGCAAAATTATAACGTAGAGAAGTGCAAGAGGAATAAAATGGAACGTTTTCGGTAAAGGCAAGAGAACTACCCACAGATGCGTAAATCTAATAAGCTAGTGAGAACTGAAGCAGAATTTTCGAATTGTTTATAGCGTTAAACTTAGAAACTGTATCCCCTTCTTACTGTTCGTGGTGCTGGGAGTGCCTAGCTGAAGTGAGTCCGAAATTCTTCGATGATTTCTTGACTGCACTGCTACTAAACGCATAATTTGTATTTTCTTGCTGGTAGGAATTGTTTGTTACGTTAAAGGGATATTTACTTTTAGGTTAAATTTTCTTAGGTTAAAGATTCTTTATTAACTTGAGGTGTAAGATAATAAATAATCCCCCATAAAACAACACTCACTTGTTCCATCTACATGCTACTGATGCAATGACCGAAAAAAAAAGAGTGGACTGAAAACATGGAACTAGCCAGCAATAAATTCGTTTGAAGGGCTTAATTTAATGTAAGGCAACCATTTTAAATAAAAAGTGTTTATAACATTTTCATTTTTTCCCTATAATTAATATGACATTTTCTTAAGCCAACTAAACAAAAGGCAACTGACAGTATTAATGAAAATGAATGATAAAACACAAAGGCTGGGCATTTATTGCGTTTTTCTCTTTTCCACCTCCTCCGCCTCCTTGCTGTAAGATGGAACGGTTACACTAAATACATTTTCGGTTGATATGTGGATTATAGTTTAAAAAAAAAAAAAAAAACAAAAAAAAAACTCCTTATATAATAGCCACAATAACGAAAAAGCAAAGCTGCTTCGTTATTGAATCGTTTCTCATAAATTCTATAGAGAGAAACTGAATATTCTTTATTTCTTGGAACTTAACGAACTCGTTTATATTATAATTTTGAAGAAAATTCCTATAAATAATTCTTTTGAAAAATTGTTATTTTTGTTGCGTGTCCTTCCTTTTTTTTTAAATTTTTTTTATTATTATTGAATTTGGAATCCAGAAGAGCAGATGTGGGTACAAACTGTTCTTATACTATCTCGTAGGAAAATAATGTGAATTATCACACAAGACCATGTGACTCGCCTCCTTTTTCTCTTGTTTTGGCTACGGATAAACGACATGAAATATATTGAAAAACCATTCAAGACAACAACAAAAATATTTAATACTATCCTCTCAATATTTCACACCAATTACGCCAATATTTATAAGAAGAAGTTATCAAAGATATAACATAATCACCAGTACATGGAAACACAGACACCTAACCTATAAGATAGCTATACGAAAAAATCTTCAACCTTTGCATATATAGTGAATGTTGTAAGAGGCTCAAGCTGGTAGTGCCCCGGGACTTATATTCTGATTAACGAGAAAGTAGTGAAGGCACTATACCCCATTCGGTACGTTCTTCCCCAAAAGCACCATTCGAACCGAATGTGTAAACTATCCCTCAGACAAAGTTGAACTGATTTTGATGAACGACAACACTAAGGCAGCATTAATTGGCAAACAACATGGAGCGATCATTTTTAATTGCCAGTCACCGATTGGTAGAGTTCTTAACGGAGTAATAAACCTTCTATTGAATTACAAATTGAAAATGTTTATTGAAAATGTTTATTTGTTAATAATCAACCGATATTCTTAGTAACCTCATTATAAACCGTGGGAAATACTTAATTGGCTTTTTTGTCTTGATGCGTCCCTACAAAGGGCTTTAATGAATATCAGCAGGACAACTCTCATGGAACTACGAACCGAAATCAACCTATGGATGAAACTTTTGGACAAATATAACGAACATAGCACGCCTGGAATCTGTAGCAACTTGTAGCTCTGATGGGTAAGCTCATAATGTCGGTTTCAGGGAGGACTAATCGTCCAAGTAAAATATGCACGCTGCAGTTTGTTGATGTTGTTTCATCGCCTCCTTCCCTTTCCTGGGATCGCCCGCCCTTTTTCAATCTTGCCAGATCAAATAATGGTCGCGCAAGATTCTAGGCTTATGTGTTAAACGCTCAAAACTATGTGACCTTTTGCACTATACCAGAATTTTAAGACAATCACGATTTTTTTTTTTTTTTGTTACTTCTATAGGAGAGACATTGACCCACAATCTGAGGACAGCCTCAGGAAATTGGAAGGCAATTTACATTACTATTTTTTGTCGTTAATAATAAGTCGTTAAGGACACACATTTTTTGGGTGAAGAATTTTACTGTAGTTAATGAACTCATTCGCCTCTATAAGCCATGACACGGTCAAACCAATGCCATAGAGTATTTTTATGGAATTTTTAATTAAATGAATAAAATTTCACTATATAAACAAATTATTAAAAATGCATTGTACGCCCACCACTTGTAGCAGTTAACATTGCATTCATTCATAACATTCATAACATAAGCGTAAGACATCAAAGCCTTAATTAAATTATCTCACACCACCAGTAAGAAAAGAAGAAATATGTAATAAATCATTATAATCATTTCGCAGCTACTTACTGCTCATTTTAGTACGTAAGAGTTTAAATTCTTATTAACTAATAATGAGTTTGTTGTTACGCGATAATTACCCGGCTGACTGTTCCAATAATATGTCGACCGGTTACTGTGAGCAATGCATACCTGTCACATTTGCCATGTTTCATTATAAATAATATTATTAATGTTGGTTCGAGTTTTTGTGACATTGCTTAATTGTTGGTGGTAAAACATGGGCTTCTTATCACAATTAATTGACTTGAAAAATAATATAAAGAAACAGTTGCACGCAACGACAAAAATTCAAATACATAAAACTAACTAATAATTAACACTGAATGTGTAAAGAAATATATAGTTTTTCCTTTCTTCATATTGAGTTGATATCCGCCACTTATACATATATATATATATATATATGTATATGTATATATATTCATATCAAATTAATGATGAAATTATCACTGCGGGCTTTGACCAAGAGGAAATAATAACTTGCAATGTATCGCGAACGAAGGTAGACTTTATAGGTGACATAGACTTGGTTATAACACAAATAAAACAAGAAATTATTCTTTTCTTAATCATTGGAATGTGTGTGAAAATCACTTGTTGATCGTAGCTTCCGCAAATACATGAATGTGTATGAATATCTTTTCTATTAAGAATATTTTCCTTTTATTACCAATTATCATGAAAAAAAAATTAAGAAACTCTTTCCATATTTTTTTAATGCTTAAATCATCAAATCTTTCATTAAAAATCTTTCGTCGTAAAATGTAATTAAAAATTTCTTGTTATGATCTACGAAGATAATGTAGAGAAGAAAATCAAGTTAATAGTTAATAATAATTTTATAGCCATCATCATCACAGCGTACATTAAAACTGTCATTCAAGGACTAGAAGAAGTAGTAAAACTTGGCAAAACTTGGCTGCCGTAAACATCTTTTATCTACCAATCATGGGGTAAAATATGTTTTTTCACATAATTTCACTCTTTCCTGTTTCAACTTAGAGCAGCAAAGTGTTGCAAGCAACATTCAGTAAGCTTTTGTGTTATAAAATAAAGATGATTTTAGTTTAAGCAAAAAAAAAAAAAAAAAAAAAATTATTGTTTCAATATTACTTGTTTGCAAACACACAACATATATGAGAAGACTGAACACAATATATAATAAAAAGTTTAAATCAATCAAAAGGTTTTTTTTTTTTTAACCACAAGTTATAAATGCGGACACTTCAGTAAGAATGCGCTTCTAAGTACCGAAAGATGACAATACATGCTACTTTGTCATTACATTCGCAAACCCCTACATAATTGGAGCTTAAATAAAGATTACTAACTATCAGCGAAGTTGTCTCATTTCTATTACCTAAATCGTCGTACAAGCGTTCCTCGCACAAACGGATCAATTCGTATCGCGTGTTATATGAAACTTTTACTTATTTACTTATTTAAGATAAGCCATAGAATAGTATAATTTAATCCTAGATATGATATAAATCAAGCCAATGTGATCTATATTGGTATCGCAACCTATTTTATACGAGACTTTAACATAACCATAAATCAAGGCAACATGCGTCGCATTATATAGAAATCAAGCCAAGGTAAAAAGTTTATCATATCTGACATATGGTCATCGTAGATGAACGTTATATAATAAGTGTTATAGGGAGGATCAGCATTAGGTACTGGATACCTAAGATTCGTTGTAAGCCGACGCTTGTGCCTTCCCAGTTGCCTTGGATATTGGATATCATTCATCTTAAAGCGAATAAAATCAATCTGTGCTTAACTATGATTTGATTTATTAATTAAACTAGAAACTGAATATTTATAATAAACAATAAGTTTTAAAATTAGTCAGCAATAAAAGTCAAAATTAATTACGGTCTTGAAGAATTACTTCTCTACTCGGAAATGACATGGAACTAAAAATTTTATAGTAAGATGAAGATTTTATATTAAGAGTGAGGATAAATTCGCAGTATTAATGAAAGTCATTGAATTTTTCCTCTCAAGATAACTAATGTAGAAATCATGAAACGTTTTAAATTCAAACGAGATCAGTATTTCTAGCCAGTCCGTAGTTGAAAGTAAATTTTGTAAGAAAAATCTTATGTCTTTTTATTAAAAATTAATCTAGATTTGAAAAGTGTTTACTAGACTTTAATGAACGTATGCTAACAAATCTGATATAAAAAAAGCGGTAAACCTTGGGTTAGTCTTTCTTCCTTACGTTAACTACGCGATTTACGATGCAAAGAGGATCTAAGTCTTGTAATCGCGTTGATTAAAGGAACTAAAATCCATATCAGAGGCAACGAGAAAGGAGCGAAACTACTTGGAAGCGGAGGTTTTATTAAGTACATATAAATACTGCTGACAATTTTGAGGTAATGATGCAATTTTTTTACAAAACATATTATGTCAGCTGACGATAGCTCATCACCGAATTGTCAGGAAGTGTGAATTTGATGTATAAACGAATAATCGGACAGCTCAATACTTTGTAGACTATTTAACATATACTACATGCGGCGCTGAAACTTCTTGTCATATTGTAAGTAACACTACAGACTTCTGCGGGCACGGTCGCGGGCACCATTTTCTGTGGACTTAACAGCTTTGCTTTAAATACGAAAATTGACATTGAACAGTTCTCCTGTGACCGGATTGCTCCGAAATACTACAAAGAAAATAAGGTCGACTACTCTTATGACCGGTAAGACGATTGGGACTGTTAATTACACATGGTTACAATCTTTTGATGGCGACTGCAACAACTCCTTAAACCAACGTCTTTCTAAATCAATTTCGTCCGGTACCTAAAGCCCGCGTGTACGCAATTAAATGAGGCAGAGAACGACAACAAATAAGGTTTGTAACTAATTATTTCCGAGACGCAAAAAAAAACAAAAAAAATTACCATAGAAAAATAAATGGAAGTAATTGTATAGCGTTATATAAATAATTTAAAAAGTTACGTTACACTTACACATGAGAAGCAAACAAAAAACGCCGAACATTAGTTTTTGGAAAATAGAAGACGTACCTGTAAAGAAGCAAGAAAATTGTTGTTAATTTCATGCAAAAATGATAGGTTTGTTTATTATTCTTGTGTTATGTACGCATAGAGAAAGTAAAAAATAAATATTTAGAAAAAATAATAATCGAGAAAAATTTCTTAAGCCCGTCAGCAGTGATCGGCAGCAGTGTAACTCATGTTCTTTGTTAGTTCTAGAACTTAACAAATAAATAAAAAATGAATACAGCTGACGACTGCTTCGCATATATCTTGGGCCATTTTTGCAAAATATTAATTTTTTTTTTTTTATTTAAATACAATCAATCATTCAGGGCGCGGCCCTTATCCGTATGATAGAGCGATGGTCAAACAGACGTGAAGAAAGGGAAAGAGATAGGCAGTGGCCGCAGGTAAGGTAAGTGTTACGCCTGTTACGCCTGTTACGCGACTGAACACTCCCTACAGCTACAACCAAGTATGCTTTACCGCGCTGAGATTTGAGCCTGCGAACACAGATTTAGTGATCGCGATAATTATATACTCGGCTGCTCATGAACATCCATCGGGCCATTATCACCGAAGTTATCCTCAAGGTAAAAAAGGTTGTCTGGATATTAAAGTTAGCCCTACAGTATGCACTGAACATTTGTGAACGTTGCTTGTTCTATTTCCGGCAGTTTGCTGAAGTTTTGTTGAAAACCCCTATTTCAGTGTCTTGAAGCAATGAAATCATTTGCAATATGTAAGCATCGTTATAACATAAAAAATACGTTATTTTACATCATCGATCGCACCTATTAACACCAGTGTTGCCATTCTACAATGGGTACCGAGCGAGAGTCGCAATTGACGTAAATAAGACGAACATTACTGAATTAACTTTCTTCCAACGCAGAATTCTTCTTCATCAAGACAACAGTTGTAGAGTGAAGAGTGTATATGAAAATCTTAATGTTTTTCAAAAATTCTTCTAGAATTGATTATTTTCTTAGAAATGTATTTCACACCCTCCTCTGTCTGTTAAGTGAAATGAAAATATTTTTCTTTTTTTTTTTTTTTTTTGATTATTTTAAGAATTCGTATTTTCTTAAATTTCTTTCTAAATTTAATACAATTGGTTACATCATCTGATAGCGAAGTTAATCTTGAATAGAAGTTCACGCTTTCCTCCTAAAATGTTATCGCTTTGTTTGAATACATTTTGTATTTTCCTATTTTTTTGTGCTATTGTCTGTGTCGGTTTTTATTCTTTCACTTCATTTAGATTTCAGTCCGATTGTATGTGATATGAACCAAATTGTCCTTGCTTTTTCTATCTCTTAAACTTCTTCTGTCATCTGCTTAAGTATTATTAGAAACAACAGTTGAAATATTTGGTTATTGATGTTGCTATTGTTGTTGTTGTTGCTGTTGTTGTTATTATTGCCGTTTCGTTCATTTGACTTTTTGTAAAATCTTCCCATAAACAGCATAGCACACGCACTATTAGAAAATCCCTTAATTTTTGAAAACATCATCCCCTCATCTTTGAATCTTAGATCGCCTGCACTCAACGTAATTTCTCTCGTTGGTAATAAATCAACCAAAGTCGACATTAAATCTTTCCATTTCTTTTTACATAAGTATGTAAGTATTTCTCATTTTTAGTTATCTATAGATATGCGTGCTGTATACCAGTGTGCGTAACTGTTCACATTTTAATGCTTAAAGTATTTCCTCCTATATCTCTTGACTAGTTTTTCATGATAAATATCTCTAGCGATGCTTGCTGGCTCGCTTGCTTGCTTGCTTGCATTTAACAACCATGTATAGAGGAGAATTACTTTCGTTTGGTATAATAAATCCATTAAAATAAAATATAAGAAAATTCATATACACAAATATTCCATTACTATACTCGGCACACACACACACACACACACACACACACATACACATACACGCGCGCGCAAACACCTCTAGCTTGCGTCGCATTACACACTATTTTACCTAGTATCTTACATTTGATCAATGTCCATTACTAATCACTAAAAAACAGGTTGATCAGAGAAAGACCTTAGTATCTTGTTTGTTATAAATTCTATTTAAAAAAAAAAAAAAAAATCCGTACACCTTTGACAGACTCTTGAATACCCTTCATCTCTAAAGCAGGATATATATCATATTGATTGAACATTTTGTTAACGCTGCGCTAGTCCTTGTACTTTGCAAATTGCAATTCTGGCCGACGGCGGACGGACGGACAGTTGTGTACATATTAAATATAGGAAAACTTTATTATTGCACGCATAGTTAAAAATTAGGAAAACTTTAAACCTATTGCTGGACCTTACAATCGAACTGAGTAAACATAGGAGGACTCTCCCGACGTTCTTGGTAGCTGGTAGAAAAATTAAATCAATTCATTAGAATTCAATTTCACTGCTTGCTAATCATTTTGTCATCTTCTCATATTAATAGTCATTTGAAATATAATAATAATTAAGAATGCAAATGACTTTTAATATTCGTTGCTATATGAAAATATTTGAAATATGAATAAATTATAAAAAATATATTAATTAATTATAGGAAAACACAGATAAATAAAAAGAAAATCATTATAAATAAAATACTTATGAATATAACTCATATTATTAATTTTTTTTATACAATTTTGAAGGTAGTATTGCGCGAGATGATTTGAAAAAAAAAAAAAAAAAATTCAACACAATTTCAAATTCTATGATGCTATGGTATTTGTTGGCGGCAGTCCGTTATATTAATGAGAAAAATATAATTAAACAATCAATTATACCTTTACTTAAAAAAAAAAAAAAAAAAAAAAAATCATCTATTGAAAGTTGGTTGCAATTTTGACATAACGTAGCCGGATTTTCTAAAGGCGTAATACAAATAAATTTCCGAAAATAAAATGCTTAATAACAGAATTTAAATATAAATAAAAAGACAAAAGTACTAAATTGATGAGTTTGTCGACTTGTAAGTAAAAAAGTAATAAAATATATACGCAAATGCACTATTGGTTTTAATAAAAGGCATTTTTCATCTGTTTACTACTAAACTGAAGCCATCTTAATTTTGATGTAGAAAATACGTTCGGAATACGCTCGCGATAATCTAGTGTGATCAATAAGGCTTAATCCTCATTATTATTCTCGTTGCGGTCAAAAAATTGATTAGCTATCATGATATTATAATGACTATTAATTAATTAAAGGCATTTTTATTCATTAACAAAAATATCGCATGTAGGAGAAGTTGCGGCACTAGTATAAAGAAACATCAATCAACAGCAAGGACGTAGATCCCCCGACTGAGTTAAGCAACATTTAAAATTAAAAACTTAGACTAAAGATTAAATAAAATGTAGAGAATTTTAAAAAGTAAAAAAATTTATATATATGTATATATAAATAAATAAAAGAAAACTAAATTAGAAAATTGTTTTGGGCAACCATCCACCATTCAATATCCTACATCAGTCTATATTTATAGGAAAGTGGTTGGGTCCGATTCAAAGTGTTTTCAACAGCATTCGTCTTCTTGGAACACGGATACGTTAGTGTATTAAATTTCATCAAAATATCTGAAAAATTGCGACCTCTAGGTTGAACAAAAGAAAACAAGACGGACAGAGAAGCTTAAATCGATGCGAAAAGTGATTCTGGATCTGGGTGTAGCGTAAATCGGCACAAACTTAAATACCTTTACTACAGGATAGAGTATATGCTGCATTAAAAGGTCAATATTCTTTAAAAAAGGACAGCATGCTAAGAAATGGTTTCAGTTATGCAATGAATTAATAATACCCTGCAGCAACATTATTTAGTATATTGGGGGATCCTAGACGCCATGTTGAAAAATTATAAGCTTTACCTTATAAGATACCTATAGGATACTTTCAACAGTGAATTTTGACTCGTAAAAATAAAATCTGTGCAGATTACATATTGGGTACGTTGACCATGACAGGAAAAAAGCCTCATCAAATACGTCCTTGAAAACGAAGCAAGAAAATTTGCTCATGTAAGCAAGGAACGACTCCATATTTGCCTGAACTTGCTTGCTTGTACGTAGAATAAACACTGACAAAGGGTCCCTCGATATTATTAAAAAGAATTCCTTTAGCCAACAATTTCTATAAGCCACTGATAGAAGATGCAATAGGTTTTAAACGTTTTTACGTCGACGCTACTGGACTTTCAATCCTTTTGTAATTTTTTCACATTCTCTCTGAAAAAATTTAATTAGCTGTGGCATACGAAATAGTTATGCGTAAATTCTCTAGGATTGTCATTTGCGGGTCAAGGAACATTCCGGCTGGAGTAGCTTGGTGATTAGCTAATATTGCCAATGATAATAAACTTCATAGTCGTTTTCAAAGTTCAAACTTGAGCGAACGCGCAAATATTTGCTGCTTTCATAATTCTTTCCGAATTGATAAGAAGAAGTTACCCATAGTCACACATAGGGTAGAAAGAAAATAACTGAAATAAAATTTTTTATGACTACACTCTTACATTGCTAGATAGCACGGGTTGGCATCATTTAATTAGCTGATTAATCTAAAGTTTGTAAAAATTCTTACATAATACGACAACTACCCCGTAATATTTGAATACCAAGAGATATCAAGTTTTTCTCCGCAAGGGTTAGATGGTTTTTGAAAGCGTGTAAGATGACAGTAAAAGATCACAAAAGAAAACAAATATATTATGGGTAAACTTATTATATAGAATAATTAATAATAAAATTGATTCTCCGTTTTATTGCATATTGAAAAAAGAAAAAGATAAAGAGAATACAAGAAATTACTTTTCTGTCAAATTGTTATATGGTGTCACACTCTCTCTCTCTCTCTCTCTCTCTCTCTTCAATTCACACATACTTGTGGTTCCACCAATTGAATATTTATGTAATTTTCAAATAAATAAAATCGTAAAACTTTTAAACTTGACATAGATGAACCCCTTTACTTTTTTATAAAGATTCTCTCGCTAGCATAAGCCAACAGAAATAAAAACAAATTGAGAAAAACACAAACCCACATAAACCGGATGCCGCTGGTATACACATGTATTACATTACTATACGCATAAACATCCCTTTCCGTTTAAATTGTTAATTTTTTAAACCCCATCTTAACACATATTTACATCAGCACTAAACACCATTTTTTTTTTAAATATTTTTCATTCATTTGCTTTTATTGTTATTGCGTCGCTTTCTTACAAATATTTTGCTATGCGGTGACTGAGAAGATGGAAGTAAAAATAACTCATTTAATAGGGTTACGTATTATATGCGTTAAGAAGTGAATTTGATTAATGCAAAGCTGTCACTGATATGTCACATGCATGTCACAGGGTGACATTTGACATTTTACCAGTAGCGCGTATAGTACGATACTCTTCTTAACGCAATACGGTTCGCTGAATGCGAATTTAAACGCCCGCTTTGCCAAGCCAGACATTTTGCTTGAATTTCATTTTTTTTTTTTCCTTTTCTTTCCTTTCCTTTCCTTCTCTTTTCTTATTTTGCCATGAAAGAATCCTTTGCATGTTTTTTTTTTTTCGTTTCGCTTTTTTTTTTTCTTTTTTTAATATAGAAAATTTACATTAAAATAATAACAAACATAATGTATTCACACACTCATCCTATTATTTACGAGGTAGAATTGGTGTTTCTCAAACAAAAATTCAAATCAACAAAATGCTCGACTAAACTGTACATGAAATATAAAGTAATTTAAGAATGTAAAGAGATGTCCGAAATAGGTTCTATATGTTAAGAAGAGGTAAGGAGTCTGAGTAAGAATATTGCTCTATAAATTTTTAAAGAAACTTCTTTGGGAGTGTTCTTCTAAATGGGTGTTCCTTTTCCAAAATTCGAGACTTTATTGTAAAGCACTAATCATGCACTAACTATTTAAACTATTATCTAACAAGTTTAGATGGAGCTTCTGCCACTTTTTAGGAAAAAATTTTGTTTATTTTCTGCTTATTTGTTCAGCTGTCAGCAGTTACTTACCATTATGACTTGTAATAAGGATATAAGTATAAGGTTGGAGTTGACTTAGCCTACATCAGTAAACTTGGGCCTACAGTGGCAAGGAAGATGTAACGAGAAGAGTAATAACGACAGTAAAGCTTGACAATTATCAATAACGCTATGGGTTAACTTTCTAAAACAAACTAAGAGAAAGGTCTACAGAGAACTCGTATAGAAAATATAATATGTACAAAAACTAAGCCCAATCTAATCTCTTTATTATTTCAAATCTATTTCACTGCCTTTAAAGTAATCTTCAAACTGAAATAATATTCTGCTCATAACGCCAAAAGTCATGATAATCGAAGAAAACTATTAACATAACCTTGAGTTTTGTGAGATTTTGGTATGGGTTTTCGGGTGCGCTGATGGATTCTTTCCGTGTCTTATGCGTAGATCCAAATATCATCTCTTGTAATAGTGCGTGAAAATCGTGAAAAATATGTTTTGCTTCTTAAAAAATCAAGCACAGGTGTAACACTAATGAGATTAATGATTTGAAATTTTGTCACTTATGTCTGTCACAGTGCTACCTAAACTAGAAGAAAAAAAAAACATTTCTGATATTTAATATTGCCGAGCAATTTCACTTGAATATTGGTCCCTGCATTAACTATGAACATCTAGTCTGTTAAGGCTGCTCACAAAACCGTCCATATTCGGCTAAGAATGCAATTTTGGAACAAAGAATAAATCTTCTGTTGAAACCCATATTAATCGGGAAAAGGAATGCCAGATTTTTAAATAACACATATTATGAAAATTGGGGGAAGAAGTTTTGAAATTTTGGGAAAAGTTGGAATTCCCTTTTTTTACACTTGTAGAAATATTAAAAGAACCAATTATTGGCGAAAAAAAAAAAAAATTTTGAGATTTTTTATAGATTCAAGTTTGTTTATCAATATTTTGCTGTCATTTTTATATCCATATATATATATATATAACATATATAACATATATAACATACAACATATATTTTTCTTTCCCACTTAACTTGGACTCGATAGAATGATTCCGCAATAGGGTTCTATTGGGTGAGTTAAAACAATATATACGCCTCATATATCCTTTGAATAAGACGAACATTTTTAAATTCCTTTTCGTTTAGTCCTCAAACGTAAACTAACACAAAGGACTCAACTTTACTATTCAACTATTACGTGGCTATTGGTTTGTCTTCATTTTGAAAATAAATTGAATATAAATCAACGTGTAAACACGCTTGTAGACGACTTATAAAAATGGCCATAGGGGATTGGCTTTTAAAAGCATGAAAGGCATGAAAGTTTTTCAATAAAAAGCAGTTATAAAAAAATTATTTCATATTTTTCATTAGAAGGGTAACAAAAAACTCATTCCAACTCTGGTATCGAACTTCTACTTATTATTATTGAGTGAGTACCATAATATATGTGTATTTCCATTCATGATTGCATGTAAAAAGCTTAATTGAAGACCTGCCTTTATTTTGGAGTAAAGCAAAAAGTGTTTATACACTAGGTTTCTTGTATTCTTTGCCTTGCACTTCATATACACAAAGAAGACTTATAAAAGCGTGCATGAGTGCGTGTGTTAGTGTGTGTTTGGTATTTTTAATATAACAAAAATATTTGTTTTATTGTGCGCTGCGCAGCTATTGCTGTTGCTACAGAAATTGTTTCCTTTTTTTTCAAAATTTTCTTGTGTCGTTGTTGACAATTTGACAATGACGACATTTGGGCATAAAATATTCAACCTATTTGACTGCGAATTAAAGTTATACCTATACCTACGTATGCTTGCTTGTATCTACATATATATGTAGACACGTATATATATATATATATATATATTTATGTAAACATTTTTTTCTTCATTTTACAAATCGGGGTATCTTTCTTTCCTATGCTAACAGTCAGCCACCATTCATGGTTTCAATTATTACTTAGCTTTGTGTTGTTGTTTCTACCTCACTCACTTCCTCATTTACTCTCTTTAGTAACTACGATGTTGTTGATATGATGTGGGAAATGTCACTTTCTGACAGTTACTAGCTTCTGCAATAGCACTTCACAAGTGTATCTTTATAAATATTTAATTTATTTGCCTTGTAGATGAATTTTTTCATTTTTTTTTTTCTGCTTTTTTTTTTTTTTTGTTTTGTTTGTTTTCTTCATCCGTTTGCTTTTCATTTGTTTGTATGTGTTCTCATATTTAGGGAAATCGCGTTGGCTAACAATTAAAACCTTATAAATTATATAAATACAGACACAATCTTGTTTTTTTTTTTTTTTTTTTTTTGTGAATATTTCCTTTAACTTATTCTAGTTTTCTTTTTCCCGCGTCTTTATTATTAGAATACTTTTTCGTAAGCATATTGAATCATTTGTTTATTGTATGAAAAATAAATGTTTTTTATTTGCTGGCGCCAAAGTTTTGAAAAATTATTTCCTGAGTTTTTATTATTGAACAAAATCTTAACAAATATGAACAATTTGTTTGGGTTGGCAGGCTGTCATAAGTTGGCACCGACAATAGCCTTAGTTTCGCATAAACAGACCGAAAGCACCGAACCACATGTCCCCTTAAATTGATTGTAAAATTTAGCGACTGGAAAAAAAATTATATGAAATACAGAACAAATGTACAGTCGCAATGGCTTCACCGCATAACCTTCTCTTTGAGAAGCTCTTTGCGTAGCACTTGTTTTTTTCTTTGAGAAGAGGATTATAAAAAGGCTTTGAAGACGGATTACAAACCACAAAACAAACATTTGTCGATCTGTTGTAAGCAGAATTTTGCCCCGAAAGTTTTGCTCAGAATTCCAAATTTCCCTTTAAATATTTTTCTTATCCCTTTTAAAAATAACCTTTGATGACGCTCGGAACTTGCTAGCTTTGACATAGGTAATTGGTAATAAGACAATATATAATATTTCCCGAGGACCTTTGAAAAAGGTAGTTCAAAGTCGCTCTGCATGGATTAACTAATATTTAATACACGCATTGGACAAAAGTAGACCTCAAATTTGATACTTTATTTACACAGACGTATGCCGCAAATGCTCCTATTTTTAGTCAGCTGGGTAATGCTTAGTGTGTTTCTAAACACTAAATTTTTTAATACTAAGTTCAAAATTTGTCGTAATCTAGGTCTCGCACCTTTCATCTCACAGCTAAAGAAAAGCAACCTCAGCTCTCACTATTTTATTGTTAATCTAAAACAGTTTATGTTGTTCCGAATTGTTCCGAATACTGCATAAATCTATTCCAAAATACGAAAAGCCTATTTAAAGCGACATTCCAAATTCGTTGTATGGCAATATAGTTTTCTTACTGATTTTCTTAAATTTTTTCATAAAAACTGTGAAAAATGTTCTTTTAAACTTCTTTGTTTTGCTTTTTCCATTGAAAAATGAATTAATTACAAGGAAAAGTATTTCAGCACATTGAAACAAATTTATCGACATTAAAAAGCAAAATGGCATATTACATGTAACGCCTACGCAGAGAACGAATAATAAAAGAACATTTATCAAGTTGTCTGTCCGCCAATAACTATTAATTATGTAAATTTACCATCTGTCTCGAAACTTCAGCTTCGCAGCTAACAATTGAGGACTTCCAGATAGTCGGAATCACGCTTTCCTTGGATATACCACTATCCAACCTATCCCTACCAAAGAGATCGGAGAGATAGAAGCCAATGACTGGTAATACTTGCACCATTCTTTTAATAAAGCCAATACAAACAAAATTACAGTCAAGCAGAACGATCCGTTAAATACACTGCCTAATATAATACTTTGTCGCCAAGCATCAAACGTTCGATCTTATTACCATATAATGCTCCAAACTTCATCAGAAGGGACTTGAAAAGTCAATCTACGTGACCCAAACTTGCTACAGTAAATTTCTATGTCATTAAGAAACAATTTTCATCACAAACTATTACAACCAAAATACTTTTTTTAATTAATATTTATAATAATTTAAAAATAAAAAAAAAAAATAAATTTCGAAACTCTATAATAATGGGTGGAATTTTGATGTCTTTGTATTGCTGTCTCTGCAGCTTATGAATAGTTGAAAAACACCAAGATTTAGGAAGCATTCTCAGCTTAAGTTGTGCGGAAGGAGCTATATTTGACGACCTTCGTCCCGTTTTTAATGTCAGACTTGATGCCAAAGGTGAAGCGGATGTTGTCGTTTTTACGGTCGGGAGAGTGTTTATTAAACACAAACACAAGCAGACGGACAGACAGGCATAACTAGATCGAAAATATATCCTTTATTGTATCTTCACCGGCTTTTTTTTGGAGGTTGCAAATATTGTAGCAAGAAGAATGCACCATCAGCCTTCGATGGTGGGCATAAAGGCCAATGTACCCCATTTTTAATGCCTTACCAGCAAATAAATTAATGAATAATTAAAAATTTTAAAAACGGTCCTAAAAATCAAATCTAGTTTATTTTGATAGGCGACCGTATATGTAAACATGTCAATCAAAACATTTTATATCTTTAACGGTGTGAGAGAGAGTGTGTAAACAATCAAAAAAAAGTCTCAAAATACAAATACATGACAAGTAAGACATTCGCGTCGAGAAATATTGCCAACAAATATGTATACATATATATATACAACATATAATATATAAAACATTATAATATCTTTACTATTTTGCAGCAACAACAACAACAATAATAATAATAAATCAACACCTTAAGGCACATGACACAATATAATTTGAATTTGACAACAACAACGCCTTCACTAACAAATAAGTGTTTATTGTTTTGCCATACGACACATGCACTAAGTAATATAGTTCAGAATGAAATATGCTCTGCATGCACAGAAACACACACAGACACACACACACACAGACACACACACACACACACACACACACACACAGATACACACAATATTTGTTAATAAATCAAAATGGCTAATAAAGCTGTTACCGGAGATGAGGTACATATTTGTAAGTAAGTGATGTTTCTTTTCAAACCGTACAGTTTGTGTATTTAAATGACACTCAATTTGACAGATGGCACGCTTGCGTACTATTCATTAAATATGAAAATAATTTTTCTTCTCCTTTTTTTTTTTTTTATTTTCTTTTATTTTATGTTCGATTCAATATGAAAAACGAAGTCTGATGATTGTATTATGACTTTGCAATTTCTCTTGTGACTTGGCGCGTCTTTTTTTTATATCTGTCAAGGCACAAACTGTCAAGAGATAAGTGCACACGTTCCCCCAATCTCTCTATCTATTCATTATTTACCTTACCCTCTAGCTGGTGCTTTCAAAGTGGATAGTTTCGCATAGGTGGCCACATAAACAAGCTGTGTTACGGCAAAAGAAAGTAGACTTGCAATCGCAGTAGTAAAAAGGATAGTCTAACAAGTAAAAAAAAAAGGGATATCCTGTTAAATCCTTAAAATTGGTGAGTAGGTCAATATTAGGCCAGAGATTTATTGAATAGTTGACAATGAAGATCAACATATAGGCAGTGACAATGGCACTGGAAGTTTTCGAAAACCTTAGGTTACCTTTTACTTGTTTATTGCTACGAAGAGTTGACTGGTCATCGAGTTTAATATCAAAGCCATGTTTGAAAATTTCACCGTTTCTCAAAATGGCGGACAAATCCTAGAAGTTTAATCGGGCAACATGTATAGCATGTGAATGGTTTTACTGTTACTGGAAAGACGCGCTTCACAGGTGCTTAACAAAAAAGGAAAACGGAATCCTAAGCTGGCATTACTGTGTATTTAAAACTTCATTGTGCACGTAACAGGCTGTGAAAATGGGTTCAAAAAAAAAAAAGAGAGAACCATTCAATATACCTAAGTGAAGATAAGAACAAAAAATCTGCTTCTAATTCAGTCACGGACCTTGAACCTATTATCTGTCCGTTTTATAGTTTCATTCAATGATATTTTTTTTGCTTAACCACGCTTTGAAGCTGCTTTATCGACAATGATGGAAAGGAAAAAAATACCAAGAACTCAACAACTTAAGAACTTAAAGCGATGGTAACTTTTTCCCTCGCGGAACACAGTCCACCATCTTTTTAAAAAAAATGGCAATAATGACTTAATAAACTCTTGGGAATTTTCCAAATATTGCTTTGCATTGTTTTGCATCTGTTGAATTGATTGTTTTTTGCTTTCATCTTCTTTTATTCCAGGTAGGTAGGTAGGTAGGTAGAGATATAGATATCATAACCAGTTTTATTTGCCTACTTAAGTACATTTCAAGCAAAATTACATTTTTACTTATTCTAATTGTTTCTCTTGTTATATCTTTAACTGAATTGCATATATGAACAACAGTGGCCGGAGATTATTTTACACAGCTACTAATCTGGTTTAAATAAAATACTTTGTTTGCACCACCACCACCATCAACTGGAGTTATTAATGTGTGCTCGTGTGAAAGTCAAATCCTGATGAATAGCATGTTAATTGTTGACAGACCAAATGACAGTCTCTCCGTTTGCTCTTCTTTACCTCCGTGTACACATATATATGGAAACCACATGTTCACACTGGCAGCTTTTCACACTGTTACTGTCAGTTTTCGAAACTAAAGGATCTTTTACAAATTGCAACAAATATGACATTTATCCTTTTTTGTTCGAAAAATATTTGGTGGTTGACTTTTTTTGATACCGCATCGTTTATGAAAGTTGCAAGTGTGTGCGTGCGTGTATATGCGTTTTTTTTTTTTTTTTTTGTTCTCCTGAAAAATTCTGGAAATTCATCATCTGCGTTTAGAACGTTTCATCAACATAATCAACAACTCAGCTGCCAGCATTTAACAGGAATTTCTAATTTGTTATTTTTCATATTTTGGTTTTTTTCTTCATTCGCATAATTAAAATACGATGGTGCACTTGGTTTTACATTCAATTTGTAACGACGATGAGAGGAATGTTTATTACAGTTTGATTATTTAGTGGGTTTTGCCCCACTTAATATCACCTCTGTCTACTTGTTTTGCTTTTATTCTCTAGCACCTTTGCACTCTTATATACTTGCTATGTTGCCCTTAGCATGGAGATCAACTTACAAGTGTTCGCAGCAGTCGGGTACTTGTACTTACAGCAACTGTTTTGAAAGAATTTTTTCGACTTTAATTTGAATGAAAGATTTTCCCTTCAAGGGACGCCGCACCTACACCAGTAAAGTATTAAAACTGCTCATCGGTGATAAGGAATCTTTCCAATGAACAATTGCTCAGCGGAAAAATTAAAACACATCTCACTACCTCTCTGTACATGTGGGCACGATAATGGTCAGAGAGGATTATATATAGAAAAAGGAAGAAGATCACGTATGTATTCTTTTAGTCCAACAAACAACAACAAAAATAAACCTACCTTATTGATTGCTTTAATACCTAATACTACACTTTGCCTACATATAATTTTTCACATTTTTCCAAATGATAATAAAAAAATAAAAAATTAAAAAAATGAAGAAAAATTATTACAATATACACATCACATTCAACGAAGGATGTTCGATATGCGACTCAGATCGCACAATATTCTACTTTTCATTTCAATTTCATTTTCTTTGCTTATTTTTCCCCGTTTAAGTGCAAGAGAGAAAAAAAGAGATTGACTTTTTGACAATTATTAGTTTTTGTTTGTTAAATTGTTTGTTATACTTTTAGAAGAATGTGCCTTAACGTATGCACATACCCAAGTGCGTGCAGGATACGCAGGAAGAGAGCATTTTCTACAACAAAATAAGTCAAAGTAATTTGCTCAGTTAGCAGCTTGGCTTTCATTTGGGAAAAAAAAAACAAAAAATAAATAAATAAAATAATAAAATTCATTCTCTACAGTGATGAATTTGTGACATTTTCGAAAAATTTTTCAACCAGTGGCTCATAATTGTTTTTTCTTTTTTTTTTTTTTTTTGCTTCATATATAACATGTGTGTGTAAATAGAGCTAATTATTTGCTTTCATTTTATCTAAACGATTCATTAGTTTTATTAACGGTTAGAGAATAAAAATACTGCAACTGTGCGAAACTATAGCACAAATAGACCAAAAAGTTCCTTTGTTATCGTTCACGCCTTTAAGTAATCGATATTTTAAAATTATAAGAACTATGTAAGAAGATTACTAAACAGGAGCTACCAGGAACCATGAGACAATACTTTTACAACAGTTTTTGTTGAGAAATATAAGAAAATTGAAAAATTGTTTGCTATCGTAGTTGTTTTGCCATTCATACTACTACTACTAATTGCAATATGTTAAGTTTGATTGACTTCTTCTGGGATTCATATATATATTTACCCTACATAACTTGTATTGCAAAGCCATATGAAGTTTGTGCAAATGTTTGCAATATCTAGAAGGATTTCAGATAGATTCAGCTTTTATTCTACCGGTCGAGTCAGAGTCGCCTTCTGATTTGATTTAAGCGTGTCTCTCCGTCTGTCTGTCCTGTTTTCTTGCGTTCATTCTACAGGGTATTTAATGGTAGGCCGCAGCTCACTATAGAGTTTTTACTTGTTTTATATGAATGTTTATGAGCGTACGTAGTTTTGTATTCTGTTTTGAACGATCGTAAAAGTTCTAAAACCAAACGATTAAGCGATTTTAATTGGATTTTTGATATCATTTTTGCTTTTTATCAGAATTGGTCCGGTCTTTCTTCTCTTCTGCAAACATGTTGCACTGACATAAGCTGCTTACAGCATCCGCGTCTAAATTGATTTTCTAATCCGAAAAATGGTTGTTTTATATTCATGTAAAAGATTTCAGACTTTCTCAAACTTTATAATACTAATCAATTTCGAACTAAGGCACACATCTCTTTCGCTACGGCATAGAAATCCTGAAAGGAAACTTAGGATCTTGAGACTGGGAGAAATCGTTGCACCTGAGAATAGCAAGGAAAAACCCATCGTTTACAAAAAAAATTTTGTACAATTTTTATAATTAATGCTATAACGGACATAACTGATAAACTCATTCCCTTGTAATTAAAAAACAGTGCGGCTTAAACTTAGGTAACAACCAAAACGTTTCCGAAATGTCATTCTAAACGCTAGAAACGCAATCAGTCACAATTTATTTACAATAGGAATGCCCATGTGGTAAACCAAACTTTAAGCTAATTGTGCTCCCACACGAAATCTCCTAAGAGGCCTACCCTTAAGACCGTACTTTATGCAAACTTTATATTTCTAAAATTTGCAAAAATTTTCATTTCTGGTTTAATTAAAAAGTGCCTAATTAAACATATATATTTTTTTTTTTTGTGGAATCATCAACTTATACTTACGTATAGTATCACACACAGACAAAAGGAAACACGGACATAAAAAATGTAGGAAATACCACAAAAGTTTTACATTATTTTGATGTAAATTCTTTTCCTCTGTGCATTTCATACAAAATCGACAATCGACCGAAAGAAAAGTTTACGAACTTATTATATATTAGAGGCAATTTTAAAAGTCATATGTAAAAGGTAGCCCTACCAGGCACAAAACATGTCAACAATAAACCCGAAAGAAAAAACAAATCCAAAATTGGTGGATACACGCCGTAAACCAAATAAATTCTTATGTGTTTTATCGTACATCATTTGCAGTACAAGGATATACTAAGTTTGTACGGATATATGCCACTTCCAGAAGGATTTCACCTTTTACTATACCGAGCTAAGTTTGTCTGTATACGTCTGTCAGCCCGTCCGTCTGATGCCAATCCATTTATTTTTGTTTTTAGTCTACATATCGCCACTGTTGAGATAATTTGATGAACTTTGCCACACCTACTGGTGTTGATCCAAAGACGAATGCTATTGAAAATGCTTGGGATCTGAACATTTGACATCTTCTTTTGAAAAGTCCTTATATCAATAATAATCGTATTAAACAAAATGCTATATGGTATTTAATACTGGGCCATGTCCCACTATATTATTTTTGCATGTTTTTTAAGTAAAAACTCTCTCTCTCTTTTGACTTTAGGGTTGTTTAACAAATCTGTCGAGAATTCAAAAAGTTCAATATCCTAACTTTCGTCCAAGGTTTTCATTTATACAAATAATAATATTAAATAAATAAAATATTAAAATAATTACACACATGTCAACACAGTTTGATGACATCTGAAATATCTATAAATTTTTTCTGTTAACATCATACAGGATGTTGTATGATATCATATATTTTTCCTATGTTATAACAATTGTGTGTTTAATAAAAAAACACAAAAAGAACAAAAAAAAAAACGTCAGTTGTTCGCGAACGGAAAAGATTCATCTGCAAATTTTACGCCATTTTTCAATATATGCGACATTCTCTTTCTTTTCGGTTTATTTAGCTATGGTTGAGTTTACTTATTTTTTCCGCTATTTCTTTTTTTTTTTTTTTTTTGCTTGCTTTTTTGTTTTTGTTTTTTTTTCTTTTAAGTTATGCAAAGTGTCGGTGGCTCCATTGTGACAACATTCATTCAGTTATGTTCCAAGAGCGCAAGTTCCTGTCATGTTCATGTCAACACAGTTGACATTTGAATGAAATTTTAAATATTAAGTATTTATGGTATTACTATAGAGGCACACTGACGAATGACGAAAGTTAACTTCTCTTTCTCAGGATGTGATAAATGTCTGTTAAAATGTATGATATCACATAAGGGAAACACCTTATAGACCCCTATATACGAATAGATTGACTAACTAATTGCATTCAATTCTTTTATAGGGGGTTTGGTTTCTATCCACTTTGTAATAATGTTTAATTAATGTTTCTGATTACTTTCAGACTAAAAACTGGCTTAACTTAATTCTCCATCTACAGTTAATTTTAATTTGCATAAGTTATTGTAATAGGTTTACAAGAAAATTTGCAATAGTTTGTGAGAACTTTCTGATTCAAAAGGGGAAACCCAAGACCATTACTGTATAGTGACGTTAGTGGAACAGACAAATATCGCTTTCCATTGATACAAAGTTGAACGGAGGGCCCGATGCATATTTCCATCCTTCAGTATTTGCAATAAATTACACACATAGCTCTAAAACGTTTGGGATGGGCCGACTATATAATAAGTCTTAACGCGTCAAATGGATATTGTATACACATATCGTTCTAAAGTATCTGCCTAAAGAAATTTTACCCTTTTACGATAAAAAAGCCGCGAAAAGGTTCATCAGGCGAATCCCAAGTACCTTGTGCCTTGAGTGTATGGAAAAAACGATAATTTTTATCTTTGTAGAATTCAATAGATGAACAAATATTCGGACGAAGATGTGGACAGACAAAGAAACGAGCACATATTCAAGTAGGCAGAAGAAGATTTAAACAAGGCGCACGAAACGAAGACGTAAAACAAAGTGAGCAGGCAAAGTAGATCAATAAAGAGTCAGACAGTGATAGTAGAACGTAGAGCAGAAAGTCGACAGAGAAAGAAATGGACCAACAAAGAATTGGGCAGGCGGAGATGTGCACATGTAAATGAAAGGAGTCAGAGGAGAGACGAAAGGATAGCCGGATGCACAGAAGATACAAAATTGAAGTATGAAGAGGCAGGAATTGAATTTTTAATGAATAGCTGGATGGATAGACAAGACAGATGATCAGCTTAGTGGTTCAATAGAAGATAAAGAAATTTGTAAATAGATAAAGAAAGAAGATCACAATAAACGAAGAGAGTTATATAATGAAAATCTATCAACATTTCGCAGTAACGAGGAATATGCGTATTTCTAGAGTGGGCATTGTTAACTTTCCCAAGTGCAATGAATAAATTAGTACTTTATCCATATTTCATTGATAATTAAGACTTTAAAACTGAAAGTGAAGCGTAAATAAATCTAATTTTGTTTCTTTGTGCATTGTTTTTAAATCCATTAAATAATTAAAAATGCAAATGAACTTTTAGCTAACGCTAACAAGTGTTTGTTATGCAAAATTTTCTCATTTATCAAGAAAATGCCGTCAGTATATTTATTTATTTTTTTTGACTAAAGAAAGAAAAAATTAACAACAAGAGATCTCTGATTAAAAATAAATGGAAAGATTAAACGCTTAAACTTGAAACTATCAACATAAACGAATATTACATTAGATGTGAATCGCGGTTTCAACTATGGGAATGCTATACACATTGCTTAGATATGATGCGTTTAAGGCCATAAGTGTTTTTGTCAAATTAAACACCGAAACAAATCTATATATAGGTTATTCCTTTGTTCCTGCCATTTGAGACTCACAATATCATTAAGGGACCAGAATGTTATGATTAGCGATTTGAAAATATGGCTTGTAATCTTGCATCAAAATAGTCAAAAAAAAAAAAAAAATGACATAATCGCGGCTTTTAGGAAACATCAAATTTGAACTAAAATTGCGGTAAATTGAAAATAAAAAAAATATATAAAATCACAAATCAGACACAATCAGAATAATGATCGGAAATGAAGAATGGCATTACATTGCTTTCGTGATTGCTCTCGCAATATGATGGTATATTCCTTCCGGTACATAACAATAATGAATGAAGAATGATGAAGTGTGAATAATAAATCTATTGAAAAATTATTATCTCTCTACAAATAATATAAAAAGATGAAAGTTTTTATAAGCTTGAAAATGTGCGATCTGAACATGTATATAGCATGAAGATATAGCACTACATAGAAATGCGTAGAAGTGCTTAGCAGAATTTCCATTTTCAGAAAATAACTGAATATCGGACTAAGTCACTAAGTATTAGTTTTTAAAGGCAATATAAAGTACGTAACAAAGATACGATTAGACAAACTAAAGATATGTTGAACGTTGTAAGCCACCGTTTACTACCGCGAAACTTGGGCTAGCTGAATACGAACCTAACCGCACCAGCTTAGGTGACGATGAACGTTCGGGATGGTCATAAAATTTAGCCACTGATGAAAACATCGCTGAAGCATACCAAATAATGGTGAGCGCTGTTGAATTATAGTTAGAGAGATGGCAGAGGCTATAAAATGCGTCCAAAGAACGTTTTCCAGTTATTCAAAAAAATATTTCGATATGAAGAAGCCATGACTACCATGCTAAACTTTGCTTATCGCACTTTCAACTCCAGATTTCTCGAGATTTGATTCCTAACAACTGTTATTTCGAGAGGATATTTCAGACAAAAGAATTTGGAGCAAAATATGTCGTCATTGTTGTAACTGAAGGCTATTTGACAAAACGTTGTATAAAAGGAAATGTTAGAGAAGTAGTAGACTGAGTGTATCATTGTGAAAGCGGACTACATTGATGAAATTTGCAAAAGAAAATCGGTTCTCATTAGCTAGGCTGGAAGATTTTCAGCAACTTTCGTTCTTGCGTGGAGAGGCCAAGTCTTTCTTGAACTGTGGTTTTTTATAAAAAGCTTTTGATTTCAAAATGTTTCTAGCAATACCTAGCCACTGAAGCATTCTAATAATTTAAAAATGCAAACGCAAATGTTGGGAAGAAATGTTAATTTTAATGAAGCGCTGGTTGCGTTTTACAGTAACCGTAAGATTCCAAATCCATAAAGGGGTCGACTTTGAAACTGAAATGTTTTCATTAAAGCCACGTTTAGCCGGAGTTTGTTTTCAAACACTTTCCACAATTATTTGGAATAATTTTCAGAGATGTTTACTCGTTGGTCAGAGGCTAAGACTTAGAGATGTGAAGTACTTGGCAAAGATGCAGAACCGATAAATCTCAATTTTATCTATTCCTCTTAAGTTTTGCGCAAGGTAAAGGAACGCTACATCAAATAAATGCTCGCTTAAAGAAACAATTATAATATGGGCACTGATAAATTTGATCTAATGTCCTGGTAGTTACCAGAAGCTTAAAGAAATGTTATTTCATTGATTTGCAAATGAAATTCATAAGATTTTATAGTGAATACTGCGTCCTGAGCGAACAGTATATTTCGTAAAGTTATAAATGAAGAGAAAGTAGAATAAATAAGAAAAATAAGTAACAGCAACGACAAAGTCACAAGGAAGACAGCCCAGAAGACCGTACTATTACTTAGGTTAGTGATAGAGTTGACAAATAGGACCAATTACAATACTGATCAAGTAACCACAAGTCCGATATAGGATTTTCTAACTCACGAAACCAGTTTCCCTAATTTCAACTGAATCTTAGGCAAAGAAAAATACGAGCTGAGATGGCATTATTTGGCAAAGCCTTATTCCATCCAACAATATCGTTGCATTACTGGCGGAATGTCAAAGTGATATACGAAACCACTTGCAGTAATGTTCCCGCGTGTGTAAAAGCAATAAATTATTATAATAAATTAAATTAAGGTACGTGTGACTTTTGCTTTTAAATTTGTTAATTTCATGTTTATTTATATTAAGCTTTTTATTTATAACCATTTTGTTCATTAAATTTCAAAACAAAAAACAAAAAAAAAAATAAATAAACAACCAAAACAATTAAGTATCGAGAAAAAAATGCTAATAAATTACTTTTATTCCATTTGTACAGAAAGCAGAGTAAAAAAAACAAAAAACAAAAAAAAAAGCAGAAAAAAAAAACAAATGTCAACAAATTATAATATTCACATATTTTAATAAAGGCATAAAATCACAAACGTTCTTATAAATTTTATTTACTACCCAAACACACAATTCACCAGCACATCACACGATATGAATGAGTGATGTATGATTGTATGTGTAGTGTACATTATAATTGTAGCTCGTGTTCTCTTCTTTCATACCAACAGAAATGATAGCGCATTCATTCATTCATTCATTGTCTTTTATGTGCATATGTATTCTGTCTGCTCTATATATCCGTTCTCGCCTCCTTCATATAAAAGCAGAGCACTTTGATGAACGGAATCATCACAATTCAGTTTGATGGCAGCTAAAATTTAACTGCTTGTAATTGTGGTCATTTTCGACGTTATGTGCATGTGCGCAAAAATTTACACAACATGCAATATACGATGTGTTCAAGTGACAATGAAAACATTTTACAAAGCAATTATTGTCCAATTATATGTATATGTTATGCATTTATGAATGGAAGTATTTTTTACGATGTTTATTAAAATAATTTCAAAAGCCATTAGTGGCGAACGATGACAACTTAAATATATTAAATATCTCCTGACTACTAGCGACATGAAAATTCAAGACAATCTCTACAGCATATGAATATATTTCTGAATCAAATTATCCTGTATATGAATCGTTTAATCGTTTGCTTCTTCTTTGAGAAGCTAAAGGAATCCAGAAGGGTTTCAAACCGAATTTGTTGCGAAAAACACAAAATAATCTCATCATTAGCTTATGGCTCATAGCGGATATCACTTCGTGAGCATATATTATCCAGAACTGTGTCAAAAATATTTCCCTAGAAGGACTCTTGAAAAACCTACTAAGTCCTTTGTATGAATGTAAGTGCACTCATCGAAAAATGTGATGTACAGTAGAAAACATTTGTCCTATCTATAGCACGGGCGAATACCGAAACAAAATCCTTGTTACCGAATATGGTCCGAAATAGTTTGTTGAACTGAATCAAGCCTCAATCCTCAATCTGCAACATTGTCGAACAGGGATTTTGCTGTAACATATTCTTGACAGTATCGTTGTCGATCGGCGAGAAGCTCGCCCAAGGCACGGCTTATCAAAAAGCCAGTAATCGTCTACTTGAAATTTTTCAAACCATCTTCTCGATGTTCTATCAACAATTGTATCTTTACGAAACACTTTCAATAAATTCGCATATGCTTTACTGTAGCTTTTTTTCTTCCTTTGTGTTAGACCTAACATGTAAGTATACGACGTAATATATTCTTGATCAGCATAAATACCGCAATCAGTTTCGATCTGTCTGTATGTCTTTAGTATTATTACTTATCGTTCGCCCCACAATAATCTCCTCAGTATTTTGTATAGAAAGATAAATATGGTCTTGAAATTTTTTTCACCATTTGCATCGGATAAGTCCGCCAAGAAGGTGGCCCTTGCCCCTTCTCTATAAGGCAAACAAACAATCTAGAAAAGTCTGGCGAAAAATGCAATTCCATAAATAAACAATATAGGATATACAACACACGTGACGCAACATATCATTCAATAAACCCGTAGAACCACTTTGACGTTGCGGAATAAATTCGGATTTTTTCCATTATTTTTCAGAAACAAAACCAGCGTCACTGAGCAATTTTTTTTCTTAAAAAATCGGCATAAGCAGACTAGTATCAGCCTAGAATCAGTCAGTGTTCCCAGGTCATCTTAAATGCGTTAGTGTTTACTCTCGTCGTAACTACAGTGAGTATCTAGTCGGCAAAAATATATGATTTATCGATTGGGCAGACACTTACAAAGCTGCGAAAACCACGATCCTATCCTGTCTCTTTCTCATTACTCGCTTCTTGTTTGATCGGCACATCAGACATCTCCTGAGTGACGGGTCCATATTGAAAAAAAAAACCTGAAAGTCAATAGTCGGATTAGAATGTCTTGAAATTTTGACATTTCCATTGAAAACATATCGATTCATCAGTAGGGGGCGATATTTAATTGTCATCCTTCTATCTTATTCCAAGACATGTTATATATCTGCACCTCACCAAACTAGGCATGGGTGCAAGCGACTCCTCGTTTAGTTTATCTATACGAGGAGATTAGGTTGCCACGAAAGAAATTCCGTCAATATGTAGCTGACAAGAGGGTAAGGAGAAAATGAAGAGTGGAATTTCGTTCTTTTTCCCAATTGCTCAGATATCGCAAAGCTTGGAAAAGTCGACTTCCACATGTGCGTATATTAAAGTGTTACTGAAGGGGTGTTTAAAGGTTTTTAAAAATATATTTGTACTTAGGTGGTAGACATATATCGCACTAATCTCTCTGTGAAATGTTTCTTTCATTAATTTTTTCATTTATTTTTCTTTTTCTTGCAAGAAAACTCAATTAAACGATAATTGTCCTCGAATTCTACTCTAATTGATTTATTTTCAAAAATTGTCAGTCTTTCATGTTAAGATCATAAATTAAATTGTTGTAGTGCGGTTTTATCGCGTAGCGTAAAAGTATATTTAAGACTAAGTGTGACATTTATTGTTCACACTTTGTTGTCCTCTACGGTGTTGTTATTTGCGTTGTTTTCATTATTATGTTATTGGTAGTGTTGTTGTAAATGCTGTTGTTGTTCTTATTACTTTAATGTTGTTGTTGTTGTTGTTGTTGTTGTTGTTTTTGGCAGAATTATGAATGTGTTTGTGAGCTAATTTGTTGTACATTTTTGCGCGTATCACGGGTCTTACACGTTCGTGTGTATTTGCGTTGGGAGTAATTAAACACATTTCTGGTGATTGTTTTCATTGTGACCAAGTTCAGAGGCCAAATACATAAAAGACCGCTGCTGCTGGTGCTGCTGGTGCTGTTGCTGTTGCTGCTGGTGGTGTTTCAGCCGCTGCTGCTGTTACTCTTTTGATGTAGCTGCTGTTGGGACTTGCATGTGTCGTTGGCATAAATTATGAGTTCATGTGGCTTGTAGTAACAACGAACATGCATGCAAACATGCATACATAAATACATACATACATACATATATATATATAACCTGCATACATATGTAGCTATAAACCAGTCAACATTCAAACGTAAAACAAAGTTTCTTTTTGTTTTATTACTGTGTTGAGTGGTGCGCATGATTTGTGGCATTTAAATATTCGAGGTTGTCCCACAAAGCTAATGAATTAACAATTTAAGCATAAGTATGACCAAAAAAGAAAAACAAAACAAAAAAAAACAAAAAAAAAACAAACAGAAAAACAAAAATCTGCATGTGCCCGAAAACACTTGTGCACTTTCAAAGGCACACACAAGCACACACAGAGAGGCCACAGTACGCGAGATAGGTCAGTGGCAGCTGAACACAGAGAGAGAGGGAGAAATGTTTATTGAAAATCACTGAGATTTATTAGCTTTGTGTTGCACCGATTTCCCTAACCAAGTCGAACCAAATAAGCAAAAAACTAACCAAAAAAAAAAAAAAAATTTATATTAAATCTTTGACTAAATAGCCATTAGTAGAATTGCATGTTGGCATCTAAACACTCTGCACACAACTGCATCATTAACACAGACGTAATCTGCATTTACATGCATGCATGCATATTGGGCATTTGTATGTGTGTGTATAAAGTTGGCAATAAACACACGCATATGAAATGAAAGCTTGAACTTTCAACAAACACATAAGAAATTTTAATTTATTACAAACTTACCATAAATTAAATCATTGCCTCTCGTTTAACGTTTCACGTTTCGCGTTCTAAAAAGAGCACTATGCGTGTGTGTGCAATTTATGTGTGTGTGTGTGTGTGTATATGTATGTATATATATGTATATAGATTTATTGTGCGGAAAATAATTCACGACACTATTTACGGTATACACCAGTAACAAATGGCAAAAACGAACGCACACGCAGTTTCACCTACTCACAGTGCAATGAATGCATGCATCGTAAATGCATTGGATTGCAACTGCTTTTCTTTGCGCATTAAATGCCAGCACATTATTTGCATTACGTAGCAATGTTAAACCAGGAAAATATCAACCATTTACGTTACACAGGCCAACTAGAGTCAGTTCATAAATATATATTTAATGTTAAATGTAAATTTCAAACCAATGACAACCACGGCAAACGTAAATCTTTATATTTGATACACCAGGTATATGCAGGCACAACATACCCAGTTACGTATGTATGTATGTATGTATGTATGCAAGATTTCTTGCCTATAGGTGTGGTAGTTATTAACACCTCTCATCTCTAAGCGGAAAATGTATTTTTCCGTTTAAATTTAACGTAATTGGAATTCAATTAAATTTTTGACGATCATTATAAGGCAACTAGTTAACGTAATTAGAATGAATGAAATGAAGTGAAATAACGTACAAAACACATTCTTTCATTATTTATTGAAATTCTGTGGCTAACTGACCTCCTGTAAACAATTTATGTATGTATCGAATACAAATTTTATCTACCTATCATAAGTTTTAAAAAATACTTAGGAGTGATGCTTGTAGTCTGTTGCTGTATGCATGATACGTACAGAGCTTATATACTTCGTTTAAAGCAAAAAGAGAGTTCGTCGATGAGGGTTAGCTCAGATCAACTTACAGTTGCAGTTTTCATGAGTAAGATTTACGCGCACACTGGAAACAGTCAGTTATCAAGAAATTCAACCATTTTTGGTCATCAGCGTGACTAGGATGCATTTGAAAGTTGTTCACAACGTCGATCTCTTCTCAAGAGGACGATCATTTCGCCTACGATTTCGAAATTTAATTAAAACCATTCGAGCGGCGTGTTTAGACCTCTCGAATCCCCCTATAGAAATAGAGATGTATCGTAAAAGTTTGGCTTTGATTTGTATTGGAAGAAGCACGATAACCAAAGAAAACATTTTGAAAAACTAGAAAATCTAAACAACGTAAATCAATCTTTTTTGTTAGATTAATGTTGAATTTCGTTAATGCTTCGTAAAGCACAATGCAAAGGATCCATGAACTTAGAGACGAGATAATTCAAAGTTGGAACTGAACCCACTAATGAGAAAGCACATTCAATCGATTCAGTTCACAGGAGTGTTGCAGGAATTGCCACCGTAGTATCCATAAGGATTTTTTTTTTAAAGATTTAATTACCTCTTTCTCGACTGTGAATTCTCCTACAGATGCATATCATTAAACTAACATTTACAAGTATTACGCATATATTCTATGCTTATGAAATTTAATCCACATTTTCGTTGAATTAATTTTAATGATTTATGATGAACTACTAATCAAGGAATAAGAAAACACAACAACAACGACAGCAACAACAAACATTAATGAGTGTTAACAATGATAACAGAAGTGTCGTATTGCAAGCTGGTTTTATTTATAACGTAAAAATCTATCAATTGAGAAAAAGCAAGAATTAATGATTTCTTAATAAATTTATGAAACCATACAGTGTTGCAATATATATCGTACATATGTATTAAAATGCATTTTCTCGCCCTTTCTTGACTGCTGCTCTCTGCGATCGCCGTAAGGCTTTAAAAGATGACTGGACAACATAAGCATGATTGTAATCCGCAGAAGGCGCTTAGTGTACACTTAGATGCGCGATGTTTGACGATCATGATGACTGGGCAAGTGTTATTTGCCGATACCGGCACAGACATACTTTAAAGATGACAATGCATCCACTTTTTAACACATCATGTAAATTGATGTATTCATTTTGTACAAACGATATCAACAAGAAAGGTGCAACAATGCAATGCATCATGCGAGCAGGCATTGTATTGTTGGTATGTCAACCATTTACAAAGAAACAGAACAGAAGAAAAGAAAAAAGGAAAAGAAAAGAGAAGAAAAGAAAAGAGAGCAAATACAACATATAACATTAAGTCAGTCAGTCAGTCAACAACAACAATAACAACAACAACAAGAGTAATAACAGCAAATGTATGATAATAATGACTCACACGAACATTCAATTGGAAAGAGAATGAATGAATGATCAATGACCCGACATGGTATTGCATTATAAAAATTTGCACATTACTGTGTGATCAAGGCACACCATGCAGCAAACAGCAAGCAAGAAGCAATATAAGCAGGCAGTAGCTAATTTCTGATGCAGGATCAAAATATTATTATTGGTGTTGTTGTAACATGTGCCAACGATGAGCAAACATTAATGCATTAATGCATTAATGCATGTTATACGATATATGTTATGTTTACTCAGACAATAATAACAATAATAATAATAATAACGATAATAATACAATAAAACATTGCATTTACATTTAAA
>NW_023998417.1:7994642-8056703 GCF_014805625.2 Glossina fuscipes
ATATATATATATATATATATATATATATATGAAATTAATTTGATATGAAATTTATATAAGCAAGCTCGCTTGATAATCTTACAATTGTATCGGTATCGGTATTTGTGGTTGTGGCTTTTCAGCTTTTGAATACAAACAGCAAAAGGGTAAAGCAGCAATAACATGCCTGATAGAAATTTCCATAATTTATTTTAATTCTTTAGAAATACGGACTCAAAGTTTCATATTAAAGTAAATTAGTTTTTAGATTTTTTGTTCTTGTTCTTGTTGTTGTTGTTGTTTTTATTTTCTTCTTCTTTTAGTCTGACAATGCGAAGAGATTCTCTTTTAATCTTGAAAACATTTTAAAAACCTTTTTACTTTATCAAAGCATACGTGTTTATATAATACGCTGTTAAACGTATTCTATAAAAATATTATTTCGAGCCTAAAAAATATTAAGCCTGCAAGAGTTTAAAATCCATATAAATTCTTTTCCATTTAGTATGTATGAATGTATATGTGTTGTTCTCATTAAATGGCTCAATATTTTTTCAACTATTTAATAAGTAAACTCTAAGGTATCGTAGAGTATTATATATATACATACATATGTAAAAACATATATGAAAATGTAAGAAAAGAAAATATGATATCGTCCAGCATGACGGTTTGACTTTATCTCGCTTAAATATCACCGGTTTTCACAGCATGACGTCTATCTTTTCTGTTTTAGAAAGATTCACTCACTCATTCACTTCACAATCGAACACTTAAGTACTACGCAGCAAGGCACACACATACTCAGCATGTGGCTTTGTTAAGCGTTTCGATCATTTACAGTAGTTTCCATTTTTTGTTTTTTTACTTTTTTTTATTTTTATTTTTTATTTTTTTTTTTTATTCCTTTCAATGTTTCTCTAGATTTTAGAGTTCATTCTGAATGCCTTTTCTAAATGCCTTCTCTTCTTCTTCTTCTTCTTTACTATTGAATATCAAGTTTCTACACGAAAGCTATACAAAAATTTGATTTTTTCGATTAGCCAGAAAATGTTAATCGTACAGTGTCGGACATACTCCAAAGTTTCAATACTCAAAACGACTTAAATATTTCTGATGAATATCATTAGCGTTTTGTTTTTTGTTTTTTTTTTTTTTTTAAAGACAATGAAGAAAACGTTATTTAATTAATTGCAGAACTTTTAGTTCTTTTTATGTTGAAAAATTATCAAACAACACGGACAACGACTATTCGTCTTTCAAACGTGGGTTTTTATATTTTAACTAAGATTGCCCCCTTATAATCCCCTTTAAATAGTGTTTTATTTAAATTTTGAATGAAAGCTATCGTGTCAATGTCTCAATATGTTTTAATGATTATATTTTATATATATATATATAAACATATATGTTTATATTATATAGTTTATCATTCATAAAACATATTGATTAATTGTGCACAGTGCTGCATATGTATATACTATTATAGCTTTATATGTATTGCAACCAATGTAAAGAGGAATTCTAGCTTTTCTTTAAAGTTCCGGAGAAGGGTAAGAGAGTGGAGAAGCTAACTAAATTAACTACTGCATAGGCCTAGCGAGTAACTAAATTAAGGATTGCCTATTTCTACTGAGAAGTTAAACTAACTACTGCATAGGTGTAGCAGCCAACGAAATTAACTACTTTCTGGACTTAGCCAACATCTAGATTAGTATTATAATGTACTCGCGTGTGCGGGTATTTTAGATTTGTAGAGATTTGCAAAATATCTTTGATTACCGTAACCATATCGAAATCAACTTGGGCTTGGCTTTCTATCTCTATGCCTGTTCGCCTCTCTCTCCGTTTGCGATCTCGAAAATTTAATTTCTGTCTGTCTGTGCCCGTTCTGTTTTTAAATCATGTTTACAATCTCAGGAAGAATTAGAAGCTGGTCTGAAATTTTTTGTTATTACTTCCATTAAGTTATATGAAGCAGGTAAGAACCATTTCCAAACACTATCCGACATAGTGTAGTTCCTCATTTATTTTCGTACTAAAATACCAAATACTAGTTTTCATGTCAAAGATCTTTCCATTGTTCGTTATCATTTATTTTTTTCACAAAATATTCATAATTAGGCTCCTTCTATACATCTAGTAGATCGCCGTCAAACACCGAAGCAGAATCGCTCCAAATTTTATATAAAACGGAGTGATTTGATTATATTTCTCTCGGCCTTTATAAGATAAATGGCCGGAATGCATCATATAATATCGATTTATAGATTTTCTGAGGAAGTCTTCTACTTGTATGTGCGCTAAAGTATTTAACAAGTGTTCGACTACTTTCATATCTTATCATTAAGTATTAGAAGCATATACAAGTTATAAGACAATTCTTTGCTTCAAAAAAGAAAAAAAATTATTGCACATTGAAGATAATCCCCATCCCTAACCAATACTTTTGCAAGTCAAAGTGAAAATTAAAAAAATTAATGCATTCTTTCAACAGTAAACCGTTATAGACGTTGTTTAAAAAATTATGTTTATTTATACGATGTACCAAATATCAAAATTTGTTTTTGCCTTTGAACCATTTCAACTGAGAGTTTAACACCATCTGCATTTTTGGATAATCCGGGAGCGAAAAGTTTGTCAAAAATATTTATTAAAAAAAAAAAAAAATTTTTATATTTCCTTTATTGAACAAAAATTAAACAAATTTTACATTATCTGCCTCCCAAAAAAAAAAAGAAAAAAAACAAAAAAAAACAAAAGAAACTCAAAAAGATCCAACAATACAAAGCACAACACAAGGAAGAAAACAATCGACATATGTCGCGACATTTGAGAAATTATGAGTGTTTTTACAAAAATCATTCTAGTCACACAAACGGCAAAACATCAAAAATGATGAACAGATAACGATTTACTCACATGATATATAGCATGGCTATCGAAAATGACCGAAGGTCGATGTATCTCTTCTGAGAGAGTAACAACAAAAAAAAGAAAAAAGCAAAACAAAAATAAGGGAAATTTTCGATTAAATATACTAAAGGTTTGTGTACTTGAGATTAAAACAGATTAATAACATTTGTTATGGGCATCGTTTTAGTCGTCAATGCACTGCTCTGTTGCCTTGCATGTATTCCGACAATGGTAAAACGATGCGTCGTAATTGTTGTTCTTTTCTCAAAAATATTTTATTCATGCGCAAACGAAATCTCTTAAAAAAAATAAAAATATGGTTTACTTTTAGAAGTCTTTCAAAACATTTCCTCAATCGTTCGCTGACATCATTTCCCATATATTTTGATCGACAACAAAGGTTGCGCTTGTGCCGTGACACTTATTTGACATTTTATCATTGAAACGGTAAACATAAGACCGAGGGAACTGACCGTAAGACCATAACCACCTCAATAAATCAAAAACGTGACAGCTTCATTCAACTCAAGTGAATCTGCAAGAGATCAACAGGTCAGTGAAGCACCTGTTTTACCAGGATAATGTATATAACATAATAAGGCAAAGCTTTCTAATAAACAGAAAGAGATGCAAACTTGTTTATCTCTCTAATATGAGCTAAACTAAACTAAAAAAGCAAGTACAGTTATTTCTATAATTAAAAAATGATTTTTAATTTAAAAAAATTATATATATAAAATTGAATACAAGTTTGTCGTCATTTTCTCTTTTGCTCTGAAGCGCATATTAAGATTCTGCACATACGACCCGCTTTTGCAGACTTTAGAGCGAGCACTTATATTTGGCGCGCTTTTGTATTAAAAGCACTTATAACGTTAGGTAATAATTTTAATTTATTACTAAAAATTTCCATGTGCAAAAAAAAAAAAGAAAAAAAAAAAGAAAAAAGCGTTAGTTAAACGACTAGTTTTCATCATAAAATTAATATAAATTTTAGAAGATTTCTTTTAGCCTTCACAAGTTTAGTTGTCTAATTAATTTTCATAACCATCAATTTGAACAGTTGGTGGTAGACATCACATAAAATACGCCATTTTATAGCGCCATCATTCAATTGGAGGCCTTACAGTTTCACTAAGCTCTCACTACAAAAAAGCCATATGAACACATTAACGCAAAATTTTACATATACATATGCCTTTTTAATGTGTATGTCGAACGCGTATACAAACACATATGCAAACATACACACACGCACACACACACACACACATATATATATATATATATATATACATACATACATACATGCATACACTCTACGCTTTTTTCTCTCCCTCCCACCATGCTAACGCTTGCTTCGCTCATAAGCAATATTCTTCTCTATCGATTCTTATGCACTTTTGTTTCGTCGCTAAGCCATAAATTCACACTTGCGTTATTCGCTAAACGTTCATCCATTAGTCTTGCAATCATACGTAAACACATACGCACGCATACACACACACACACACACACACACCAACACACATGTGCTCACATACAAATGCGTAATAACGCAGCAGAATATATAAGAAGTTTATGCATAAGCAAACGCATTTGCTGATGTTAACCGAAAAGAAAAAAAATTGTAATTATGAATACGAAGTAATTTAGCAAAAAAAAAAGAAAAAAAAAAAAAAATTAATTACTTCAACATGGTGCTTAAGTTTAACTTGTGTCCGGTAGCTATTTTCTAAATACACTTCTCGCTTATTTACTTGCAACCTCAAGTAAGTCAATTATAATAACGCGCTCTCAGCAGTGTAATTCTTTCAAAAAGATAACCTTTAAGAGAAGTGGCAAAAGATATCGCCAAGATAAAGAAACATAATTATGAAGTGAACATCATTTGTTTCTTTAGACACTTTATTAACATTCCAAGAAGACCAACAGCAAAAGCAAATAAAGAATATTATCGCATATAGGTAAGTAGGTATCAACAGGTAAACGCATTTCATAAACTTGGCTAACTAAAGGCTTTTTGATGATCGAATTAAGATAGTGCAGCAGTTTCTTCACCAACCCCCCTACGTGTCTCGCTGATCAATTTGATGACTCCAAAAATGATTGAATATTTCCATGCAAATTGATTGCCAATCCAAAGATTAATATGACCATAATCTACAGCAGAAACGCATTATGAATTTAATAAGAAGAAGAATGAGGGAATTATATTTTTGCCTTTTTTCCCGCTATTCGGAGCCGCTTGTCGGGAGTAAGTTTTACATCTTCATGACGTCAATCATCTCTTACGACTTTCAAGTCAAACTTATTTGCTCTGTTTGTTCTTGTCTATTTTCGGTGTGGCGAATGAGGTGTGGCGTATGCGCTTTGACTTTTTTGTGTGCCCATATAAAAGCCATTATGTAAATAACATATGCTAGAGATCGAAAATTTGCCAATATATCAAAAAACAATAGAACGTTAGACGACAATCCTCTAACACTGTTGTAACGATTTGTCGACTTGTTCGGAAAGAATTGAGGAGAACTGAATACTGCATAATCCTCGAAGCATGACTAATTATTGCAAGCTACTCATATCAGCGAACGCATATAATCCATTACTGTTTATCGTCGATCGTATGAGCGTAAAACGACAAGGTGCCTGTAACAATTGTTGCAACATTTTTCTCAATTGACTGTTATTTTTATTTATTTCTTTTTTGGGACACGATCACCACATAGCTCTTTAACCATCAAATGCATGTAGAAAATGCCATTTATTAAAAAAATTGAAACATCGCTTTGCGTTCAATAGCATTCTTTAATATGTCCTTACAGTCTGTTCTAGTGCTAGATATGAAAATTTCCATTGGCATTTGTTTTTTTTTTTTTTTTTTTTGTTTGCATTGCCTCCTGTGCATAATTTCTTTGTTAAGTTGAAGAAAAATTCATGAGCATGCAAATTATTGAAAACAAATAACGTGATATTGATCTTGCCGACAACACAGTATTATATCCACGATACACACACACACACACACACACATTGGTGCTCTAGGCTGGTATCTGTCGCTGCTTTCCCTTAAGTTATAATTATACTTAAATTGCGCGGCACTTTTTGTTACACGTTTTTTTTTCACGTTTTTCTTCTTCTTCTTTTCTAGTTAAATTTTTTACAAAATATTCTAAAAGCTTTAAAAGCTAAGAAAACAAAAAATAGTTACTTAAATGGATAAATATTTGTTCGATCTATTAAGAGTAAGTGGAAAACATTCCTCTCTTAAACCGATATACAATACAATACATCATACAATGCAATCAATAGATCACAAAGAGGAAAATATGACAAGTCATCGGGCTAAACAAAAAACGCAATAATTGTATAATGTACTTAAGGTTTTTTTAAGTGCGAAAAATACAATATTTTTGAATATATTTCTATAGAGAAAAATTGCACTTTCTTTAAATGTTAGAAGACAATACCGTACATTATGGTTTCATCGCAATTTAAGCACAACAAACATTTAAAAAATCAAGGAAAAACGAAGCGGAATGATTGAAGCGAACTTGATTATAGTTACTCAACCCATAGGTCCATAAAGATATGTATGTGTGTGTACACGTATGCATATGCGTGCTTGCGTATGATGTTAATGATGATAAAAATAACATTAAAAATGAAAAAAAAGAAAGAGTTGTGCGTTTGCTGCACAGTTTTAAGCGAGAAAACAACAATACGTTTTTTTTTTTTCGTTTTTTTTCCTTTTTGTTTCTTTTTTTAAATATTTTATTTGTGCCGCTTTATAAAGGGCAACAATAGGCCGATCAATCTTTGTTGCTTGAGTAAAAGCGAAAAAGCAGAAACAATAACAACAGCAACAGCAAAAATAACCATCAACCAGCCATTATAGTATAAAAATAAAACTATCGTCCACTGCTTCTTTGCTCATATGTATTGTATAAGCATTGTGATGTCTTAGAAAATGTCTGGCTGTCACCTAAATGCTATTAACCTGATTTTCAAGATTCTTAATCAATTTTTAGTCTTAATTCGTTTCACGATCAAAATATTTCTCTCACTCTCTCACTCTCTCGCTTTCTCTCTATCTCTCTCTGCTAAGCATTCACAAAAGATTTCAATATTATCAATTCGTAAAATATCGAAAAGATATGTATGTAAAAGCGCTACGAATGTGTGAGCGTATCCCTTTTTTTTCTTTCCTAAAATTAGAAAAAAAGAACACTCTTCTCCTCAGCTACAATTTCAATTTGTTTTGTTTTCAGTTTTTCTTTTCTTTTTTTCGGTTTTTTTTTTTTTTTTTTTTTTTGGTTTTTTCTTATTTCATCAAACTAAAAATTCCATTGATTTTGTTCTATTTCTTTTCACATCTCGAAAAATTAAATAATTTCATATGCCTACGATTCGATTAAAAGGTATTTGGTTTGAAATAATAGGCGTTTTAACGGATTAAAATTTGCTTTTTCCATTTTTATATATGAAAAGAAATTCTTCTAAGAATATTGTAATTCTTTTCAAATCGTTCAAATATCTGACGCATGAATAGTTCATTTCAAGTGTGTGATAGTTATCACCCACAAATTTCATAACCTTAACCGGACATTAGGGACAAGCCATCGTACATTACTTGAATTACTTTCACAAGCATTAATACAAAGGTATGGAAACCAACACTAATGCGAGGGCAAAAAAAAAAAAAACTGGCATCGTACAGGCGACAAGGTGTACTAATGATTCCTTGTTCCCTGGCACGAAAAGCAAATGAAAGCAGAATTTTATAACAGGGATCGCTAACTTGCACAGAGTTTTCAATATTACACAACATATGCAGCTATATTTATTCTATTAAAATATTTTTTGAACAAATAACTTTGTACAAAAGTGTAGTTGATTTTTGTCAGAAATAATAATGTAAAGCATATCAGAAAATAATATCTATATATATACATGTAAGTGATATAATATAAATATTCTTACAGATGGGGTTTCCATAAAAACGCCATGAAAAATAACAACAAGGACAAATAACAGAAAGAGAAACTGAAAAATTTTAATATCAATAAATTAAAAAATCTCGTGAAGTTTGCTGCGAATAATCCTTTCGGGCAGATACTACGCTCTACCCAACAGAAATCGCTCAGAACATTTTCCGTTATCCGGACTTTCCTTTTTCATAATTTTCTTATTACTATCTAAAAAAAAATTCGGACGGAACGACATCTCATAATAATTTTGATTAGTATGTCAATACACGAAAAGTCAAATGGAATGTCATAGCCGGAAGAGCAGCAAAGCCAACATTAAATGGCGTAAAGATTTTGCGAAAAGGCGACTAGACTTTAATTTAATTTCGATTACATCACATTCCGTTCAGTTCAAAAAAAAACAACACTATTGAGAAAAAATGTTGCTGTGGGCGTCATATATATGAACGGTGCGGGTACTTGCTTGCTCGTAAGTTGCTATTCTTTCTTCTAAGCATTTTCTATATTTGCTTTTCTTATATAAAACGTAACGAAGAAACATGTCAAAGTCTACATGTCAATCAATTTATATAACAATTATTACAATAATTACAAGAATTGTTGTATTACATTCATTATACGCGCTCACTTCTTACTATCATAACACACAGAATGTCAATTATGTAATTATTGCAATAAGTAATTTCTGTCATTTTATTATTGGTTAATAATTTCAATTCTTCTTTCTATCTAACTATTGCGTAACAAAAAAGCGAACAACAAATCTACCAGCAAAATGCCTTATGCCAATTAATGCCGCCCAACAAATTATTTTAATTGCAAAAGCATTAGTTACTTATTTAGTTATTAATGTTTAGTACGCAACACCTTTACTGCCTGTTATATTATTTTAGAAATTCTCTGAAAACTTATGTCAATACAACATGACGCCAAACGTAAATTAACATGCATTGAGGTTGTATAGCCAGTTTTATGCTTATTTTTCTTTCTTTCTTGCTTTTTTTTTTGTTTTTTTTTGTTTAATCACTTAAATAACTTCAACTGCCTACATTCTCATGCGAAAGAAATCAGTAAAATCGTGTGGAAATGCAATATTTTCTAAAAAAAACAAAAAAAAAATCTAAGCAGTAATCAACACTTGTACCAATCGTGGTTCTTCTTGGAATGCTTTCCCTAATGAATGATAAATTGTTTGTGATAAATCAATGTTTTACTTCATAATGACTAGCATTGTGCGATGCAATGAAAGTTTCGTGTTGATGATCCGCAAGAAGTCCAGCGATAATCTTCTTTCTTTTTATTTTATTTTTTTTTTTTTTTTTTTTAACTAAAGACAGCAAGAATTATTTACCGTTTGAATGACGTTTTTGTTCAGTAAAAATTAAGAAGAAAATGTATTGGGTTACTCGAAAAGTTATTTCACATTTTCAACGTTTAAATATCGGATAGTCGGATATGTCCGATTTTTACGCATAAGTAGATTAATACTATCATATATATATTTAGCAGAAAGATTTCTTTCAACAGTAGGAGCATTGGTACAACAGTAAAGCCCATGATAAAAAGTCTACATTTCGATTGTCCGTCCATTCGGGCCTTAATATATGTTTTGCCCTAATTGCCGAAAGAAAGCAAAAGATTTTAAAATAATTAGAAATTGCGAAAAAAAAAATTTTTATTTTATTCACTTAATAGACGTTGTCAACGTTCTGAAATAAGTTGTGAAACCATTCATTATCCAGAAAAAAAAATCTTTTTTTTTTTTTTGAAGTTTTTGAACAAAATAAAAATACGCTAGTAAACCTTCATTAAGGCGGGCAATGAGTAGATAGAAGATTAAGAGCGAGTCGGATATTATCAATGCTTCTGCTAGAAGAAGCTAAAACTTTAGAACGAAATTTTCGAAATCTCTTATGGGTTTTTTGAAACTGCATAATTTACACATTTTTCTGTCGTTTCTTTTTCTTCTTTTTGTTGTCTTTTTGTAATATGTAAAGTAAAAAACATATATATATAAGTAATAGCGTCGGCTTTAGGGCAAAAAATCTTTGAATATAGCAGATAATGTTTATGATTTTCAGTCGGCAGAATGAAAGGTAATAATAAATAATTTGTTATTGTATTATATCTATAGGCCATTTCAAGACTTTAAAAGGAATTTTCTCAAAGTACGATCTTTCAAAGTCGGAGTCAACATAATTCCCACAATTCCCATTCACAACTGTATCTTTATCGATTTTTTTTAGTGTTCTTGAAATTCTCTACGTATTCCACTGCCTACAGGCATATTATATGTACACAGTATGAATTTTTTTCTTTTTTTTTGCATTCACTTACACTATTTGCCACAAATCTTCCTTATAGTATGACTTGTAAAAGAGGCTCCTTTTTTTTTTTCTTAATTCGTACGTACACCTGATAATCTACTCAAACGTTATTATTCCAAAACCTGTCCTTCCATCGAAAATAAGTAGGGCTATTGCAGTGTTTGCTTTTAAAGTAGAGAAAATAACCAAAATTGAGAGCGATGGCTGACTTTTAGACTACTGGCTATCCAAGAAGGAAGTTTATGGAATTGGTCACAGCTTTTGGTCCATCCCAACATTTTAATAATGATTTCTTCGAAAACGGTGTAAATAAAGGTTTCAGTAGGCAGAGGCATGCAAAGGTGTGTATTACCCTCCCACCCATTTACAAAGAAGGGGGATTTATTAAGTTTATTGCCCACATTAGAAGCAATCTACGCCTAAAAATTAATTGTTTATTAAATTACGACTTGCGTAGAAGATCTATTAAACCAAGTGAATTGAATGAATTTCAGCTATAACATATCTAAAGCAGATTGTAGAATTCCAAAATCCAAGATTTATCAGAGAGGGTAGGCAACGGGGCGAGAGGTAACCTTGGCTTCTAATAGTTAAAAATTTTCGTCTTATTTTCAGCCCTTAGTCCACACTATCTTTGTCTATGTTCGAAGGACATCACACAAGCTTACTGCAGAACAAGTAGAAAGCATAGTATTAGAAACATGAAAACATCACCTCTTTGCATTGTGAGCCGTATTAAAATCGCTAAGCAAAACTGAATAGCGAAGTGAAGTTCTTGTTGATTACGTGGAAAAACTGTTGCTGCGCTTTAATTGGACATATTTCTCGAATTCATGTGTTAATTGGTGACAGATTTCAATTTAGCAAAAGCTCGGTGTACCGAGTCATAAACTATTAGTTAATAAACACTTCAACAATCATCTGGTTAACTCTCTTCAGTTATGATCCATTATTATTCGTTTTTGGAAAATGCCGAAAAACGCTCAACCATTTTACCTTAGCACCCAAAAATATCTCTAAGAAGCATGCATTTTATTTTTAAGGGGTCAAAAACTTTTCGCCATATAAACAAATAAGAACATTATAGTCAGGCAAGGTCGATCCTTAAATACCCTACACCACATTGTCTAGTGCAATTCTTATTTTTGTATTGAAAATACAATTATGGATCAATTTTCATGACCACATATTAAGACTTTTCTGCTGTGCAAAGGATCAATTTTCGTGAAAGTCTTTATTGATAATAAATAGGCAGAGTTGGTCCAAATTTGGTACGGTTAATTTTTTTATGTTAAGTTACAATTACGATGTAATTTTCATCATGAAGGATTGAAAATTATACCTCTTTGTCGTACGAACTTCAGTTTATGTTATATGAGAGGAAGTTCAAAAATTATCCCAGCCGGTCCAAAGGATGCCGAAATACTACTACGCAGCCACTTTTGCCGAGAAATTTTGAAAATTACAATTTTTTTTCGTATAACGAGTTTCCAGAACAGCGCATTACAGGCGGAGCGGTCGAGAAGGCGGACCGTTCGGAACACGTAATTTGACAGTTTGCTTTGTTAACTTTGAATCTGGAGGAATTGGCTTTTTTTTCTATTTTCTTTCCTTTTCTTCGTCGGCGAACGAAAACCAATAAAATTGTAAATACGAAAAGACTGATCATACATTAGAAAAGCTTAGCGGTCAGAGCTCTCCTTGTGAAATAATTTTTGCATTAATTGTGCATAAATTTCTTCGAGTGTATAAAATTCAAAGAAAACAAATATTGCATATAAATATACCGGAAATTTCTATGCGTGAGCACTGCAAATGTATATATATATATATATATATATATATATATATATATGTATAGCACATATGTATGTAAGTATTCGCCTCCGTCGGTATATTTTAATGTCTACATAAACTCTTGCAGATTTATTAACCAAACTCTTGCGCAAGTTGAATATTTAATAATTGTTCCTTGTTAATATTTAATGTAAGGAAAAAAAGGCGAACTTTCCATGAGTCGAGAAGCATGCCAAGTAAGTTTATTTGCTTTTTGTTTAGTAGCGAAAACCTTATTTATTAACCTGATTTTGATTAGCAGTAAACAGCTCATATTGTCAACTTATCATTACTAACGTTTCTGCTTTACTTAAGAAAACGGATAGATAACTTTACTAACCATCCCAAGGGGCAAGGGATTAAATTTTTCGAGGAGAAATATATGCATATGCAATTGTGCCGCACAAGAGTGCAAGTATGAATTTAAATACGTTGGTTGCAATTTCGAACAATTTCTAATCACTTCTTCTCGTCACATTTTCATTTCGGATTAATTTCGAAAATCAACACAATTCATTCATCTATTCGTCTATTAGGAAATAAAGGAGGAAAAAAATATAATAAAATCGTCTTTTTCCCACTTGACGGCTGCAAAAATCCAACCAATGATAATAATACGCTTCATCTTAATTATAATAAAATCTAAAACTGAAAGCTTAAACTTCATTGAAGAAGAAAGAGAATCAATAGCAATAAGAAAACGAAAACGAAAACGAGAAGAACTTCTATCGAGTCTCGCGCGTTCTTTTAATAAAATTTCCAAATCCTGTACAATCGCATGAATTTTAAAATGAACCATACATTCATCAGGCAAAGTAACTAAATATAATTTTTATTTCACATAATTACTTACAATCTTTTGCAAAATCGTATGAATATATCGGACTAACGATATAGTAGCCGATCATTCAATTAGATATACGCATTGTAGAGGGATATTAAAAGTTTTAACCCGAATTGAACGCAGTTCCCTTGTAGTTAATGTATATAAGACACAAGAAGAAAGTGCTGCCAATTCGCATAAGAATATTATACTAAAAATCATACAATGCATGGTCAGTGCAATACGATATACGATACAATCGTAATGTCAAGTATATAGATTATCGAGTCAAATATCTTGCTTATCTGCTTCCTTGCTTGCTTTTAATCCTTTTAGCTTCGCTTGGCGAAACGAGTGGTTTTAGAAAACTAACTTTGATTATCTGAATAAGAAATCAAAAGTTTGAAAAAATAGGTCTTCAAGGTGAAGGTTGAAAAATAACTTCAAACCATTTTAAAAAAGAGCCGAGAAAAATTTAGTTTATATAGCAAACTAGAGAAACAAACTGTCATAGAGCGAGAGGAACGTCCGAAAGTGCCATCTGAGATGCTAACTTAAATCCATTCGATGCACCACAAATTCTTCGCAGTGTTATTTAGAACTAAACGATTCATTTTTAAAGTCATTTTTGCTTAGTTAACTGAAAAGAAGATCATTAAGAAAACGATATTTACATCATCTAGGAAAAATGAAACAGCCGAACAACTTGAATAATGAATATCATAAACCAATGAAAATATAATTATAAAATGCATCTTACCAAATAACTAAAACGCGCCAATGTCCAAGTATATACAAATCGTAATTTATGAATAAAGATTTTTTTCCTAAAAAATATTTCATCTAAAATTGAAAGTTCTTAACGGTTAAAATTAAAAACTGGATTATTTCTCTCATTTTATGGAGAAAAAAACAAAAAAACAAACTTGTTTTAAAGTCAAAAGTCAAACTATAATATCTCCACGCTTTCACTTTCCTTTACACTAATAATCCATATAGAATGATGTTTAAACATAAGTATGTATACATTGGACAAAAAAAAAAAAAAAAGAAGAAGAAATTATCAAATACTTATAATTTTAGGATTTTTATACAAAAATATCTTCAATATTTCTTTCAGTAAAGAAGAAAAAAAACCAAAAACTTTAAAAATCATGTTCAACTTTATTCTTCGACACTGTTAGTTGGAGAAGGGGGAGATAAAGAAATATACAAGATATTTTTTCACATGTATATTTTTAAGACAATTTATAAGCAAATAACAACAATATTTGTTATAGCCTATCTACTAGTAGTTTGTATATGTCTATCCATCTCTCTGCCTATTGATATGTTTATATGAACATTGAATGGCTCATTTCAATCAAAAGAAATTAGATTTTTCAACAATAACGTAAATTTCAAACAAAATGTTCAGAATTCAATGCGCTTGTTATTCAAATCGTTTGAATTATGTGTTTTGAATATTAAATATGTTTTATGTTATGTATATATATATACATATGTATATTATATATATATATCGTATCTTTTATATTAATATTTATTATTCATGATGTTTTTTTTTTCGTTTTTTTTTTCATTTGAGTTTAGAGTTTGTTTCGTCCCATGGATAGATAGATAGATAGATAGATAGATAGATACGAGAGCTGTGCGCGGCGATGCATTTACTTTTTATAAAATAATTTCTTTCTTTGTTATCAGTTGGTCTTCATTCGGATGTCTATTTAAAAAAAAAAATTTAATTTTTATTTAAAAATTTATGTGAAAATTTAAATATTATTTTAGCTGATGATTACTGTTTTTACGATTACACAATAATCATTGAAATTATTATTGTTTTTATGAATTTAAGTGACAGTCAAAGGGAGTCAGTTATTACATACTTAAGACATTACGTAGAGCATTAAATGTACATTTTGGATTAAGAAGATCGCGAACGTATGACTTTTCCAATTGAGAATATATACAAATTATATATAATTTATTAATCTTAGATCGGGGAATAAATTTAAAAAAAATAAAAATTGCATTTTTTTATTTCAATATTTTATGATAAGAGGAAGCGCTCTAGAGAACTCAAGCACTGACACGATTGGGCTTAACAAGATCTCTTCAGATTGTTATGCGTTCTGCAAAAGTGTATGCTTTGGGAAGAGGATGTTACTTAAAAGTCTTTAATTATCCTTTACTGTTATGCCATTTATTAGCCATAAAAGCGGACATATTAGATCATTACTTTTTCATTAAACTTTTGCATTGAATCTCTTCTTTTTCTATCGCTATCTAAGAAGACATTGCGGATAGACCTGACCTTTAGATGACATAGCGTAAATTATAACCGATTTATTGAGTTTTTCTTTAAATAAACACAAATTTGGTTATCTGACAAACGATCATCGATTGTGTACGTAAACTTTATATGATGTGAAAAAGACCAATAATAAGCGCCGTTCAAACGATCTTATTGTACCGCATATTGTTATAGATAAGTTAAAAGCGTTCATTTTAATTAACATTTTATCCAGTTTGTTTCATCTCGAAATAAGAAAAAAAAAAAAAAAGAGAACCATTTTGATGATAATAAATATTCATATAAAGTCCGATACCCCATAGATATGTGTTATTAAAATATTTTTATAGAAATATTACTCAAGTTTTTTATCGCTCGAATGATTAGTTAACGCTAGCAACACATTATCTATAATAAATTAGTATCTGATTTGAACAAAGGCAGGCACATATATGCAAAGATATCTATCTATTGTTTCATTTTTTTCTTAAGACTTTCAATTTCCTATTTTGCTATTTTTTTAATTTTATTAGATTGTATACATTGTATATAAAGCATAAATGTCGTAGCAAATCTAAGCTAATTGATATATAATTTTTATATTGAAAAAAAGCATTTTTATATGATTCAATTTAATTATTTCTTTTATAGCCAACTTTTATGAGCAGTAAATCTATTTAATTTAGCTTTAAAGCCATTAAATGGTGATCGTCATCTGCTATGCCCGGTAGCTATCTATAGTCGTGTTTTCTCATTTAATATTTGACAGCATTTTATTACAGGAAATGCCATAGCGAAGTGTTTGCTCTAATTGATGTCTAATCGATTCGTTACAATAACTATAAAGTGTTTTTTTTTTTTTTTTTTTCCCTCAATTCAATTCAGTTTAATTAATTTTCTTCATATAATTATTTTTTTTTCAATTACGATAAGTTTAAAGTGTGAGCGAGCAAACAATAAAAGCTATTGACTATTGATTATTTTTGCTTATAAATTTAATTAAGATTTATTAATAATTTTTGTTATTGTATTTTTTAAATCATTAATTTTATTTTATTCTAAATGAATCCATCCAGCAGTTTATTGACATATTGTTACATGATTTTAATTGCCAACATTCACTAATCATTTAACAGAGAAGTTCTCGAATAACATCGCTTAAGCGATCTCATCCACGACAACGCATACATATATATATATATATATATAACAGGTTGGTAAGAAAGTAATTTCCCAATCAATAACAAACGAATCTTAAATTTTCAATTATATAATAATTTTACACGTTTCACAGACAAAAACTGGACCAATCTTAAAAAAAAAAAATATATAGAATAGAACAGAAAAACAAATTCTCTCTAAACCTTGGTCGTATAAGGGCGAAATGTAATGATCTAAAGCTGCAAAATCTACCTTTTTTTCTCTATTGATTGCTTTGAATAATTTTATCAATTAATCGAAAGCAGAGACATGAATTTATCCACTGCCGCTCGTAGAATAAGCCCAATATATAGAATGCTTTTATCACCAAATTCGTAGAAGAACAACGCTTTCTTTTAATACGATTCAGCTTCCAATGCGGATTATATTAACCCATCAGCTCGGAATCATGATCATTTATGAAAATAATTGCAGTGAATGATGTTTTTCTTTATCAGAAAGAGCTAAGCATTTGAAAATCAAAAAATCCTTGTCTTCGATCAAAAACATAAAATACAAACATCTCATCGGCTATCTTCGTCAGGTCGTAAATTATGCCAAATATGTTTGCTTCTGGATTCCGATTTAAAATTAACTCTAAACTGCTAAGAGCTAATTTTGACATTCTAATCGATCGGTAGTGAATAGGGAGAGTAATCATCTCATGGTCTTTTTAAATTCAAATTGGATATTCCGAAGCAATAGTCCTCAAAAATCTCATCAATATCAGTGGTTTTTTATAACAGTACACCGGTTGGAGGAGAACCAAATAAAATAAATTGCTTGCGTCTTGCGATGTTGCCTAGTAAATACATAGATGTCAAATTTGGGAAACTTTAGCAAGGACCTTAACACAATTCCAATGATAACAACAAAAATGCTTTTTTTCCAGACCAACAATTTTTTATCTTTAGCTCCGCAAATCATCTCATGTTGTGTTTCATGCAAATCTTACCACCCTTGGCATAAAAGTTGATCAAATAACACAATAACACAATCACAGATATATATATATATATATATATAAATACAGGTATATTAAATTTTTTAGGTCATATCATCATCTTGGTATGTTATGATCGTTGAAAAGAAGAGAAAAACGAAACGAGATAAGGCTTAGCCAATCTTGAAGACTTATGGAAAAATGCACATTGTAAACAGGGATGTCTAAGGATTAACAACAAACGTGTAGACCTCGAGAATAATGAAAATAAAACCAGTTCGCCTATAATATCTTTAGAAAGTTTTCCCCTTTTTTTACATCAGATTAAAACCCATCTCCATCCATCTCCACCCAAAGTACTTTGCACCTATCATCATCGAGCCTAGTCCTGTTAACCCGAAAAGAAGTGGAATAATTAAATTCATATTTTTTCGATCTATATACAGGATATCTATCAAAGAATGTATATACAAAATAATAAGAATATGTTTGCGTCTATGCAACTACTCAGAGCCAAAGATCAAAGCATCTATGAAGAGGTATTGTGGCGATATTTCACTCCTTTAGCTCTTTTTCTAGAAATGTTGGGTGTCCAAGATTCGCTTAAAACTAAACACTTCGAGACATACGTATATATTGTTGACTTATTTCCTTCATTTCAGTTTTTTAATCAGTTTAGTTTTTTTCTTAATGCAGACAATTCATGCAGAAAATCCATCTATATATGGATTTCCTACTACAACAATAATAACAACTTCTAAAGCTCATTTGCTTCAAATCCATTATCGCTTCAATTTTTTATCGAATCAAAGCGCAACCATGCAACCTTTGTTGGCGGATAAATTTTTTTTTTTTTTTGGGTTGAAACAACCGCAAACACCCAAAGATGCCACCGCATGACATCAACATCAAAGGATACAACTAAAGAATAACACTTGCACACGAACACGAACATGAACATGCACATACATGCATACAAACAAACATACATACATACGTATACACAAATACGCAAATATTCAAAAAAACATAACCTATTAAAAGTCTTTAAAGCGTTACACAAATACATAGGTAAATATGCATTTGTATCGATGCAAAAAAAAAAAAAAAAAAAAAAGCATAGCATAGCGTAACATTTAAAAGATTAACAGCAGGCGCATGGCTATCACACTAAGCGTCACGCAACAGAATGCGGTCAGATTTTGAAACTTTTACATCCTGCTGTGTTAAATTTGCGCTCTTCTTTCGTGTGTTGGTGTTTTCCTTCTTCATTCAAATCTTCGAACGCTAAATATATTGTGAATGGTTTTCTCTTTCGAGTTGATTGTAGAATTTGTGCAAAACACAAGAAAAAAAAAAAATAATAAAAACAAAAAAAAAAAAAAAAGAAAATAACGAAAAAATATTAAACGGATTCGTTTGTATTAAAGATGTGGTGGCATGGAGTCGTTGTTATTGTTGTTGTTGCTGAAGTTGTTAATAAAATCAAATCGAAAAAATGATTATTTATAGCTTGGGACCCTTAATTTAAATGCATTACGAACGGTTTCAAGTGACGATTCCATGTTTTCGATTTTGTTTAATATTTTAATATCTCGTAATATTTCTGTCTGCTCGGTTTGTGAATTTGTTTGTTAGTGCGTTTGTTATTCATCCAACTGTGTTTTCAGAATTTATTGATAGAATTTATATGTTATTATTATTTTTTCTTCTTCTTCTTCTTTTTTTCTCCTCTCTCTGTCTCTCTCTCTCTCTCTCTCTCTCTCTCTCTCTCTCTGTCTGTCTCTCTCTTAATAATCTTTTTTCCATTACATAAAAAAGCAGCAGTCGTTGTCACGTGAAAGAGAACTCTTTGCTTTAACGTTTTTTTATTGTTTATATAAAACAGCTGGGAACCTCTGACGACTGATGTAATTAAAAGTATAATCGAATTTTAAGTGATAACGGTTAATTGCAATTATTTGATGCTCCGCTTATTTACTTAAAGTAAATCCTGTTTTTTTGGTTGTTTTTGTTATAATAAGAAGTGCTTCATAAAATAAGTAAATATTTTATTTTAATCGAATTGATGAAGATATTTATTAAACAAAAAATATCATTTATCTGAATATGAAGAACTCTCCTTGCCAACTTTCATCAGTCCTTCTTAAAAAAACCTCTTAACGCAGCTTAACAAGTCTATGAAGACCTTTGTAATGCATTTATACACAATTAAAGGGAAAAGAAGAGAAGAAAGGGAGAAGAGAAGAGAAACACGAACAAGGATTCGAGTAATTTCTAATTATTCCTGCACTTTTTCTTTATTTATTTTTTTTACTTTTTCCAAAATAATCCATCACTAAAGGGATGTCTTCTATAGGTGTAACATGCTGTTGGCCAGAAGCAAGTGAGCTAAGAGAGGAGAAATTGATACAACACACGGCAGCCGCGAACTAGTCAAGTAAAGCAGGTAAGCGATAAGTGTTCTCCTTTTCCTAGCATTGTTTGAAACCTTAGAGAAGAGCAACATTACGATGAAGACCACTTTTAATACTTAATTTGCTTCAAATAATTTTATTGAGTTACTGCTTAATGCTAAATACAAAAGATCCTCATTTGAAGCATTGCGTCGAGGGAAGTTGTTGTGCATCAGGCTTTTAAATGATCCGGCTAACTATTGCTGCTATTCCTTTAAACAAATTTTTCAATAAAGTGATCGAGATATCCTTTATTAGAATTTTTCATTTTGTTCGAGCGAAAATCTCCACATAATTTTATTAATAATTTTTTTTAAGGTTTCTTTAAAAATTATTCGAGATTTCAGTTACTATCCGTCCAAACTTAGCCCTTGCAATTCGATAAGCTTGAACTTTCTATACCTTTCTATATTATTTATGTTTTACACCCTTGACAATACAAAAGCAATGCGTCATCAAATCTGCCTAGAATGTGATAAAAAAAAATATATATCCGTTTTATTTCGCCTTTAATTTTTTCAAATTAGATATAATAATCCTGATTATCCTTTCAATATATTAACTCGCCTGCCGAATAGCATATAGGTATGAATGGAATGAATACTCGAGAGAGCTGAATACTTTATATCTCATTTAATATGCGCTGAGGTTTACAGTCAACATTGCAGAGACCTCCCAAGCCTTTTCTTGAATTCAAAAACTTTCTTTTATAGCAAAATTGTTATTGACGAGTTCCATTCTGATCGTAATGCTTCCGAATGCCACGTTTAATACAAAGGCACAAAGGACAAAGAAACAAAGCTGTAAACTCTTATAAATAGTGATTGATGGCAACGCTGGTAGTGTTAATTAGCACAATTTTACAATCTTTTGATAGCGAGTTCAACACTTTTTTAAGATATTATCTGCAGAAGTTGGTTTCTTCATCCAGCACCTAAGCGGGCGTGTACTTCAATCAATGAGACCGAGAGCGAAAGGATATAATTTTCATAAATAATTACTTCGGAAACGAAAAGATATATGTTGCCGTAGAAAGATGAATGGAGTGGAAAGTATTTGTATAACGTTATAGAAGTGTTTTAAAAAATTACACTGCACTTACGCATGAGCAGCGAAAGAAAACGTCGAACGTTCCTTTTCGTAAAGTGAAAGACTTACCTGAAAATAGAAGAAAAATTTGTTGTTAATAATCTTGCAAAAAATAATAGATTCAAGAAATATATATTTTCATTTGATTTATGCAGTAATATTATAGATAAAGTATAAAAAGAAATATCTGGAGGAAATTATCATCATCACAATTTGGTAGCCCAATCATTCTTAGTAAAAATTAATAATAATTATTTCTTTAATGTAATAAAATATTACGTGTGTAAGAGAAAAATATTATTAATGTAAGAGAAAGACTTGAAAAAAAATTTTAAACTTCTACTGATCAGCACATGATGCAAGATTTTTCCAAAATATCAAGAAAAATATTTTTTAAATATTACGTGAAACACAGAGACCGAAGTGAGGAAAGAGGAAGGGATAGGAAATCGGTAAAAGTTATGTTCCTTATCGACCCAGGATTTGCTATACCTAAGATCAAATATGATGAGTGAATCCACGAGCATCGACTTGATAATCGCGACTCGGATTTATGATAGATTGCATTTAACTGCTAGAATTATTTGTTTGACTTCTTTCCCTTTTCTTTTCTCGGTTTTGTCGATAATGCCAGAAAATTCATTTAATTTTATATATAAATTTGTGAATGGTAAACGGTGAAAAAAATCGTTTTTATAATCGAACGTATAAAAAAATTATAAAAATATTGTTTTCTTTTTTTTTTTTTTTTTTTTTTCTTTTTCTTAAAGAAAAAACTTCCCTAATAAATTTTAGTCTTCTCTTCAACATATATCTTACACCTGATTAAAATAGCAACAATAATAACATAAGTATAAGACAATCTAATCTCCATCATTGTCATCATCATTATCAAGTAAAAAATGAAACGAAGGAAATAAAATAGTTAAAAACTATAAAAACCATTAAACAATGACATAAAATATGCTTTCAACACCTTCGCAGACATGAATAACAATTCGAATAGTATTCAAGCAACAACAAGCAATAGCAACAAAATAAAAAAAAAAAAAAAAAAAAACAAATATATGTTTAAAGAAGAAGTTGTTGCAAGATGGTTTGTTTGTTTATTTGCGTTTTTATTTTGTTTATATCAACTTCCTTGGAATCGAATCGAAATTAGGAACCACCCATAAACGATTTAAATTAAAACTTAATTATCATTAAAGCTGCATAAATATCATTATAATTCATCGCAACGCATACAGAGACGAAACGTGTACTAAAAATGCAAGACAAGGAAATGAATTTTTTTTTTTTTTTCTTTTCTTAGTTTTTGTTTTTTGTTTTAATTTTTATTTTTATTTTTTTTTTCAGGCATGTGGTGGTTGGAAACAACAAACAGAGTAAAGAAAAAAAAAAAAAAAAAACAAATGAAAAGAATTCTTCATAAATTAGTTTTAGGTACGTTTTAACATTATACGCATATTTAAGTGGATCAGTGATCAGTGTTGGTTGGAGTTAACCAACCAGCAAAAAAGGATGAACAGAACAGAACAGAATATTAACCTTTAGAAAATAATAAGACAAACAAACAGAAAAAAAAAAAAAACAAGAAAAACATATAACAACAAACATAAACGCGTAGATATAAACACACAGACACGTTTAGTCAGTCGTGTCTATAATTTTATAAAAGTAAACATAATAGGTTCCCCTTGCCTTGAAGAGATTTTGAGACTTTTTCTCATTATAGCATTTCATATTGAATGCATATACACGGATGCATGGACTATGGGCTTAAGATACCTGTTAGTAATATTTCATTATGCGTTAAGCATTTTAAACAATCATTTTCAAATTATATAAAAAAGACGAGAGAAAAATCAAAATTCCACCAAACATACAAAACGCCGAGTTTGAATATATCAACGACAAGAGCGAGCTATAGCAAACAAGAGCTACAACTGCAACTATCAAGACAATTTATACAAAAAAAAAAAAAAAAAACAATAGCTGTACTAATCCAGAAAAGGTTTTCTGTTTCGTACAGTTTTTTTTTTTTTTGTTTTTATTTATATATATATGCGGTGTACGCGCATGCATATACCTTCCAATATATTTGAAAAATTTTTAATTTTAAATAAAACGCGTAGAATGCATACACTTATGCTTCTCGCTACGTCTCCAAGTCTGCTTCTTTTTTTTTTTTTTTTTGCCTAATAATAAATACCTTGATTAGGGAGTGCAAGCCTTTTCAGTTTGTTTCAGTTTTTTTCTTTTTAAATCATTTTTTATAGAAACAAAACATGTACTACCTAGAGAATATACATACAACAGTCTAACAGTCCGACAAGACTTCTCTCTCTCTCTCTCGCTCTTTGATAGTTGCACGCATTCAGTCAGTCACAATATATCAGTGTTATGGGGCTTGGTCTAGGTATGCCCTGTTTAAATCTCGCTACGTTTTTGGCCGCTTCATTGCTTGCCCGAACTAAGTCTGTCTTGAAGTCAGGTAAACATGCAACAATCATGTTTTGATTATATTTTGTCGTCTCTTGTTGTATTTGCGTTTAAGTCTGCTACGTTGTTTGACTTAATAATTATAAAATCACATATACACATACACACATGCGCACACACGCAAGCCCACACACACACACACACACATACACACACACAACACAATACAACATCAAAGTATTAATAATCACAATCTTGGGAAATTTTTAATATGCTTAAGTACATGTGTTTTATTATAACTGCTTTTATGTATGTTTTGCTATAAAAACTGTAATAATGCGCGCGATCATAAATAATCGTTTATCGGTTTCGTTTAATAATTAACACAAGAACACAAAAAAAACAAAACAATTTGAACAGAGTGATAGTCTGATATCTTTCGAACGTTAAGTGCAGCGAATATCATTATTCATTGAGGAAAGAAACAATGATTTAATCCAGTAAAACACTCTCTCTCTCTCTGTTAGAGGCATCTTTTGTTTTTTTAGCTAATACGAAATAATAAAAACTGTTTAAGCATTACTTTCCCCATAAGAATGATTAAAAGGAATGGACGAGTGGGTAGTCAAGTGTGAGCGATGAAAATTGAAAAATCAATTCCATAGGCGGCAATCGTTTTGTTTCGACACTTTCTTCTGCTATTGAAGATAAATTCGTTTCCCTTGTTATGAGATGAAGCATTTATTGTTTAGTTTATGTGATGGGTATTACCACCAGAATTCAGGGTAGCAGTCCATCACATTTTCTACTAATATTTAAAGTGGAAGGAATAGTAATCGGAATAGTCATAGACGTAAACATAGATATACATAAGACAAACTGTGGAAAATTCATTACGCAGCAATCCTTATTTCTAAAGTACAGCAGAATACAACTTTAAACATTATTTCAATCAAGAGCCAATTCTGACATACGTACATTACCAGGGTAATTGGTTTATTATGATTGCATAATAATCTAATGTTAAATATAAAAGCCATCAATAAAAATCAAAAGCTGCCTCTTTTATTCAAAACAATTTGAAAAAGGTGGCTCTATAGGAGAAGCAGCAGTACTTTTGAATGCCAGCTGACATTTGGAAGCAATGAATTGAAATTTAACTTAGCAGGGAACTATGCCAAGAGCAGATTGCAGTGGGTAGAAAGGTTTCCTTCGCTACTCCTTCACAGCGTCTTATCTAAAACAAAAAAAAGCGTAATCCTTTTACGATTACAAATAAAAAACAAGCTCGTCCATATAGGCGGACACGATAGAGATAACGGGGGAAGGATTATGAATTGAAGATTCGTAGTTTTCTAGGCTTCAACACATTTTATTAGAAAATGAGAAAAGAAAGTCATGTCCCTCTTAAGGCATTTAACACAAGGACTTATTCTCTCTAAAGGGAGAACCACGTTTTAATTACTTTAACCAGTGATGGAGCATCATTTAAATTTTCAGTTGAAGTTAACCTATTGCGTAGCGTTCATCAGGCGAAAATTCTAAGTAAGAAATAATTTCATATCTCTCTGGACAATATTTCGCAAGCGAACACATTTCTCTTGAAAAGCTTTTTCTTCACATCGTCCTGACATGACAACAGAACCATTAAATGTTTGCTTGCATTTACTACACAGACTCCCTAAAGCAGTGAAACACGTGACATTCTTCTGTGCCATGGTTGATACCAGGTTAGCTTTATATCATTAAAATAAGGTCAGATAAATAATAAATAATCTTGAGCCTTTCATATATTGAATCTTGTATAGTATTCGCCTTTCTTTAATTCGCATCAAATTTAGAGGTAATTTTTAATGGGCTCATAATTTTTTAAAATAATTAATATAAGAGATGGTTTCACAATGGTCTTACATTTTATAAACTTTCTCTATAAGAAAGGAACGCAAAGGTTAAGCAGCATTCCATTTTTCCAATATCGATAACAATTCAATTGTCTTCAATGGTAACGAAATTTTAATAAAATTTACAATAAAATTATTATTAAAAATCACAATCAAATAACAGCTCTCTTACATATGGAAATCCAAACAAAAAATCAAAGCATATATAAATAGACAACGACCAAACAATAATAACAACAACAAGCCAACCATCACAATATATTAAAAAAAAAAAATAATGAAAAAAAATTCATTCATTTTTTCCGGTGGTTGACGATGTGAAATTTTTAGTTTTTTTTTGCAACAAATGGACGGCAACAACAAGGAACTATTGCAGCGATAATGGTAATAGTAACGGTTATTACCAAAACATTACCATTTATAGAGAGACAAATAAAAAATAGTAAATGTGTGTAAATGTTTGCATGCATTTATGTATGTAAGTGCATGAACAATAACAATAACATTCTTGTGGTAAGAAACAAATAATAACAACAACAGCAAAAATAAAAACAAAAATATATATAAATATATATTCATTTTTACCCCCCGAACGAATAGAAAAAAAAAAGAAAAAAAATAAAACAAAAACAGAAGAGAGTGAACGAACACAAGACACACTTATATACATAGGCACAAAACAGGGTCAGTCAGCTGCAGTTGCAATTCGGTGGAGGCCATGTTTCAAACATTTTGAGGCATTGGCCAAATGTCGTTAAGCGACATATAAATCAAATAAAACAAACAGACACACACAGACCAAGTTTATAATAATAATAATGCGCCACCGCATTATACAAAGTTGGCAAAAGTTGGTTGCAACTAAATTTGCATTAAATGCAACTGGCTTGCATGCCAGCCAGCAATCTTAGCGTTACAATCACCGATTGAGCCCAAGCGATAGAGAGTGAATGCACTTAGTATCCAAAGCAAACGGTACACAAAAAAAGCAAAAAAAAGAAAAGAAAAAAAATGACAAAAATACAAAAAAAAAAAACAAAAACAAAAACACAATGGCCGGCCACGCCATTGAAATTGTCGACCAAGACGGCGGCAACTTCTTATGTACGGTATGTATGGTATGTCCATATATATGACCGCCACCGGAAGTAACGAGGAATGGAATTATTTTTCTTTCTTTTTTCTATTTTTTTTTTTTTTTTATTTTTATTTTTTTTCAAATGCTTTTGCAAAGTGTATTATTCTGCTTTAAATAGGATCTAAATATCGCTGGTCTTGTGTTTGCATACGAAAACTATTTTCCATTAAAATGCGTAATATTTGCATACGTTAGTAAGTTAAAGAAAAAAACGCAAAAAAACAATTCGTTTTATTTATAAAACTTTAAAAAAGGAAATAAAAGGAATCGCTTATATATTTAGCTTTTTAATGCTCTTTAAATAAATGATAGAAATACAGAATCCTTTGAATTTAAATCAACTTTAATGTCTTAAAAAATGACTCTATATACCTTAAGAATATATTAATTTTATTCTTTCTTCAGCAACATCTGCGCGTAAACGGTAAGAGAGACCTATTCAGACCTCTTCATAATACCTGAAGAACTTAATGTCAACGAAATACGTAGCTTTAATAAATTTTATTGAAACAAGTAAGGACATTATAAACAAGATCGAGAATTAAGATACCCTACACCACTTCGTCTAGTATAATTTTTGATTCCTCTTGATAACAATATGCCAAAAATGATGTGTATATTTTCATGCAAAGGCATACTTTCCATGAAATCGTGCACATTGGACAAATCCTTATAAGCAGTGGTGTACAAAATATAAACCTATATGATGCAATTTCTCTAATGTTGATTTCTATGTCAATGTACTATCATGAATTAATTTTCACGATAAACTATTACAAGTTATACTTCTTTCAAGATTCAGTTTTCGCAGGAACAGTTACAAGAGAGAGGGTTCAAAAAAAATTTCCCCAGCCGATTCAATTTAGAATGTCTAAATACTATTACAGAATGAGTTTTGTCGAGCAATTTCGAAAATTCTATGTCAAAATTTGCGACCTGTAGCTTGAACACAAATTTACATGGACTTCAAACGGATAGATGGGCAACCAGGCTCGATCGATATAATAAAAGGTGGATGTATGCTAAGCCCTTCTGCGTGTTACATACGTCTGCACAAACTTAATATTCTCTGTACTGCAAGTGATGCAGGGTATAAACAATCGGAATAACGCTAGACGGCGGAATTCTTAGAAAATGTTTTCATATTTTATTACTCTGTCCAGAGTCATCTCTGTAGTCATCGCGTTCTATATATTTCTCTTTCTCCATTCAAGGTCATCTAGATTCTATTTACAATTTCCACAGCTGATCTAGACACGTCAAATACACAATTGAGACCAAAAAGTAGGCAAACGACTCTTGTTTGTTGAATGATATCAAGCATCCTTATGATCCCCAAAGAAATGTCAGTTTCCCATTGTTGAACTACTTCTTCTTTTTCGGAATTTAATGTATTTCTAGGATTGAAACGGAAACCATAAAACTGAGGAAACTGAAAGGAAATGCTCTGCGAGTACACAAAATTTATTTAATTAGCCCAAACAGTCCACTTCTTTTTGTTTTAATATGATCGATCACGCAAGATAAGTGCTACACATGTGTAACAAAAACAACAAGAGAGGAGCAGAAAGAAAAACAGAGAATGAGTAGTGGGTGTGCGCCCAACCGAACGAAGCAGTCACTATTGTCACGACAAGCAGCATTGAGATTTGTACTCGTGAGCACATTTTTATCTACTCGTCTGTGCCGGTCGCCTTTAACAATTCTTACGACCAAATAAAAAAGAAAAACAAAAAGTTCCAGTATACCTCCTCCTTTTAAACGCTCTCGGCGATCAATTCTCATAAACTATTACGACTCTCTCCCATCTCATGATCAAAAGACCTAAATTGAACGGTCGATCTGTGTTTAACGGACTTTTTCGCAAACGCAAAACCAAAGATAAAATTGCAATATTCTTACCGAAGGTCGTCTATTTGCATATTTACAATCATTAATTGATTGCTAAGTAAAATAATTAACAAAAAAAATAAATAATTTTATGCCGAATTTTTACATTAAAAGCAAAGTTAAAGCCAAGTAAGTAATGAGTGTTGAGTGACCGAGATTCGTCATAGGATTAATATAACTTTCACATTCTCTTTCTTTTCATCCTTACGTAATTTTATTTGACATTTGTTGGAAAAATCACAAAAAATTTATCTGCAACTTTTACAAATTAAGTTCATCTAAGTGACAGCTTGCCTTTCGTTAAATTTATGAACTTGCATCGGAATACTCGCGAATACTTAGATATCAGATAGGATTTTTAGCTGGAAGCTTTAGGTCAGTGAGCCTGTCCATTTAATCACATTTTATGCGCATATATATATGCACCCGCTCCTGCAGCCACATAAATTTGCAACTTAACTGCTTCGCAAACAGCGAACGAATTACAACGAAAACAATTTTAACACCAGCCAGCAGCGTACAGACAGATCAGGCCGACATCAGTTAAACTACATACTGCTGAGATGGGCAACCGTCAGTAATGGGTGTCAAAAAAAAAAAAAAAAAAAACAAAATGCATTTAATAGAAATAAAGGTAAGGAAGAGAAGAAAGAAGGAGACCCTTGCAAACTTAATAAAAATTTGCGCCACGACTTTTCCTAACCTGCTTGTATGCTCTTAACATCATTTATGTACAGTGGCTTACCTTTCTTTCTCTTTCCTTTTTCTTTTTTTTTTTTTTTTTTTTTTGAGACAATTTATGATCTAAAGTCACATAATTTTACAGGCAAATAACAAATTGCCAAGGAAGTAAGCAGATTTAGTGGAAATTGTTTAATTGTATACATGCACACAAACACAAACACATAAACACACACAAACATACACTAACAAACACACATACACACGCACGCACACTCATATATAATGGTAGTCTTACGCGAATGCTATAATTTCTTGATAAGCTTCCCTGCAAACCTCATGTCTGTAGTAAAGCTCACACAGTCTATACCCTTAATCCCGCATTCTTGAAGCTTTACTTTTGCGATTTTTGTTTTTTTTTTTTTTTTTCCTTTAAATTCGATTTTTGCAGAAATTTTTTTTTTTTTTTTTTTTAACATCAGCTTAGGCGTATTTTATCTTTCATACCATAGTAGTTGCAAGAACAGCGGCAGCTGTTGCACTCGGAACTATGCGAGTATGCGTTTTTTTTTTTTTTTTTTTTGTGTGCGAAACGTACGCATAAGAGTCTGGTGTTCTCCATATATGTATACTCTACTGATTCTTCGTCTGTCGGTCCGTCTGTCCAAAAACGTCGTAGCTCATTGCATAAATTAAATTTGTTTTGCAAATTTATGCGCCATGATGAAGTTGTTACCTGAACCAACATAATTTTATTTGCTTTGCTTCGGTTCGATTCGATTACAGTGTTCCAGGGGATTATTTTGCACAATGTCCCCATTGCATTGCATTGCATTGCAATGCATTGCGTGGTAATGGTATGATGTGTGGCATTCAGATGGTGGTGGTATCACTTTGTCATGTCTTCGGTTAACGCCCATTCGCAAAGCTTGTCCCTCTCATATAAGATATTGCGGGAGTTTTTCTTTTTTTTTTTCACTTTGTCTTTAATTTCAATTTTATATCGCATTTTAGTTTATGCGGCATTACATTACAGATTTTATATCAAACTGAAGGATATCGCAAGCATCTCAGAGAATAAACTCATATCGTACGACATATGTAAATGTGTCCATATATATGGCAGACCGTTTATTTGAAGTGTCAGTCAAGTAGACATTAGAAAACTAAGACGCGAATAAATTTTTCAAAAATACTTTACTTGACTTATAAAATGATGAGGAGGATAATCTTGTAAATGAAAGTTTGAACAATAAAAGATTACGTTAAGCTTTTTGCTTCATTTGATCTCTGTTAAGCAATTTCATGACTACAAATATTGAAATATATATTGTAATTTTAGCGTGAATGTACAGCTATAGGAAATGGATGCGTACACGTTCTCCTGTCATTACTTTTTTTCTAATGCCCTTCGAAAGCATTTCCCGATTTTGATGATCAAAACTCTTGTCGAAAATGAAAAGAAATTTTTTGAAGATGTTGCGATTTTTAACCAATGCTTTTAGTAGAACTTGGTGCAAACAGAGCAGTGAATATGGAAACTCACCGATGTAATTAAGTAATGTTGCCCTTTGTTTATTTCTCAGTTTATCTAAGTGTTTTTGCATTTCCAAACTATTCAAATGAGAATTTTACACAATATAGTTGGGACATTGCCGTCTTATATGCTTAGAAGCTTGATCAACGTAAGTCTTTTATTGTAATGTGAGCAAAGAAAATATACTTTATTTCATTCTTTCAAAAACCATGTGAAGCTCTAAAGTTCACAGTATCGCATACTGCCCATATGTTCTCAAAGGCCATATTTTTCCCTTGCAAACTTCTCCGTTAATTGCCACTGATGCCCAACACAGCTTACATATGTTTATAAGGTCGGGATGGGCAGTTAAGAAGTAGTAGCCACTAGCACATTAGATTACTTAGGTTATGAATAACGAAATACGCATATATGGACAGAAATTTGATGCTTTAATGTCATTTATCGCCCGACCGATTATATCGACTACCAGACTTAAACACAACGCCTTTGACTTGAGTTGTATCTTCTAGAGACTTTAACTTGCTTGGGTGTCTTATAGAAGAAATCTTATTACTAACACAATCGATTAGTTCATGAAGAACACAAAAGTCTCCTACAAACATATTAATTATAGAAGCCTATGAGTACGTGGCTTATAATATAATTTTAGATCGCAACAGTAGCCAACTTGCGCATTAGAACAAGTTTGATAAGCGAATAGATTAATGCAATAGTTGAAGAAGCCTTGAAATAGTAGGCAGGCGAGTAGAATCCGTGAGTGTACTCTGGTTCTTCAAAAAGTAATTGAAGCAAATTTAAAAGCAAAAAAAAAACCTTATAGATCATAAAAAATACACAAACTGGAGAACAAGAACTGTATAGAGAACTTATTTACCTACCGACAAGACCTTGTCGAGGGAATTAGCGTAGATGGGAAAAAACCATCCATCAAATCCTTGCAATGAACAAAAAGGAAATTTCAACAATTGACTATGAAGATCATGATTTGATTTGTCCAGAAGACTCAGTTAGCTCACTGAGCTGCGATGGTCACAATACATAACAACTGAAATCTTTATATCGATGGTAGCTTACTAGCGACTCTCCCTGTTTTTCGATTTCCTTATGAAATTCTACAACAATTTACTGAGCCCATGTAATTATTGCGCCTAAGTTTTGAATGGTTTACATAATTTTCGTTTCGCTTACAGAAACGGTTCAGATCGTTGGATGGGTCAACCAAAGTTCCAATTTTAAACTTATAGGATTAAGTTTAATGAAACTAGAAAAGGTTTATCAATAGAAGAACACATGAACGTGATTTCCTTACTGATAAAATAGATGGAAATAACGCTTTAGTATTAGTGTGCAATGCTTTTGGGGCATGCCTTATGAACCAACTGCGACAAACTAGCATAAAAAGCTTTCTTTTTGCTGGAGCATGTATTGAAAGCAAATGAGATGTACTAGCTTCCTACCGTCCCTGTTGTTCGGTTAGGTCTTTAATGTCTGATCTATTCCACAGTTATTCGCAAACAAATTCACAAGCTTCCAATTGTGTAATGGTAATAGCTAAACCTGTCAAGATACATCCAGCCCACTGTAAGGATATTTAAACGTATCTTTGGCATTGGTAAAAGAAAAATATTGCATGAAATCAATTTTACTTTTAATAAGCTAGTGCTCAATGTCTCTTTTTTTAGTCTAAGAATTCAATTCATTAGTCTAAAATTAAAATAATAATAATAATACTTTTAATAATGTATTGCAATCTCGATAATTTGAATCATAAATAGACAGTAATTATATAACCAATTCAGTCACGTTGTCCGCCCTAAATTAATCATAGATATATAAAAAAATGAAAATTCTAAACGCTCTTACACCCAATCATCAATCCATCGTTCCTACATATAACTATCGGTATTGAGATCATCAGAATGTAGTTGAAGATAGAAAAAAGCAAATCTAACGCATGAATTTGTTTGTTTTTCAATTTTTTTTAAACAATTCAAAATCAAGTTTAAAAAGTTATAGAAAAAAACGAACACGAACGAACTTTCATATGTTTTTTTTTTTTTTTTCATATGGAAATGTTTTTTATTTATTTATTTATTTTTTTTTTTTATAAGAGATATATTTTTAACCTTAAAAAAAACAACAACATCTACAACAGCAAGAACAATAATAATAACAAGTTCACAAAACAACACTGCATGTTGCATGTTTCAGTTAATTTTTTGTTTTGTTTTTGTTAAAACATTTGACTAAAATGACAGGCAACGCTGTGGGATATGTTATTTAATTTTCAGAGTTATTTGAGCAGACCGGCAGCTGGTAAAACGATTCATGTTATTTCTGGTTGTTTATTCAGCTTTTCCTCTTCTTTTCTTATTTTGTATTTTTTTTATTTTTTTTTATTTTTTCATATCACTTTGTAAAAAATTTGCATTTAAATAAATTTTAGGTTTCTTTTTTCATTATATTTCTCATATGCGTTTCAATCGTCTTTTCTTCTTAATATCAGTTTCAAGCTAATTAAGAGGATTACTATCGTCATCATCATCATCATCATTATCATCATAATTTCGATCATCATGGAGATCATGATCATCGCTAAATATTTGTTCACAACAAGCTATTTGCGTGAATAAATTTTAAAAGGTTTTATATATATATATATATACATATATATATATATGAAATAAATGTGAAGGAAGCATCGTCGTCGTCACAGTCAAAAATTATTAATTGACAGCAATTTTAACAATAAAAGCATTGTTTCATTTGGCATTCATTTGCATTTTTAAATAAAATCACAAAATTAATTAAAGTCAATATTAATTCATTGGTTCCACCATTCCACCATTATTCCCTTTCTGTTGTTTTCAAAAAATATATTGACGATTAAAAGCCGTTTTACTACCTTTAAATTGGAATATATTTTATAACTCAAAGTTATTGTGTTCATCTATCTTTACTATGACACTAGATTAACACGAGTCACTCGCAAGGTTACGTTGCATCTGTTGCTCACATCTGTCGCTCTGTTTGCTTAATCTTGTAATCTATTAATTTAGCTAAGATTTTCTTGATCAAATGGCCTCGGAAGGTTAACCCGTTTTTGCTTTAAAAGTAACGCACTTAGCCTGTTTCTATTCTATGCCCCACCATATATATAAAAATACTTGACTGCACTATGTTCCATTCATATTGTATTGGAATGTATAAAAGAAAATTTCAACCGGCTCGGATGTAGGAAAGTGCTCGCACTGCTGAAATGAACACAAGTGTAAAAGTTTACACCACTTTTCGGTTGGAAAAAATGCACAAAGCCAAGCAAAGCCAAGTAGTTAAGAAGTGCGACTAGAACCGCCGGTATATCCGGGTTCGTGAACCATACATTAATTTGCAATTTGTATGTGTTCGCAGTAAGTATAGTGAATGCCCGATTGGTAAATGTTATGCCTTCAGCGAGCATTTACTTTCCAGGGGCTGCGGCAATTCCTTATCCCTTCCTTATCCCGCTGAGTGAGTGGTCATACAAAAAAAAAAGAAGAAACGACAAAAATATATCATGAACTGATCCAAATTCTTCCGTAAGGAAGAACAAGCGAATACGGTCATGACCGCGCAGCACTGTACGTTACTATAAGTAACGTACCAATGGTTTAGTAGCTAACCTAGTTTCAGTAGTGACGGCATTAAATTGTTGCGTGAGATTATATGTAAATGTGCTTGTATAGTGTAATTTATAAGTGTTAAAATGATTGTTGGACTTATTGCGCGTACTTACAATAAAAATTCAAAATTATTAATAAATTTTAAAAAATTAGTTTGCGTGTTGCTTTTTTCTTTATTATTAAACTACAGTAACAACAACAAAACAATTTTAAAATATTTCATATAGCTTTTTTCACACATTTTTAATAATAAAATGATAATTTGCCTTTAAAAGTTTTTTTTTTTTTTTTTGCCTTTTAAGCAGTTATCGTCTCCAACTCGCACTCTTTATTAGACGAGAAAAGTGTTTTGTTTTATAAAGGGATAAACCACAAAACACTTACGTAACGAACGGAATGAATTGCACTCAATTCTGAGGCATAGAGTTAAAGGCCTATCGTTCGTTATAAAATTTTCGTAAATTTGCAAAAATTAAAATAAAAAATAAAACTTCAAATACGCATGTTTCCATCCATTACGGTCTGAAAGTCTCATCATACATTAGAGGAAAAATGAAAGTGTACTTTAGCTTTTACAAAAGTTGCCAAAAAAACTTACGCACATTCGCTAGGGATTATTCAAAAGACTGGGTCTCAGCATCATGGCTTAATTGAACAGCCAAATATTTTACATGATAGCTTAGAATATTGCGTATTTACTGCACTAAACTGATTAAACGTTTACTAGTCAGAATATTGCGTATCACTAAGCGCTACTTTTTCCGCTGTTTGGACATGGTGTGAAAGTGAAAGACGAGTAAAGATATGCTTGCGCTTATTTTCCGTTTCTATTGTGTCGATTGTTGTTTGTAACGGTCTCTAATGAACGTTTCATTTCGTTGGGACAAACCATAACGTACCACTCTTGGTTGACCCCATCAAATGAATCTACTGTGAGATGTTCGTTTTCAAGAAGTAAATGGACAAAATAAGTAAAATTCCGATATCCACAGATGAAATGTTTTACATGCAAGAAGAAGCAAAGAGAGTTTCTGTTTATCATCTATTCTCATCCACAACTTTTGAAATTTGCTTAAGGATCGTCATCTTGCGATTGAACTAACTTTTGTTTAAATCATTTTTCAACATACAGAACACCACCTCGTCAACGGATACTTACTAATAAAATTTGAAGATATCGTAATGTGATTTCAGCATTTTTATGATCTAAAATTATTTATACGGATTCAATGAAGCTATTAGCTACTGTCACACTAGCAAAGAAGCTACACAAATGATCTTAAGACAGTAGGCTAGCAACAACTATTGAAAGAAAGTCGTCATAAAGAAATCGAAGCGATCAGCAGTTACATTTTCTACATCTCAACTAACATCCCCGTCACCATTTCGAATTAAGCTAAAACGCATCATGGTCGTTGGAAAGTGTAGTAATTTCTTTGAGCAAAATTTACCATCAACGTCTTGTAATTCAAATAAAATCACCAAAGACTACCGTTTATGATTTCGTAAAAGCTGATAGAAGAATGATGCTCTACGACAGAAACAGTCTTAAACATAGCAGAAGCCTTGTAGTAAAACCGCATTTGGGTGTCTTTGAATCGACGGTAGAAGAGTCTGCTATTGCCTTACCGAGTACGAGAATTAAAAACCGATTTAAAAAACCCGAAAGAAACATTTGGAATTAAAATTTAATTAACATACGTCTCGAGCTGTATCTCAAGAACTAAAGAAAAAAAAAAAATTAAATACATTTCCTGCAAATTAAACTTAGGCTACTCTCCTTTTTTTCAAGTCTTTTTTTTTTTTTTTGTTCTTCTCAGAAATGAAAAAAGCTTTGCCTATATGTAAGCAAACAAATACTTATTACAAAACTGTTTGCTGCTCGTTTACAGTAAAAAAAATAAATAAATAAATAAAAAAAAAAAAAAAAAAAAAACGGTCAAACGATGTTTATAGTCTCAGTATAATTTGCCCAGTCTCGTATATAGGTTCACACTACGTACGCACAGAAATTTACTGACTGAAAGAAAGTGTACTCTGTGCACACATATAATATACGGCAGACCTCGTAGTTGCATATATATACTGATATACACACACATACAAACTCACTGTGTGGCGGTGCCTGTCAGTTAATTTGATTGACAGTTTGACTTGAGATCTTCGTAAATGTTTTATTTCGCTTGTGTTACGCTGATTATTATTATTACTACGTGTTATGGTGAATTAACAGGAAAAAAAAAGTACAATACACACAAACATGTAAATATATATTTATATATTTTACTGCATTATATATATATATATATATATGTATATGTGCAGTAAATTTATATAAATAAATAAATAAAGTAAAAGCGTGGAATTTTTTCTATATCAGCAACGAATGGAAAAAAACACCTCGAATAGCGACGACTGGGGAAAATTAAGCACTTGCTGGTATTTCACATTCATATTGTTTGCCTTCCGTACTCGAAAATGTTCTACAAACAAATTAGCTCAACAAATCAAAAGTGAAAAAACAAAATCGCTTTAGTAGATTTTCAGATAAAAATGGTGAAAAACAAAACAATCAAATAAAAAGTAATTAAATAAATAAATTATAAACCATATTAAGCTTTAAGAACAAATAATTGCACATACTTTTAATAACTGTTAATTAAGCTTGAACACTTTAATTACGTTATTAGGTTTATTTAGTTTAACGTTCTAGCACGTTACGTAAATTACGTTAAACGACTGAATGGAAAGATAAGTGTTAGGGAAGAAATCCTATAAAGCAGTTGAAAACACGGATGGAACTTTCTTCATGTTGATACCCTGCGCAAGCAGCTATCATTTTCCTTTAACCGGAAGGATCTCACTTATTAAATATATATATATATATAATTTTCATATTTGATTTCGCCACTCAGAAGTTATCTCCTGTATGTGAGAGTGCGATGACGGTCAGAAAGGATAATAGGTGGAGGGTAGAGTGAAAACATTAAAAAATGTAAGAGAGCTTGCGTCTTTGCACCTTTCTTTTAGTTCTTACTATTCATGTTGCTCAATTCATATTCTCATAATCAGGCTTTTGGAGCTAATCCGATCTTCTGTCATTCCATTCAAAATATATTAAAAAATTGGCACTTAAATCTTTTCAAGAGCAGAGAGAGATAATCATTGTAACTGCATTCACAACCGTAAAGCGAACTTGACTATGTTAAGTAAGACGAATTAAGACTAAGCTTATTACAAGCGTTTCCGTTTGCCATTGCATCTAAAGTAAGACCTAAACTTGTTGCGCAGCAATGTTTTTAAGAGATCTAACATTTAGCAACTACGACTGGCCAATTTTAGGTGTACAGCGCGAGAAATGCCAGAATTAACAATTGAGGAAACAAAAAGAAGCATAAAATGTTTTCGTATTTTTATCATTATGACAAAACCCTTTGTATTTGTGTTCTATAAATGAATATCTCCTCTAAATTTTATCAAAACATTATTGTTGATTAAAGCAAAATAATGAATGGCCGGCCTGTAGGCCAAAGCTCATAAATTTGTGATCGTATACTAATTAAATTATATTGGTATTCGCTTTCTTGGGAAAAATTTAAGAAAAAAGAAAAATGGTGAAGTTTTGAAGAAAATTTGTACGCTACAAACTAAAACAATTAAGCAAAGTTTTTATCTTCACCCTTAAGAAATATTATTATTGCTTAAATCGAAAGGCAATGCATATTTCAAATCGGCTCCAGCATGTGAGCTTATATTCAATCCTTCATATAAGCTTATTGGAAATGATTTCTTTTCGGTGGAAAGATACTTTAGTAACTCAAACTTAATACAACCCACATATTATATTACATATATTTAAAAGCAAACCTGACTGCTTTTACATTAAGAATAACATGAACACAGAAAATAAAAAAAAAAAAAACGTATCATAAAGGCCATCTATCTGATCCACTTGTCGTATCATGTCAACATTGTACCAAATTCGAAACTATCAGAGACTACCGGCAGCTACTTTTTTTTACTTTCCATTTCATTTCAACCTAAAACAACAATGTCCATAGGAAAAAAGTTCTACATCAAGTACAACAATTTATTGGATATATTTATAAATGAACAGAGAAATAAAATACATGAACGTTTATCTCATTAATACGTAATGTATATATATATATATATAGGACAAACTTTCAACATAACTCTTTTCAGCAGTCATAAAATGTTATATTGACAGGTCAAGTGTCAGAATGACAAAACACCTTAAAACACAATAAAAATGTCTGAGTGCTATCATCAACAGCCCCTTAAAGTATATAAAATTATTATAACATGATTCTGCAAAATGAAAAAAAAAAAAAAAATGCAAAAAAAACAAAAAGGGGTTCAACAGCATTTCGATTAACATACGGCAAAAAGGATAAAAGAAAAGATGGATTAAATTTAAAATCATACCGCAATCGTTTGTGCGTACGCAAGTGGCCGGTCAGCCCGCATACATAAGTAAAAATTAAAAAGCGCCGACATTTTCATAGAACTGTCATTGCTGATCTTACCATAAGATAGGCTACTTTGATTTAAATAGGTTTCGTACAATACCCTATAAATAGAGAATAGGATTGTGAAATGCACATACATACGCACGTTACAATTTCAATAGAATATCCTGTCAATAAGCACTTCAGTGAAAACCCTTTATAAGAGAATCATTGCTACTATGGGCCTCCTAACGGTAAGTAGCAGAACTAAAATTATTGTAATGTATTTCACATCACCGACAAAACAACAGTTTATTCGTTTTCACTTATAGAATAAACTTATACGAATCGCGCTCTCTCTCTCTCTCTCTCTCTCTCTCTCTCTCCCTCTCGCTCTCTATAATCTTCATAACTGACAGCTAACCATCAAGTCATAAAAACCAGTGAATATACTATGAAATGCTATGCGAAATGCAGCAAAACCCTCGCGAAAAGTCGAAACCATCATTTTGACTTGCATACTTGCGTATGAAGGCATATCATATTATAGCGCGCACGCACATGCATACATATGCACACAGATGCACACACACACACACACACACACAGGCACATTACATTACCTACCATACTTCTTCTCTTTCGTCTTTCCAATCTCTTCTTTTTTTTTTTTTCTTTCTCTTTTAAACTTTCACTCTTAATACCAAAAGACTGCTAGATTTTGCTCTGTCTCACGTAGTTATACTATTCCATGTGTTTGCTGTGCTATGCTTTAGCTCCGCCTCATTTTAAAAATGGCCTTTACTCCGATTGGCTATTGTTTAGCGTAAAAAAAGGCGTCACACAATTGCATTTTTAAAATGTTTATACACAAAACTTTTAAGCGAATAAATTTCTTGCCTTTTTACTTTTTTATTGTTGTTGTACATTCTTCATTACTAACTAATAAATGCAAAAATTGCGTGCGTTTGTTTAACATCACATTATGATTTACTGATTAACTATTTGTTGAGCTTGTTTTCTCGTGTTAATCTATTATTTTCGTGCTTTGTTGTTATTATTGGAGATTTGCGCAATTACAGGCTTTTTTTTCCCATTTTTTCAATTATAATAATTGCAAAAATTTTACAATTAGTTGTTTTGTTGTAAACGTTTTATGAAATTATGCAAGCTTGTATGCAAGAGAATGTATGTGAGAATGTTAACGCATTATAAATTTTGAAGGCAACAAATTTAATTAGCCCGCTGTCGGCTGTAGTATAATATAATTTTAATGAATTTTCCTTTTTTTATGTGTTATTATTGTAATTTTTATGCACACATATTTCTTTGTCAGATATTCCAACATGTCAGAAATGCAATTATCCGAAGTGCTATATTAATATTTTTATTGCATTTCTTAATTTTTTTTTAGCACAAAAATATTATCAGGAAATAATATAAAGGAAACTATATAGTTATGGGGCGCGGCACGCCACAACTGACGCTAATTCAATAATTTTTGAGAAAATGTTTGTCTTGAATCGTACTTCAAATTGCCTTTTATATTGAAAAAACTTTGTTCTCTGGTCCTTGAATCTCAATTTGTCAAATATTCTCATTTTCTGAGCTTTTTTTCTAGCAAAAACACTTCTATGCTTTCCATATTAGTTACCTGGCAACTTCATGTTTCTAAATAAGAGTATAAGCAATAGAAGTAATGGTACTTCCAAACTTTTCTGTAATGTTAATCTCAATTTCGGACGAATGCCGTACATCTTGTTCTTTAGCAATCTTTATAAGCTTAACATCTTAATAGATCAACTTTAAAATATTGGCATAAAAGCAAAGAATTTGAAATTTAAATATTATTAAGGCGCGTCAAGTCTACTCTCTTTAGGTTATTCTCCGCTTTATCCAAATAGTTTCCGTGACAATGTTAAGCAGATATAAAATATATATTTATAAAATATTGTAATGAATCAGGCAGTTTAACTGAAAGGGAAGCAAAGAAAACCCAACCCAAAGTCCCATGTAAATAAAAATCGGCTCGAAGTAAATTCTTAAATTTTACATCTGTCAAAGAAAAAAGTTACACTTCATAAATTATATAAACTATATAAACAAATATTGTAGCTTTACTAAATAAACCACACAACCTTCGTCGATAGGAAAAATTTATTTATTTATTTTATTTAGTTAGTATTAAAAAAATGTTTATAGGTTTTTAAAAAAGTTATTTTCACTTCAGTTTCATTTCAAGCACTTCTTATTCCCTTGAGCAAATGTTTTAATTCTAAATCATATTTAAGAAACTAATAACGATTTAAAATTCGTTGATTGATAGAATGCAATTTTGGTCAATATAAGTGCAGTGTTAAGTGCACACCGGAGAAAAATGATGTCAAGGTTATTCTTTGCATTTATTAGCTTTAAACACTTTGTACTTTTGATATATTCACGCCACTGTCAACCAGCAAACGTACGTTTTGCTGACACGTATCCCAGATAGGTTAAGCTTAAAGCCACAAGGCACCTAAACTATTATTTGATTCTTTCACATAGGGAAAATTTATTGACAATGTCAATACTTGACATTATTTACATCATTTTCGCATGAAAAGTACGAAGGTTTTAACCTATTGTGAGACTGTTCTGCTTCAAAACTAAAGATGAAAGCGGACATCAAAAACGATGAGCAATTATATAAAACTTCATTTCGATATTATAAACGCGTGGAACACGAAATTTCGAAAGTAAGAATCCACTTAAGCTACAAAGTTTCTAAATGAACTATGTGTTTGAGTCCGTTTTTCTTTAAACTCCCATCCAGTCTAATAATTTTGTAACGCCTCAAACCAATGTTCTCAACGCCTAACGAAATGGTATCAAATTGCCATAAAATAATACAAATTGTACGTCATTTAGATGTATTTTGAAGGTATACGTGCAACCTACTAGATGCAATCTATTAAAAGTTGCTTCAAGGAAAGTCTAATTGCAATCCAATGCTGTTTATGTATTAATTGGAAAAATTTGAGGCGAATCACTTCTTAAAAAAATGTACGGAGCTTGACGAAGTTTCTCTTATATTGTCAGGTGCAGGGTTTAAGAATTTAATTTCAAAACGCTCGAAAACCATCACTTTCGATTACCCCAGTCTTCGCAAGAAACCTTATAATCGAAAGTTGACTAATGAAATATTCAATGTGACACTAATTAATTTATATTTCTTTACATATCTCTACCTAAAATATATATATATATATATATCTATATATGTGTATATATATATATATACTTTGTTTCTTACCGGCAACAACGAATTGGCAATATTTACCTATCATTGAAAATATTACGCGAAGAGCAACTAAATTAAAGAAGACAGCAGCAAATATTGTTGTGACAGCATTGTCACCGCTGTAATAATTTATTTAGCACTTTGTTAAATTATATGACAGCCGCGCCACAGCAGTAGCAGCAGCAGCAAACGCTTGCAAATTAAAAGTATAGAGCGATAGTAAATGAAAAACAAATCAATGTTCAATCTATTGAATAAACGCTGCATTAGTAATTTGTCAATGAATTTAACAACGGAAGCTCATAATACAAAAAAAAAAAAAAATTATGATCGAACATAACTCTACAGGTACAGGTACAGGTACAGGTACAGGTTCTTTTGATTAGTTGTGGCTATGCGCCTACCTATAGTTGACCTCATACTGTTCGCTGGTTTAAGTTCAAAAAGTGTCAAAGCTATCAATTTTAATTGCTTAGATATCATTGCGAGCATTTCAATTAATATTCATTCTATCAACACATTATGCAGCATTCATATTTACAGTAAAACAAGTTCACGGCCTTAGAAGACTTTGTGAATTTTAGCCATATAATAATACAATTGTACAGAGCTACAACAAAGTGATGTGGGGTTTTACTCCCCCCCAGCAGGTCTGTTTGTTAAATGTCAAATGTTGATTTACACTAGAGTAATAACAATTTATACAGTTATACACGAATACTTATAAAGTATCGATAAAGTATCGGGCAAATGTGTGAAAAATGCATAGACCTTCATCCGTGCATCTGGAACATATATACATTTTTATGCATATATTATGCAGAAAACAACTTTTAATTGTCCCCAGCAGTTCGATCGATCGATTATGTGTCTGTTTATTTACAAGTAAACGTATTTACAGACACTTTATATATATATATATATATATATATATATATATATATGTGTGTGTAATTCAGTGTTAGTGTTAGTGTTAGCATTTTCTTCCTTCTATATATCAAATGTATACAAATTTAGAATCATGTCAGTAAAGCTGTCAACTTTGCCCAATTAACATTTAACAATCATAGCCGTGCAGTTAATGTTGTATATCAATAATTTAACTGTGCCGTTGCTCTCTGTTATATGTGTTCTGCGTGTTATTTGTTCTGTGTTGTTTGCCTGCCTGCCTGCTGGCAAACACTTACTTCCTTACTCTCTACATATATAATATGTGTATATGTATATGCCTTAAATACAAAACCTGCCCATGTTTGCTCTGCTTATTCTGTGAGCGAATAATTGCGGTTTTGTGTTAAATGGTGCAGACATATATGTTAGTTTGTTTGTTCGTTCATTTGATCGGTTTATTGGTTGGCTATCTGTCTAGCTGTTTGTCTGTCGTCTATATGCCTGAGTGACTACTACTACTACTACTACTACTGCCACGACGACTACTACTGCCAATACTACTACTACTCTACTACATAATAATTGTAATTGCTTGATGTTCTTGTTATTGCTGGCGGTTGTTGATGGTAATTGATATGATACAGACAAATGTTAAATGTATGGCATTCTCTTATAATTATACACGGATATATGCTTACTTACATAATATATATATATATATATATATATATATATATATATATATATATATCTTAACGATAAATTAATAATTATTGTTCACTTTATAAGAATAAAATATATGAGAAAATTACATTACATTACGTTTAAGTGTAGTATAAAATCTCTTCACATGAATAGACTGACTTTTTCTGATTTCCTTTCCAACTTGCTATAGCGTACGTACAATAAGGTCATAAGCATAGCGTATAATGATCATTATCGCAATGCTTCTCTGCATATCTGTTATTTAATTTAAAAATTTATTAATTTGTAAAGTTCGCAACACGGAGTCTTGCCCTAAAGGGTTTCCTTATACTTAGCTATTGGAATTTTTTAAAGAAACCTCCAAAATTTCATTTTGTTTGCCGGAAAACGCTCCTGGATTTGAAAATTTTAATAAATATGACACATACTTTTTGTCTTTGAAAAGAGCATTTTATCATATGATCATTGATGTAGGATTTTGGATGCTTATAATATATGATCAGAAGTCATTGCAAACCATCTTTTTCTAATATTCTTTACAACAAATAGGCAAACAAAATTTACAAACAACTATCATATTGAATGCGAAACTTTCGCGCCATCTTCTCGGATTTATAAAGGACAAATCCGTTTATTAGCCTATGTTTATGGATGGAATAATTAGTTATAGGCAAAATCGCAACAAAATCTTTTTTTTTTTTTTTTTTGAAAATACTCAAACACCTACAGTTTGCTATTTTACATCAACAATAAACAAGGTAAGGAAGTGGTATTCGGTCATGATCGAATCTTTTATTCCCATCATCGATTAAAAAAAAGGAAGGATCAGCGAGGCTGAAGATTTATGGGTTTAGGGGTTTCAACGGGAAGACTGCTGCTAGTAAGTTCTTCTAAGGGCGTTCACGTCTCGAGCAGCATCCCGGCATCTCCACGCTAAATGGGTCAGAGCACTGAGAGAAAGTGCTCAAACTGAGCAGAATAGAATAATGTTTTGGAATTAATTCTTCCAAAGGATCGCCAAAGCATTCCATGTGTTTTTTGTTGTTTTTAGTTGCGGGGAAATTTTGAAACTCACTAAAAACTAAAGCAGCCTCTGCATAAATACAGGAAAATGTCAACGAAATCGTCAAATCATATCAACTGAGCCGAAGAAGATGCTGATTAAAAAGAAACTAAATAAATACAACATAGAGCAAAAGGTTACCAAGATTCTGAAATTTTAAAAAAATGTCCTTAACAATCTAGAGAAGTAAGAACATAAGAGATACAAAATCAGGAAATGTTGTGGATATTGAGCAAGCACTGGCATAAATATCGCAACGTGTAAGAATAGAGATGAGATTTTTTTGAAGAATAAACTAATTATTAGTTATTTGTACCCATCTTGATTATCTCTACTATGATATTAGATTATTTTTGAAATGCTTTCGAAATGCTTTGCTTTAAAGAGAAGCGCCCAATAAGATCCTCCTCATATTGAAAACAATATAAAGACTAAGAATGCTAGAATGGCAAAATATACAATAATGTTGCTTAATATCTGTGATTCTAAAACAAATCATGTTTACGTCGTTAGATTAAGCCTGAAAAGTTTTTATATGCATACAGGCAGGCGTAGAGTACTTTATTACCAGTTGAAAAAAAATAAAAACTAGCGAAATTAGAAACGCAAATAATATTTTCGGACAGGAAAATCACCATAATGTACATTATGTTTTTAAGCAGATCTTTTTGTTGTTACCTATGTTCATAATAACAAAACAGAATATAAACATCATTCATTATGTAATTATGAATGCTGGTCACTGGTCACTTGGTCGGTTGGTTGGTTTAGTCAGTTCAATGTTAAGTGTAACAAACTAATAATAATAAACACAAGTTGTTTTGCAATGTTCAACATGAATTTCTCTTGTACACTCACACATATATGCAAATATAATATCTATTCAGTAGTTGAATTTTGCTTTTCATACAAATCGTTCTCAATTAAAGCCCACATCGGAAATAATTCATCTGAGATGAAAAACATGCAAAAGCTGGAAGAACATAACAAATATTAGGCATTTATTTGGCAAGTGGTAACGCAATTATGACAGACGACATGCATAATTTATGTTTACTACGTGCGAACGTTTGTACATATTTGTATATGTATATGTGCATCAACATTTCAATTCTAAAGCAACTGATGGCGCATAGATACATGATACGAGAAAGAAAGCAAATACACCAGAGAGAGAGAGAGAGAGAGGGAGAGCAAAAATAAAAAATAAACGAAGAAAAGGCATAGAGTTCCTTTGTTTTTTTTTTTTTTTTTTTTTTTTTTTTTTTTTTTTTTTGTATGTTATATTTACACATATATGTATGTGTATGTGTGTGTAAAAGTAAAAAGTTTAGCTAAACAAAATGAAAAAAAAAACAATATATTGCTTGAATCATTTGTGAAGGAGAAGAAGGCGTTTTGCCAGAAAGCTAGTTTATTGTTTGGGCCTCCATCAGAACAACTACTTACAAGTACTACTATTATTACTACTACTACTACTACTACTACTACTACTCGCTTAGACTCTATAAAATGCAATCAACTTATTTACTTATTGAGTCGCATTTGTTTTGCTGGCTGACTTGGCTGGCTGGCTGGCTGGCTGGCTGGCTGACTACAAGCAATGCCTGCTGAGCTCCTATCCATATCTTACTATGTAAAAGCTTGTATATGTGGCGGCATTTGTAATTCACGCTAATCCACCCACTTTGTACTTGTTTTACATGTTCTTTTAACTTTACTAGTATATGCTATGCAATCAGCTTTTAGTCAATGCTGCTGCTGCTGCATAGTAATTTGCATATGAATTTCGTGTTATTAATGTTGCTAAACAATGCTTGAGTGCCCGTAAATATATTTATATTTTTTTTTTTTTTCTTCCTTAATCCAAGTTACAAAGACTTTTACCTACCTACCTACCTATATTACTATTTCCTTTGGTTGATACTAGACACATCTAAGTGTGCAAAAAAAAAAAAAACTTAATTTGTTAACGATTTGTTGTAAAGAATTCTTTGGAAAGTTTATTGCAGCTTCAGTCATTTAAAGTCTTCAACCTTATGAACTCACTCGTATATAAGCACACAAAGAGAATTTTATAAAAATTAAAAATCATACACAATCAATATGTTTTTCGTTATTTTTTTTTATTTTTTTTTTTTTTTTACTTTGAAACTACATTAATCTCAACTAATCAACACAAAGACTTCTGTGTAATCCGTTCAATTACTCCTATCTCACAATCTATTAGCACTGTAAAAGAGCACATACAACCATGTATCTTATCATAACATAGAATCGATACTTTTTTAATAGTAATGCAATAATTCATAAATTTTTATTATATGCAGCCGTTCCGAACATTAAACAATTCATACATCATTGTCATCGTGATTCATATTTGTTTATAAATTTTATTAATTTTTTCTTTATTTTTTGTTTTTTCTCTTTAAATTAAAATGTATACAAAAGCCTTTTTGAAAAAGACGCAGGCACATGCATAATACTATTGTTTTCATGAACTCATGCGCATTAACACTAGAATTACCGAGCAAGTCTATTTGATTCATTTCAAATTTCAATTTAAAAAACAAAATCCTAACAAAGTACATAATATTCCAAAATATTTTCATGATCTCTACAAATAGCTCTTGGCTTCCAAGTTTTGTGTTATCGTCGGCATACATAGATGCGTAAATATGAAATCGGAATACATGTACAGGAAATATCTTATTCAAAGTATTTTCCCAACTGTCTAATAATTACGAGACGCCACGCCCTCGTGTTGCCTATTTTGATATTTCGCTAATACTGATTCGCTAAGCCAATCAAATCGAATAATTGTTGTTGCGATGTTCTGGTAGCGTTTGGTATTAAGCAAACCTTCATAAACCCCATCCTTTCGGCTCTACGCCAAGCAAAGAATCATCTTGTCCCCTTGCTAAAGCCATTAGGTCTTGTGATAAATGTCTACGGTACGCCTGGATCTACCCAAGAAATTTTTACGCCTCGGATTCTCGAAATAAGTCCACTATTCACTTTAAGGAGCGATCGTGTGCAAAAATGAGCTTTTTTTCTACCGTCCTAGGAATATAAAATGCTTTTTTTCTGGGGACAAAATTTGACCTATTCAAGGCTTCTAAAAGTTATGCTTTTATATGAAGCTTGCATTGTAACTGAGTTGAAAATCTTTCGTCAGACACCAACAAGATAAAATGACGCCAATGACTCAATTTGACAGTGATTCGGGTCATCTATGCGCGAATTCTAGTTCTAGATTTACATACCCACTAATGTGGCTTAATCGCAATAGTTGTATATATGTAAAAGTTCGACATTTCTAGTGTTAATATATATATATAGTATAACGTACTGGTTAAACGAAAAGCTTCGCGTATTTGAATTATAATATACGACTTCAATTGTCTTTCAATTTCCTTTCATTCTGTGCTTGCTTTAATATTATTTGCATTTGCTATTATATGATTTTTTTTTTTTTTACTAATACTACAAGTTTGTTAACAATATTTGTTCACGTACATGTAAACAAAGACCTTTTACCTTAAACCGTGTTTTAAATGCTCTATGAGATTCATATATTTTTCATAAGTAATCATTTAAATTAAAAAAACAGACAAAATATTTCTGTCTTACTATCGCCAAAATCCGTTTTGTTTTATTCTACAGCAACACACATAAACTAAACCTAGCATACCTATCCCTCCTGATAACCGAATCCGCGCTCAGTGCGTTATGCAATTTGGAGCAGACTTGGATATGCATCGGAGACATAAATCAATTTCTTACAACAATTCTCATAGCACATATCAATTCCTGACATTCCCGTAGACGAAATAGTTCAGAGAGAAATTTGCAAAATACATGACTCATATGTAAAAAATAATATATATATGTACATATATATATATATGTCTGATTACTTCACCCCAAGCTTTGCCGCTGAGAATTTACATCTACTTCTCTTGATTTATTTGAAACTGGTGATGGTTTTCCTAAATACGTAGCTGATGAGTCCACAGCAGCTACAAGGATTAAATTATCGCGGAAACTTCTTAAATGTAAAGAAATTTCCATTAATAAATTAAATGTTTATAGCGGATAACAATGAGAGATTGCATTGTAGTAAGCAACACATACACCCATAATTAGAAAGTTGTAATGAAATGAATGGCATTCTTCTTAAGGTCATTTATTCACGTCTGGTATACTAAATAGATGTTGTTTCCATAGGTCACAGTAAAGTCGTAAGCCTATCTAATATAAATAAATACCTGTACATAACAAACGAATCTTTGCTTCCCGAACGAGTGGTTCCTTTTCTATGCACTTTCCTAGATTACTGCTGCTTAGACCTAGTGAGTAACTGAAGTCTTATTTTAACATTAATTGGACTAAACCACTTAAGCATCGCATAGTTTAAATGACAATTTCTACCACTGGAATAAACTCATAGTATAATTAATATAATCCCACCCATATTATAGGCGTGGCAATTGTTTGACATAGCAATGGTTCTGCGACAATGTCCACAATGTTCTTTTCCATAGAAACACATGCAAAAGGAAGTCAAAATTCACGCAGAACAATTGTTTGCTATAATTTTAACTTTAGAAAACATCAGCTTTTCCTTTAGCTTGTAGTCCTTGCCAAGATTTGCTCTTTGACTTTAAGATCCTCTTCAAGTGTTGAGGAAAATAAATGAAATGAAATGAATTTTTCTTCCCCACAATACAGAAAAAGCTACATCTAATGTGGCTTGAATGTGTGCACGCACGGCATTGCTTGCCGCTAAACAAACCCGGAACGTTACGTTCAATACTGTTCGTTTGTGTAGAAAAGAGTCAAGCACTTTTATTATTTCTCGGCAAAGAATATCTTCCTTTAATGTAAAGCTTACACCTCTCTACCGGTATATTTTCCTAAAATTTCGAGCCGTTCGGATTAAAACTCGCAAGAGGCGTAATCTTTGGAAATTGCACTGGTTTAAGTTATAATCGCTTGTCAAGATTTTGAATTTTAAGTCGGGAATCGCGATTTCTCAGCAACCAATTTTATCAATTTTGTCGTATTGAAACTTTGCATATATGTCTTAAGTCCGATTGCATTGTGTTTGAAACCTTCTTCAGATATTTCTTTAGTATATTATCAATCAACTAACTAATCAATGCGCCGGTGATGGTCGGAAAGAAGATGAAAGAAAAGGACATCACAATAGGTTAGGGCCGAGTCAGCACTCTCTATAGCTATAACCACACTAAACTCTATCGCATTTGAATCCACGAATACAGACACTTGGGCCGCGATTGTTATTCGGCTACTCATGCGGGTAAATGTCTTGAAACTCTTTACTTTAAACTTTAAGTTATGGGTCTGAAAGACACGACTTTTCTTTTTTTAATTCAAACGTGAATTTTACATAATTTTACATAATAATAATAGAGCATCCAATCTATTATAAATTGTAAAAAATAGTGTATTGTCAATTGGTTTATTTGTCTTTTGCCGTCTAAGCTAGAGCTCCATCATTAGGCAGAGTATTAGCAGAGGCTCAGCAAAGAAAAAAATTCTAGTTTAGTTTTATGTCATATAATCGATCTAACTCCAAAAAATTTCTGAACCAACAGTTAACAAGTGACGAAGAAATTATCACCAGTTGCTTTTCCTGCGGAACTTTCGTGTATGAAGTTAGTTAATCTGAAAAGTGCATAAGCAGAAGCGATATATTATTAGAAAAATTTGCACAAGTTCCTTTAATATTATCATACTTGTAGGTAATGAGAGAGTTCCCCTCCGTTTTATTACCCATCCTTACCCATCAATTACATAATTACTTGAAATTTTCGATTTACAAGGGTAGGGTGGAGTTTTCACTTAAGAGAACTGCGTCTTTTTTCTTTAGCGCTTGAGGCAACAACAAATAATTGAAATCAAATAGCGGCTTCTAAATGCTTTACATGCTTTTAAAATCGTAATCTAAGCTATTTTGTTCGTTTATTTTAAAAGTGAAAAATTCCGTACTTTTCCCAATTTAAATGATTATTTATTGAAATGTTTATTTTAGTTGAACGTGTAATAATTCAAAAATTATCCTCCATGAATATTATAATATTTTAGAGTACTTAAGTGCCTGAACTAAGAGATTACCTGACCTTCTTTTAAAATATAAATAACCATCTGCCTATAAAATCATACTTTTTAGACTGTCCACACATTCAGAGTCCAACCTAAGATAACAAACAAACAAACAAACAAACAAACAATCTTAAGTCTTTATTTTTAAGACATAAAATACCTGCTTTATAGCATACACAAAGAGCAAACACTTATCATCATCTATGCAGTATTTGTTAGTATAATTTTCGATACGTTTACATTTGATTTTGCCTTGGGTTAAGAGAAACTACATTTCACACCGTTTTTATATAATATACGAAGAGGGCGACTATAGCCACCATCAGAGACAACATGTCTCATAAATTGAAATTATGCTTGACATGGTTAACAAAAGCTTTAAATTGCCTTTTTCGTTGCAATGATGTGCATATTATTGCATTTATAATTATTTTTATGCAGCATTATGTAGCACATAATCAAAATGCATGCTCACAACTCTTATGATCAGTGAAATGGAAACACAACCGATCGTGCGATCGTAATAATAATAATAATAATAATAATACCAACATCATCAACAAGATCAGCAATAACAACAACATCAACAACATCAACAACAACAACAACAACAACAACAACAGAAATGACAAGATATAACCTTTAAAAAGCCCATCAAATACTTGCGTATGTAAATGTGTATGTATAACATTTTTATAGATGGATGTTAGCGCATGGAGACAACAAATTTATAACGCAAACGCAATTAAATTCTCCGCAGGCGATTTTCTTCTTATATGAGAAATAAGTAACAATTTTAATAGCGGATAGCAACGACAATTGACCGGAAAGTAGCTGGAGTTAAATGGTTTCTATTTTGCTCTTTTTTTTTATTTTTTTTTTTAGAATTTTTTTGCAAAAAATGAAACAATGTTTCTTAAGGAAAAGATGGAAAATATTACAAATAAAAGCCATAATGTTTAAGATTTTTCCATTTGAATACAAAGTTTTTAACAAAGACTTTGAATAAACATCGAAAAGTTTAGCTTCTTCCTAAGCTATAAAGTGCAAGTGTACTTTGCCTGAATGATTGTTTTGAACTCCGCATCAATAGATGTTTAAAAGCTAGAAAAATATTTTCGCTGAGAATATCAGATCTGATGTAGACTTAAATGTCTTTCAATACGTCTCGCTCCTTACTGCTAATATGCAGTAACTTGAGCATTAACAATCGTGAGTTGGATTAGTAGGCCTATGGGGATCACTTTTATATCATGAATCCTTAACCAATAGAAAAAAATTGTAAAGAATCTCTTAATTGCAAGCTTCGCAGATATGGGCTTTGATCTTTTTTAGCATCGCACGTTTAGACATCCGTAGGAAAAGTTTTGCATTAATGCTCAACTTTGATTCAATATGTCTTAAGAGCCATAAGTTTTTTTTTTCGATCAATTCCAGCGAGTCCAGACATACTTTGCCCTATAGTTTTAGAGAGTTTTAGCGTACATGTGCTAAAAATCGTACATTAACGTTTTCAGCTAATATGAAATCGTTTTAAGTCTTAGTAGGTTAGTTGTCGACGTACTTTTAATCCTTATCATGAACTGCGAGCACCTATAGAAATTTCCCAGTTTTTGCGGCCATAAACATTCCAGCAACGGACAGCGAATGAATGGACAGTGGGGTAAGGTCGCTTTCAAATAATGAAAAATGTATATATTCTGCAAAGTCCTTCATGTCTTTTGTCTTTCATATCTCCATCTTTCGGCAATGGATATAATAAATTAAGAACTGTTTTCAGCATAAATCTTAACTTAAGGTTAACATCGTAAGCTTTTAAAGGTTACTTAGATATTTATTGTTGCTTTAAAATATAGCGTACTGCACCCTTTATACTCATCACCGCCATCTCAAAATGAATTCAAGAAATAAAGAAAAAAATGAGCTTTCGATATTTTATAATATCTGGTGGTAGTCGGTATTCTTTTTTAATTTTTATACAAATGCTGTAAAATCACCCAGCGAATATACATGAAAATGTTCAATGGTGTTCGTCGACGTTTATAAGCAATAAGAAATAATACAATTGTTTTTGTTTTTAGGAAACAAGAGGACTCTCAGTTTATGGTTGCATTCCAGCGATGCCTTCTAAGTGATTTGACCGATTTTTAAGAAACCCCATGCAATAATATTCAATGCCTTTGCTAAATTTGAGGCCGATACGTAGTTTTTGCGACCGACACAGCGTTTAACACAGACGCAAGGTAGACAAACGGGTATCGATATATATTATATCAGAATTTAATATACTGATCAAGACAATATATATTTTCACAGAGCTTCCGACTTCTTTCTAAAACAATTCATCATACAGATAAGTTCATTTCAACGGAACCTTCACAATTTTCTTATAATTATGGGAAGTTGTGATTATCGAAAGCCTCCATTTTTTTTTTTTTTCTTTTTTTACTATGACTGGAGTCTAAGTGATACCTTCAACAAAGGTGCTGTTTTGGTAATAAATTCTATTTTTATTCCATAAGCGCCTAAGTAAAAGGTCCAATAACTTTGTCTGCTATAAATACTTTCGAAAGCTCCGCTTTAATTTAAAGACTTGAATGGTCATTTATTTTATTAGTAAATGGTAAATTTGTAATGTTTAGTTTTTATGTCTTAACCAAGAATCGTCACTAGAGAGGATAATGTGATAAAGTTTTCATTTATCGTAAATTTGAAAAGAAAGCGTAATCCCTCTCTTAAAAGACTTCTTCGGCACAGGTTTCCTTAAAAAAATATAACCACGAAAGCAGAGTTTAACTTTCCTGTTTTATACTTGTTCGCAAATTCATTAAAAGTTAATCACGGTAACTATAGGGTCGTCCCTCTTCTGATTGCGATTTGGAGCAAATTCTTTCTAAGTATATTGTTTAAACTTTTCCATCATTTGTGGAATACGATACACACATAGTGAAGAAATTGTTAAAACTCTTTACGAAGACAATAGAACATGTTCGCGCATACGATATGATGCTCGTATCTAAAGATAAGCAAAGATTATTAGGCCTTTGGTGTAAAGAAAATACATTTGATGTACCTAAAGGACTTTCATATGCATAGAAATAAAGTATGACGTGAAAATGTTATTTTTAAAGCTGAAAATAGCCTTGCAAGCCTTGCCCTCAATGTAGAGAACGCTAGAGAATAGAACTGCTAGGAGCATAGTAACTACTTTTTGTGTCAGAAACTAAATAAATTCGAATTTGACGATATATGTCGTAAATTCCGTGATAAACCAATTTATTGGAAGAAAAGATTAATAATCGATTGAGAGAAAGATCAGTCTCTTGAACTTTTTACTTTGAAGTTAGGTTGACTTAACCAACCAATAAACCACAAACTCTCAGTGACGTTATTCCCAAAATTATTCATGTTATGTTGCTGAAATAAAAGAAGATTTATTTGACCAAGTGCCGGAATTGAATTTTTACAAAAATCCAAAGAGAGTCATTTACATAAAATCATTTTTAAATTAAAATGGTATCTTAAACAAAGGATAATTCATGTTGATAACCCTTTTAAGAAAGCTAATCACAGAAAAGCAATATCACAGCTCTTCTAATATGTTTCAAATGAGGCGCTATGTAGAACATATATGCAAAGCATATATTAAATCAACATCAGCCAAAAAAAAAAAAAAAACAAAAAAAAGGTAATATAAGAAAATTTAGATGCGGCAGATCACACTTTATCCTTCACTATCAGTGAATTGAAATACGTTCGACTGAAAAGTCTATAAAGTGCATAGAAATGTTGGAATGATTGACAAGAAACATTGTTCCTGGTTCACGAGGCGCATTTAACATTGCTATTAATAAAAAAAAAAAATAAAAAATAGTACAGAGTACAACATAACAATATATTACAGAAGAAATATTCATCACCTTCTCGTTTTGCTGGTATTTATTATAAATCTTGGACACAAAATAAAAACTGATTGTGTTGAAATAAGGAAGCAACTTTCATAAATCTTGTAACATATAAACAACAACATTTATTAAATGTTGAATAGCTGACTTACCGAGATAAGCAGACCGAGCATTGCATATCAACACCATAAGTAGACATTATTTTGTCACTTAGAGAAATAGTTCGAGAATTAGATTTTACTCTTAGTTTTCATTCAATGTTGATTATTAAATCAATTTTGAGAAAAAAAGAACTGAAAATCTAAATATGCTAAAAAAAGTTTACAAAAAGGTAAAAGTCTGCCCGTTAAGCTTTCTAAAACCGTTACAAGTTAAGCTAGAGAGATAGAACTTAGTCAACAATCGAATAAGTCAAGTAACATGATTGAAACACGACACGAGAAAAAACATGCGGGAGATATTAAAATGAAATCTGAACCGTATATTTATTAAAAGATTAATACAAACTCTCTTACATACGGCCTACATTAGGAAGAGTCCTTAATTAATAGAAAACTCTACGAAGATTTCCTTATCGAATATCAGAATTTCGTGAGGAAAATTTTTGTATTAGGTTTTTACGAATGTATTCAACAGCCAGGAAGGCTTGAGATAGATCCTCGTTTTATTATACTGTTTGAGATTTGCTCTCTGAATCGAACTAAGCTTTTCTGTCTATCTGTATAGCTTTTCTTATATTCAACCTATAGTCCGCAATTTTTGATCAAGGACCACCTCAACGAGAAATGACTCGTATCAGACCTCGCTTTTTCACTTCCCCTATAACGTCCTTTGTTGCAAAGTCGTTAATATGAATAACAATGAGGTGATGTAGGATATTTAGTGGTGGGACGTGGCCTACTCTATAGTGCTTTTCGTACAAGTTTTAATTACGTACCGTGTAGTACGCAGCGCAATATATTTAGCTCCTAAGTGTTCGATTTCTTCTAATTTCATTTCGATTGCTAGCCTGCGGTAGGTAAATGACTTTTTTTTTCAAGTACTCGCGTAGTAAGTTGTACAAAAATTATAATAAATAAACAACTTTCTAATTTGGAATTTAAGACCACACATGTGGAAAAACAACGGTATCCTGTTAATGATTTTTTTTGGTTCCCCTAGACGTCTCCTTGTTTGCATTTGCATTTCGTTTTTCTTCTACTTTCCTTATTTTCTTTTTTTTTTTTGGTTATCTACGCAAAGGATTTCGTTCATAACAGCTCATAATTTAAATCTTCCGAAAAGATCAATGTTGTTATGTTTATGAAAATATTTAGTCTTTTTAATCTTTAATTTCATGGATTCATATGGTATAGGAATACGAAATCAATTTTGGTATATTTTTGTAAAAATTTTCACAAGAAAATCTACCATAACTAAAGAGAGAAAGTTCGTTTGTCTTATTATTTTTAGTTTGTTTGGTCATGCGTTCAGGTTAGTGCGCAGCTTGAGTTCTTCTTTTTTTTTTTGTTTCTATGCACTTGCGTTTTTCCCCTTTAAAAGGCAAAAAAAAAAAAAGAAAAGAAAAGCCGATGCATTTTAGTTTTCTTTTTGTTAAGTGTAACCATAACTAAATTGCCTTTTCAGCGTGTGATATGCAAATCTCGGTTTTATCTTGTAAGGAATTCAAAGCAATGCAACAATAACAATAACAGCAATAACAACAATAACAACAACAACATCGTTTTATGCAAAACGATCGGCAATTTGTTGTTACATTTGATTCCTGTTGTTTATGTTGCATTAGATAGGTTTTTTTTCACCTAACCTACCGAAACGAATTCGTGGAAAAATTTGTACTTGTCCGTTACAACTAAATAAGGTGACATAGCAGCACCTTTTTTGGCACAACATAACCGTCACCGTTTGTTTAACATATACGATAAACACTATCACACTGTGTTTTCATATTTGTTACAATTTATTTCTAAATGTATAACTAAGCAGGAGACATGTTCACGTGAGTATCTGTTTTATATTGAAAATGTGTCTAATCGCAAGATTTAGTTTAGTGTTCAAATTTTGTCCTCATAATTCCAAACAATTTAATACTGAGTACTGATCAGTTCAAGCAAACGCACTTCAATTGTGAAGTTTCCATTTTAGATGTTCTTTCAACGCAGTCGTCATAGGTTTATAGAAAATTTTATTATCACAACTGATATCAACGATTTTGCATAGTACAAACGAAAGATTAAAAGGACGGACGGACGGACGGTCGGACGGACGGATGTAGTAATCTAACTAAAATTACCAGATGCTTACCATTAAGCGCTCTATAGCAATTTGAAAACTCTCTCCCAATTCAGGCAAACAACATAAAATTTCACAATTTCACCGTTTGAAATACGTGACAACATAATTAGAAAAAAAAACAGAAGACAATTAAGACTTACCTGTTTTTTTTTTTGTAGAAAACAACTCCATTTGCTGACATTTGTGCGTCGAAGAAAAACGAAATCGTCTAATTCAATCCATAGAACACTGCGACGTGTCCCTGTCTTTTACACACTATTTATCATACACCGCTTGTCTGCAAAGATTTGAAAGAAAGACATCAATTTTTTTCTTGTTCCTTTAATATTCAATATTTTCAAAATTCAAAAATAAATTATTTTTCAGTTATAGAAAATAGATTTTTTTCATTCTAGATATCTAGAAAGTTATAATCGAACAAATGTCTAGCTATCGATAATTAAAAGTACAAAAAGTACAAGACAACTGAATAATGTAAGAATAAATGAATGTTGCACATATCAGTCTTGATTAGAAGAAGAAGAATAAATGAATGAAAAATTTATTAACGGATGACTGTTATCAGTTCTCTGTTCATGTGGCTTCCATTTCGAAAATGATTTGTACTACGTTTGCACAAGATTTACGCGACCGCGTTTAACAATTAAAAAATTACTGATTGGAGATGATTTTCTTGTAATGAGAGCTTCTCGAAAGGGGAATAGCATAAGAACAAAAAACAAAGAAGGATTGTGTTTATGCTGCTAAAGGGAGCATAAAGGTATAAAATGCGTTATTTAAAGCAAATCGCTGTACATTTTACATTTAAGATACAAATTAAGCATTAATTAAAATTAATTCTAAATTATTTTACAGCTTATTATTCTCTTTAGAAAAATAAGCAGCAAATTCAAGCAGGTATTAAAGAAAGGTGTATGTGTTTGATGAACAGGGATTATAAATGCGGTATAATTACTTTCATTACACGCTATATATGTTCATATAACTAGTGCTAGATTAAATTGTTGCTGCACTCTCCTTCCGCTGAAAGATTTGAGATTTAGTTTTTACTTCATTCAAAAATCAATTTTGGGAACACGTATTCTGCAACAAGAGCCGTTAGATAGAACGATAGACGTACGGCAAGACGGATGACGACAAGACTTTGATTAAATCAACGCTAATACATATTTTTTTATTTTTGCAATGCAAGAATAGTTTGAGTGTATTCCTAAGTCTTAGTAGTGGGTATAAAAATTACAAAATCTCCCCCTAGAGAAAATCTTTTGACTCTCTTAAGGAAGGGCTTTCCGCTTTGCCAAAACGTATAAAACCGGCCTTTGCTAGAATGTTTCTAAATGAAGGCCACGTCATATTAAGAGAAAAAAGAAATAACAGAAACGCAGCTATCATCATCTTCTGCATGTGCAATCTGTGCACAATCATTTATAGTTATGCATAAATCAAATATAATTCAATGTCTGGTCGATCTATGCAAATTTTCTTCTTTTTTTTTTGTTTGCTTGTTTGTTTTTTTCCTTGTTTCGCCCGTTCTTTTACGTACACTTTTCACCGATATGATTAACAAACGTCAACGAAAAGCTTAATTAGGCGCCAGTAAGTCGTCTCTATTGAATGCCCCAAGATATCCATATGCATAAGCGTTTTTCTATTGCAATCGCTTTGGAATATTAATGGTAAATTAATTGATTTTTTTGTTTTTCAAAAAAAAAAAAAAAAAAAAAAAAAAAAAGATAAAAAAAATTTAATATGAAAACAGCAACAAAAATGGATAGAAATTTATATGTTTTTCTAACATAAACAATTTCAAAGCAACTGTAACAGCCAACGAATGAAACAGACCACAGGCAGGCTGACAGGCTGTTTATATGAATATGCATGCATGACTGTGCCTATGTGTTTAAATTAAGCGCCACTTGCTGGCAGTGCGCTTTTAAAATGTGATTTTGAAATTGGTTTCATTGCTTTTTTTTCGACAGAGCACAAAAAGGCGGGGGTGTTTTCATATCATCAATCCGCTTGTAACCCACAAAAATGTATGCCAGAGTTTATTTAATTCATTTTCCTATCCTTACGTGTACTTGTTCATTTCGTCTGTGTCTCTGACCATCCATCCATTCATGGGTTTCACATCTCTTGGCTACCTGCCCAACTATTTCCACCTTTGTCTAATGTTTTATGTGTTCATCGAATATTTTTCTTTTTACTAACGGGAGAGAGCGGCATTCTCTCGACCGCCAATCACAATTTCAAATGGAAAAATAGCTGAGATGTGTCATAAAGCATGCCTTGCTGGCGGAATAATTTATAAACATTTATCAGTAAATAAAAATTTGAAATTTTTCAAATTGAATTCTCAAAGGATTACCAGAGTCACATGTAAACATTCGCAAAGGAATTTATTTAAATTGCTCTGTTATGTGAGCAACAGGAGTAGTCTTAATTTATTTATGATTAATGATGATTTTAAGAACAATTAGATGGCTGGAGGGTGTTCGATATTCTTCGATTTCTGGCGCTTTTTCATCTTGGAGTCTCTTTTCTCCAATTGTGCTGCGATTACTTATGCGGACATTGGCGCCAACACTTAAATAAGCGTTCATAAATATTAGAAATATATCGATGCGCATGTGTGTGGCATAAATACTTGTTTATTAAATAAACATTTCATTGATTTGTTATTAGTAAGGAGAACTTATTGTAATAATTTATTAAACAAAAAATTAAAGACAAATACGTAGTGGAAAAAATAATCACCAGCCAACCAGCCAACCAACCAACCGTCAATTTTAACAATTTAAAATTCACTCTGCCCTTACAAGTAGATGTTCCTTCATATTGTCCGGAAAACATATCTCTTTACAGAAAATCCAGTCCAAGAGGAGAGCATTTAAGTTCTTTTGAATTGATTCGAAAAATGCTCTAAATTCACTTTTAGAGCACACTAAAAATCTTCAGATGAGAGCGGTTGTAAAAATTTTCAAATCAACAATTTATGTCTTCAGCTTTTTTTTGCCTCACTGATCGTTTCCATCATCGCGTTTGCCGAACGAAGCTTATAAATCTTTTGAAATTTTTCCTTTTGATTTCCATTTCCAAAATTTTCTAGGAAATGGCCGTAACAGAGAAAATCCTTACATAGAGCCGGCTGTAAACTCTTTAATCAATCAACAATAGTACACGCAAGTGAAGAAGGTTACAAAAATAACGAAACCTCTTTGGCGGCTCGTGGTTCCACAAACAAAAGAATACATTATTCAATAGTAATCAACATGATGACTACGATGATGTTGCTTGCCGCTGATGAGAATGAGGAATAAAGACGGCAATCGTCATCATCATCGTCATCGTCATCGTCATCATCATATATGCTTAAGATTTGTTTGACTGAAATAAAAGCAAATAAGAAAAACTAAAGAGGAATAACATACATATATAAAAGCTTTTAAATATCTTACATATGTATATGTATAGAATAAAACGCCTGTCTCCCACCGCTGCACATCAATTGAATTGCAAAAAAAAAATTTGCATTTCAATGCAATTTTCCACACATGCAGGATTACATTGAGTCGCTCAGATGAAGTGCATTCATACCACACTAAATCCAAAGAACGAATAAAAGAAAACCGATTCAGCTAACCTTTGAAGTTAAGCGGCATCGATGCAATAACGTTGCTCGTTGCTGCAACTTTTTGCTGTTCTTTAAACTCCTTTTAGACGACGATGGCAAAAAAAAAAAAAAAAATCGGCTTAAATTCAAGTGATATACGCCATTTTTTATGAAATGGAACCATTGAATATAACAAAAAAAAAAAAAGCGCAATTTTAGTTGAGTTTTTGTGCGAGCTGCGACGACCATAAAAATGAAAAAAAAAAAAAAGCACAACCGCAGAAGAAAAGTAAGTGGCTGGCTACTGTCTTACGCAAACTATGCATTTATTGTACTCTACGTACATTTATGCTCTCATATATGTACGCTATTTTGAGGCGATATCAAGCCATTTCGTGGAATCACAAAATTGACATGGTCTGGTCAACCAAATAAACTAACCTTTATATATATATATATGTATATGTATGCATACATACATGTAGATATGTTTATGTACAACAATGCAATTCAATGGTTGCTATAGCTATAGCTGATGCTGATGCTGATGCTGCTACTGATGTTCTCGTTGTGTTGTTGGACAAAGAACGATTGAAAAAATGTCGCCAATTGAAGGATAAGTTGCAGTCAACAATGTCGATAGAAGGCAAAGTGTATTTATTCTACAAAATGGCTAAAGATTTTAAAAGCTAAGAATATACAAAACCATATACACATAAACACTAGAGATGCAAACATATATATGTGCATTCAAATAAAAAGTCTACCAAATAAATCGTCTTGTTAAAAAAGCTAAATTTTGTGGGAAGTTTTCAAATTGTTTGTGCGCGCGTTTGCATCGTTATCCATCCATCTCTCTCTTTCTCTCTCTCTCTCTCTCTCTCTCTCTCTCTCGCCCTCTCTTTCAATCAATATTGAAGCTGAGAAAAACGCCGACAAAGCTTGCTTGTAAAGCATTGTTGTTGTGAAGTTTTGGAATTGTTAAGTGTTTTGTAGATGAAAGCCGCATGTCTACGCAGATAACAACTCTGTTTTTTATACATTTTTATAATACGTACGTATATGTCTATATCTGCATACAAAGATCAGATTATTTAATAAGTGTGTTTGTGTTTGTATATCAATGTCTTTTTCTTTTTTTTTTTTTTTTTTGTAATTTCAGATCTTAAAAGTGGGTAATTAGCCTATAAAATGTCAGCTGTAGCATGCATTAATCAAGTTGCTCTGTAGGTCCTTTAACGTGATGGGAGAGAACAAGTGTTGTTAGTTTGTTCTCTTCGTTTTAGTTATGTTGCATGTTTTGTCGTTTTGTCTGGATACCTGTTTTTTTTTTTTTTTTTTTAACTAATTTGTTAAATCTGCCATGATTTCCTTCATGTACATACGTCGGCTTTATATGTTACTGATTATTGACTTGATTAAGCCAAAAAGGAAAAGTAGTAAAACATATTTAAATCGGGAATTCGGTCTCTCTCTCTCTCTCTCTCGCTCTATCTCTCTGATCCTTTTTTAAGATAAAACCGATAAACTTTATATCGAACAAGGAGAAGCGTAGAAAGTATTTAAATAAAACTTTTAAATCAAACAAAATAAGCCGA
>NW_023998417.1:8056713-8058669 GCF_014805625.2 Glossina fuscipes
TAATGTACGTTTTCATTTATAATGACGTGTGGGGTAATCCTACATATTAAAAGGTTACAAATTAACTTTTTCTTCTAGACATCAATATTTGAAGGCGGGTCTATGCGATATGATGATATAACTCCGATAAACTGATTTCGACCATTTTCACCACTTAACACCATTTTCTTAACTTAAATTGTCTGCAGCAAAATTCCTAACTAAACAAGGAAACATTGCGACAGGTTCTCACGTAAGGATATTAATCAATTCAACAAAATAGCTTAACTCAAGTGAATTATTGATATGGTTATGAAGATTAATTCACAATCGGAAAATTTGAAAACCTTTGGTCTCCAAAAAAATTACGACATTCGTAAGTAGACGCCACGTAGGTTCCATTTAGAAGACTTACATCAAGTAATAAAAAAATTTTTAAAGTATTTTCAAAAATGATTTAAGAAACTGTTTTCAAAAGCTTTCAATGAAGCATATGGTCCCATGACGCTGCTCACCCTGGGCCAACAATTGCAACTTTCAACTAATACACTACTAAAACACTAATCCAAAAGTGACATAAAAATGGTTGCAAACGAATATAATTTTTTTTTTTTATTTTTCATTCTGGTTTGACATATTGATGCGTCAATAATTCACGTCAGGGCGTATATAATTTTCGTATTTATATTGTTTCAATTAGTATGTGCAGCAAACTTCAAGACTACTATTGTATACTATCGTGTAAATTTCAGGTTACTATTTGCTAACACAAATTTTACTAACTGTTTGTAATCAGGTTGCATTCATTTCCAAATTTGAGATGTAAAATGGAACAGTTAATGCATAAGTGAAGTCAAAGTAACACGTCAGCTATCTTGTCTTATGAGATCTACGAATAATATTTGCAAGATTTACGATGAGAACAAGGCAAAAGTAGAAAACATTCTCTGGCGGGATGCATCAAAACTATTGTGTGAGGTAAACAACCAGTCACCAATATGATAGTAAAAAAAGGCTCAGTGTAAATACAAAGCATTTTGCCGAAGCTTTAATAAAGTTAGCGATAAATTTAAGTTACTTGTAAATATTCGTTTCTCATATTGATTTATTGAGTGTACTTGTTATTGCTATTTACAGTGCGTTCTCATCAAAGACTATTACCGTGAACTTATTAATTTCAAAACAATATTTGATTTGATTTGATCAAAAAATATGTAACATCAGAGTATAAAGAATGCAAAAAATATTTCAATTGAATGAAGAAGAAATGAAGAAATGAATTTTGACTGAAGGCTCATAATTTTTTAGACTACCCACGATAAATGCTTTAATCTATTTTACACGATATTACGGCACTACTGTTGTTAGTATTGTTATCTAAAAGACATTAATGTACATTTTTTTTTTTGACAAATATTATCGCAACCTGTTGAACTTAGTTTTAAATTTAACAAAGCGCAAGTTACAAGAATACGTTAACATAAGAATAATAGAGAGGTGATGAGATGTGTAGTGACGTTAGCGGTAGCGGTATGGTAGTGTGGTACAAGGTATAACAATTACCGCAAAAATACAACATAACAGTCACGTATTCCAATATTGCGCTCTAAAAATAATCAAACACATTCGTATACAAAAAGCAGAAAAAACAAAAAAAAAAAACAAAAATAGAAAAAAAAATATCACATCACACTTTAAGCTAAGTGAAACACATACACACGATCAGACAACAGCAAACAAAAAAGCTATAATGAAGTTGCCCAAAATGTATTTTTTCTTATTTTTTTTTGATTTTTTTTTTCGTTACCATTGTGCAAATTGCGCAACAAAGCATTTATGATTGTTCTTATTGTTGTCGTGTTTTCTGATTATTTTCAATACAAAACCTGGTGCTGCTGAATTTTGTATATTTGCGTATGCTTTGTGTACATGTGTGTGTGTGTGTGTGTGTGTGTGTGTGTGTGTGTGTGTGTGTGT
>NW_023998417.1:8058679-8167884 GCF_014805625.2 Glossina fuscipes
TGTGTGTGTGTGTGTGTGTGTGTGTGTGTGTGTGTGTGTGTGTGTGTTATGTACCCCCGCATACATGTTAAAAGATTAAAAATTTGCATATTAACCATTTACCTGCTGTGTGTATGTGACTGCATTGCATTGCACTGCCAGAAACAAGCAGAAAGTAGCTCAAGTAGCCAAAGTGAAAAAAAAAAAAAACGAAAAACAAGAAAAAGACATAAAAAGGAAAAAAAACGAACACCACAAAGTGCAATCAATACTTAAACAACATGAAACATAGATACAACACAAGCACATAGAGCACATGCAATTTCATTTTCATCCATTTCCAACAAACATGGCACGTTGTTGCTGTTTGCTTTGGCTATGTATGTATGTATGTATGTGCATAGTTGTTGAAACATTGTACATTCGTGGACATACATAGCATAGTATAGCATATATAGAGGCAAGCATGCATCTGTAATGAAAAGAAAGAATGAGAAAAAAAAAAAAAGAAAAAACTAAAAGAAAAACAGTAGAACGCGTGCGGCAGTGCTCAATGGGTCAAAATATGAGGCTCTTAATAGACGCTGACAGTTACAAAGTGCCAAGCAATTGTGCAAAAATACCACGCGAATAATACATCTAAGCATGTCTGTCTATGTATCTATGTAATGGAGATAATCAGCAACAGCAGCAGCAGCAACAACAACAACAACAACAAGAACAATAATAATAATAACAATTTTAACAATAACAACTACAAACATATGAATTTCGTATGTAATTTTGTACAGCATACAGCGACCTTTGATGAACATAACGAACGCCAGCAACAAGAACAGCAACAACATTTATTCGCAAAACAAATGCTATTTCAATTGCAACATTTCGTATTACACACTTATTTATACATATATACATACATACATACATACAAACATACATACAAACATACAAGCATGAACATTATTATGCACATGCACATGCACATGCACATATACGCGGATATATATGTAGATTATAACTTGTACTACTTACATATGCTCCCGCTGTGCCAACAGCTTTGTATATCGATATATATATATATATATATATGCTCGTTTGTAATTTTGCGAAAGAATGGACAACAGAGGGTTCAACAAAATTTAGTTACATGCATAGCTTTCGGCAATTAAAGCGCCAAAGAAAGAAAGCTTTGTCAAGTCGTAAACAGAACAATTTCAGAGATTTTTTTTTTTTTTTATGTGCACTTTATACAACAACAGCAATAACAACAACAATAATCGAATTGAATTAATGAAATTGATATCCTCAAGACATACGTAGCTACTGGCAATTACACTCATCCGTCCACCTTTGGCTTACTCCGTCAATAGACGTGAAATAGTAGTATGAGATTTATAATAAGATGCCTTTAAACTACATGCACACACTTAAATTAATAGTCAACTGGTAGCGCAAAGAATTGCATTTTGTTACTTATTAATTCGAAACAAATTCGAAATGAATGCTTGAGAGTCAAGACAAGATGAAAATAATTTCATTTTTATAGCCTAAAACTATGATGTGTTTTATCTAAAGCAACTTACTTTTCATATTTCGTCTACGATAAGTGCGGGTATGTTAATATAGTCATTCGGTTCGGTAATATTCAAAACTAGATATCACTGCACACATACAAACAAAATGTACATTTTCTTCATAAACATGAATTAAATCTGACTCAGTTCAGCTAAGTCGATCCATAGCTTCACTTGTTATTAACATTCTCCCGCTCTGTTTGTTCTGTCATATGATTCGATTCAAAAAACAAGCTAAACAGCTTTACTTGAAATAAAAAGGGGTAAAAAGGGGGTGTTTGCAAAGCTATCGATCAATATTTTTGCTCATCCTTAATAGCAATCAGTTTCAAGCGAATTCTTAATAAAATCTTTTGCAAGCATGTTTTCCCCATTGTTTAGCCAAGGTGCTAGCAAAAGCGAGTCGACTCATTGAGGAATATTAGTTTCTTGCTTGTTAAAATTAAGAATAAAAATTGCAACAAAGTAGAAAATTGAAAGAGTTCTCTCAATTTAAGGCAAACATTAAAGTTGATAGAAAAAATTTACATTGCTTTCTCGTGGCCTGGAAAACACACATTCGCAAATTTAGTTGATCCGCAAACTATACATGCAGGATTTATCAGAAAATTCCGAAAAAGTTATTATCATTATTATTATTAATTTCGCCAGAGAAATAAATTCTAAGACTTAACTATTAAAAGCACAAGCATCTAAGGCTATCGGCTTTTATTAAAAACTCTACCGCACTTGAGATTCGAACCCACGACCATTATCAGGGAACTTCACATTGGCCTTATCTAGCGAAAAATGGATAAGTTATAAGTTGACGTTTTTTTGGTCAAAATCCCGGTTGTTGCACAAAAATTATCGCTTCTACATGTTTCGCAAGGGCATTGAACGTTTTTGCTTTTAAAGATTCAAATTTTAGTCTTTACCTCTCAAAGCTCAGAACGAGGTGATCTCGGTTTTCAATATTTTCTATATTTTCAATATTTTATGATCGCCATTAAGGCCATGATAAAGCTTTTAGGAAAAGCTGATCTTATCCATCTGTAAAGCGCATCATAAAATCATTGCCACGAGGTCTTATTGCCGAAAGGGATATCAATTATGAAAGGATTTGTGGAAAACCTTGCTCGACATGTTTAGTTCACAACAAACGAGCTTTCCACAGAAGACAAAATTAATTCGTTTTTACACACCCACTACGGAATGTTGGGAGTATATTAGCTGTGTCAAAACGTTTGCAACAGCAGAACAAAAAAAATAGAGAGACTCACCCCTTGATCAACATGTAACGCTTTTGTTTCCATTTCTTTTAAGTGTCTTTTTAGAAAAAATGTGACGATTGCTTAGCAGAATGCACTTTTCATACTTGTTTGCACTTAAAGATCTAATACAAAGCACTTTCAGGTTTCTTTAAACCTTTGTGATATTTTACTTAAGAGCCTAGTGTTGACAGGTAAATTTTAGCAAAGTGCAATCGATCTCACACATCATTCATTGCAACGAAGTTTTTTTCTTAAATTTATTTTTATTTTTACAGCTAGATTTTTGTACTGAGTATTTTTATAATTTAATTTATATAAATACTAACAATCTCATGTAAATCTATTAAAATCCTTATGATTGATAGTTGCATAATAAATCTACTATTTATCACGCTATCTACTTTTTCTACACTTTCGATCACAAATTTACCAGCCTCCACCGTGTTCTTTCTGCACGACATGCTTATAGATCGGATATGGTACAGGATACGGTTTGGGTACGACAATCTTAATTTGTTTTACCACCTCGACCGGGTAGGGTTTCTCCACCTCTACCGGATATGGTTTCTCAACGGTATACGGTATACGTTTCTCAGTTATTTCTGGCACAATACGATAGGTCGGTACTTGTATCTCCTGCTGGACTGGCACATGGACGGCATAAGGTTCAGGAATTTGTAAACGTATGACATTGGGCACTTTAACAGGCACTGGATGCGGAATGGGTAAAGGAATTTTCTCAATGACTTGCACTGGCACAGGTTTTGAAACTTCCGAATATGTTTCCAACGGCTGATGGTGACCGGATAAGGATTGATGGCCATCCGATATGGTTAAATCCTCGGTGCTAACATGCGAGGCTGCGCTTATCGTTAAAAAGTATGCCAAACTTATCAAGGTAGCTGGTAACATCTGTTTTGAAATTGAAAGCAACAGCTTCTCCGTGTCTCTCTCTTTTTAAACAATTTTGTAGATATTGAATATTTTACTTACTCTAAACTTATCCATTGTGTGTTTTGTATTAAACAATTTATAAAATATATATATATATTATGATATATTATGTTTATGTGGCTTCAAAGGCCAGAGACGGTGTACTGCGGTCTTATTCGTTATGGCCTTGGCTTTTATTCAAAAAACTTTTGTTCCGCTATTTACAACCCAAAAAAGTGAAAGATATACAAAAAGCTTTGTTGTGTAACGTTTAACGCTCTAGAAAGGAAAATTATTTTACTCTGCGATGCATAAGTAAAGCAAAATCGCAGTTAGACTTGGCGATATTATATCGTGTTATAAATGAAAGTTTAATGTTTTTTCTTTCCATTTTCATTTTCATTTCCATTTCTTTTTTTTTTTCCTCTATATATATATATATATGTGTGTTCACAATTCGGAACAACTGATCAAATAACAAGTGGAAGTAAATGCTGACTGACATAAGCCTTTAGGTATAGGTATAGCACCCGCTCTCTCAAGTCTACACATACAATGAACAAGAAAAGCAAAAAAAAAAAAAAGTAATAGGAGATATAGCAGTAGTAGCAAGCAAACAATAAAATGATAATATTGACAGGTAAGGCAGCCTTTAATAACTAAGTCAAAGAAATGATTATGAAATTAATCAAAAGAAAACTTATATTTAATATCAGATCATAAAGGCAAACTTCCGGACTCTACTACTGTGTTTACAAATAAAAGTTCATGAAAATTTTGACAAAAAAACTTGAATAATATCATTATCACGGCCATCATTATCATCATCATCGTCATAATCATCATTGTCATCATTATAATCATCATTACTATGAACAAATTTCAGCATCAGCTTAATTTACTTCCCCACTTTTTTTCTTAATGCTTGTTACCACTTTTAAGTTTGAGAAGAAGAAGAAGAAAAATAAATAAAAAAAATTAAAAACATGGTTTGGTGAACAACTATTTGTTTGTGCATTCGGTGAATAAATCTGTGAGACATTTGATATAGAAACTTGTTATGAATTGCATGAGAAACTCATTGACAACAATGTACAACAGGCTATGGTTGAATCAAGTCAGTGTTAAATGGGGCATAACTTACTTTCAAACATCAAACTTTTTTTTTTTCTTTTCATATTTTACCTCAGAGATTTTTCTTTCCTTTGAAACACACACGTTCACATACACACACACACACACACACACACACAGGCACTCTTAAGTGTCTAAGCGTTGTTCAAGATTGAATACAATGTTATGTTGGATAATTGTTATGTAAACACAAGTTATTGAATTTTATATAACCGAAAGCTTACATATAACCAAAACTTACTTTTATTTTAAATACAAAATTACGTTTTCTAATCGTTAAAATAGTCTGCGAGTGTTGTTAGTTATTATGCTTTTTCACACCTTCTCCTCTTTTCTTATGCAGACTTTATATAGATGTACTTCCCCGTTGCATTATTTTCGTTTCAGGTTGTGTTGTGACATTTGTTCTTTTAATTTCTTCTCAATTTACTTTAAACATGAAACGGTTCTCTTGTTGTTTGTATACATACGTCCCTATCAATAATTGAATAATGTATAGATAATCAAACATTGAAAACTTGCATAACAATTCGAATCGTTACATAATAGCAATGTTACCATGCTGGTAAGACGCACAAAAGCAAAATGTAAAAGATAATAAGGCAAAGGTTAACGGGTCACTTCTCAGAAATTGGATAACACCCAATTCACATATCGGGACACTCTAATGTTAGCTTATGATCCGTAGATGGACGACAAAAAGTACGATCGATTGAAATGTCTTTTTTATAATTATCAAGGCGTTATGCTTTTACCGATGAATGCCTTCAATAAAGCCCGATCAGACCTTAGTAAAGTATGATGCGCATCGCATCAAGAATTGCATCTGGTAGACTGAGTTAATAATCGTACTCCTTATTTGTTAGGTTATGCGGGGAACTATTTAAGTCTCCTCGATCACTAATCCCCCCACATTCACGGCATATAGAACAAGAAATTCTTTTAATTATATAATATTTCGATGAAATATCTAAAGTCAAACGATATGACTTCAAGTCACATACACGGAAAAGCGTTATCCAACCAAAGAAAAAAAAAAAAAAAAAAAAAAATTTAAATTCTTTTCAAAACTACTGAAGAATAACTTCAAGTTGGTTACTTGAAGATAAAACGTGTAGCGTGTGAAAAACAAATTTTTAACTGACAAATAAGACAAAGGCTGACAGAAGTCAATCAAATCACATCATTGTAAATAAGTTATTTAAAAAGAGAGAGAGACAAAAAAAAAAAAAACTAAAAACATTTTGACAACAAATTTAACTGACGGATAAACTGCCAACCGTCAGATTCATACACACATTGGCGCCCTCTTACCAAACTAAGCTTGCCTGCAAGCAATATTTTTTGATTAGTGTATGAAAAATGTACTCTACGTATAGTAAAGGAAGGCTATGCGATGCTTTGGGTTTCTTAAAAAAATTGCATGCATTTTAATGAATTCCTCTAGGGGCCAATAAACAAGTGATGGACGGACATATTTAAAATGTCAACAGTTCCTTTGCTTTTGTTTTTCTTTGTTTTCGTTGTTTTCGTTATTTTTTTCTTTTTTTTTTTGTTCTTTATTTATCCTAAATTTATTCAAGTTGAAAATTTCAAAATTTTTTAAGGTTTGCCATCGATGGCATGAAAATTAACCAATGATGAACGTAACTACCGTACGCGGTACACACTGAGAGCATATATATATATATATATATTGATATTCTGTTGTGTGCAGCACATTGTGCCCCCAAAAAATTTAAGCATAAATTAAATTAGCGCAAAATCTTCTCAGCAAAAGAAACGCGTAAAGGTAAGAGGTAAAAAGAGTGTAGCCAACCAACCAACACCCAACCCAACCAACATCGATACACACTTTTTGATTTCCCAAAGTACGACAAGAAAGCAGTGAACGTGTTTTTTTTTTTCTTTTTTCTTTTTTTCTTTGCCTTTTTTTTTGACGATAACGACATTGAAGCGTAGTCAAAGTTAAAAGTGGTGGCAGCGTCAGTGTGAATATTGTCAATAAACGCGGTATTATTTGCGGGACCTCTGTCCATGAGTGGTTTCTTCTCTCCTTCTCCGTCTCTCTCTCTCTCTCTCTCTCTCTCTCTCTTTCATTTTTTTGTTTCCTTCTCTCTCCTCATTATTGTTAAATTTCACGTTTAACTTAACTACCGCGCGTTATGCGGAGAATTTGAATTCAATTCAGTTGGTTTTATGTGACATAAATTATCAGCGACATGACCAGGTATGCAATAACAACAACAACAACAATAGCAACAACACCAACAACAACAGCAATATTAACAATAACAGAAGCAAGCACGTCACAGCAGCCACAATTCAAGACATCAACTTGTTCACCATATAACGTAATCTAAAAAACGTTAGCACTGAAGCGTTAATTCAGTTTTCCGTTATTTGTAATGCTTCATAATCCGAAAAATTATTTTTCGAGTTTCACACAAGCACACACACATACACACACACACACACCTAGAAAATCATTTTATAAGCTTCAGCTTTGATTTGTTTATCCATTCAAAAGCAAGCACGTTCATCGCATCATCGTGTTAGCATTAAAGACAGTTTGCGTTGATTACCAACAACTTCTTGAGTAACAGTTTTAAAATCAATTCAAATCAATTTTATGACACATTGATGAAATCTTTAACTTATTGACAGCTAAAGTGCATAGCTAAGTATGCTATGTAAATGCGTGTATGAAACAGATTTTATTAAAGAATTAAGCAAAATAATTCTGGGATATTTTCTAAAGAATTTTTGTAAATTTCTTCTAAAACTTGAGACAAGAAAAACTGATTACTTGCTATATACTTGTATAAAATAATAATTATATCACACAATTGACGCTAAACGCATTTGTTTTAAATGCGAGGTATGCGAGGTAAAGCCTAACCATGTGTTCACAAAAGTTCCTTTCATGCGTTACTAATAATAATAATACCAACCGCATAATGCGTAGAGACTTTGATTTATAAACGAATTTTCCCACAACAACGTTTTTCTTAAAATTCATCAACAAAACGTTCGTTTATTTCTCTTGTCTATTCATGGGGCTATACATATAGTAGTAGTAGTAGTAGTAGTAGTGTTGGCTTTTCACATATGATGACGACATTGTTGGTTGATGTTTGACAGTCGCTTTCACACATTCCTAATTTTTTAATGTCTGCATAGTATAGAGTATCATGTACACATGAAACATATATCGAATGGACTAACATTCATTTAATACAGTCATCTGTCTGCTTAGCTTATCCTGATAATATCCGTTTAATGCAGGGGGATGGGGGTTGGCAGTTATGTTGCCTGCCAGCAGCACTATACATATATATATATATATATATATGTACATATATTTATCATGATATCCTCTCATCTATCAGTTGAATTGGCTGAAGAGCACTTATTGTTCGGATTTCATTTGGAAAATTGTAACGGAACAGGCTGACACGTGTAAACGGATGTCCAATGGCTAACCGGAGATATATTTCATATCCGTTATGTTGCAAATACGAAAAAATATTTGAATAAACTTTATGATTTGTAATTTTTGTTTCATTTTTTTTTCGTTCGTTTTTTTTTTTCTCATTTTTTCCATTTATTTTGATGTTTCTCCCTTGACAACTTTTTTTTTTTTTTTTTTCTATAATACTTCTTAAAAGATATTCAATGAATCGCGGCAATGAATGCTCAACATAAGCACACATGAGCCTTAATAAATTCGATAGTTTGTTTAGGTTATTTTCTATGCATTTTTTTTTTTTTTTTTTTTTTGTGGGAAGTTGGAAGGATTATTATATAATGATAAAATAAATAGGGAAATATAGAGTTATTTCTCAACTCTACTACTGTTATATAATAAGACTCAACTCCTTCTGGATGTTACAGAGCACCCTAAATGAAACTTATCACAAGTGGTGTAGGGTGTAAGAAATTTGATATCGTCTCATTTAATTTTTGCCCACTTTTCCCAATGAATCGCGTTAAACTTAATAGCTGTACAAAAAAGGTTTTAAAAGAAAATTTTGTTATATCAATGAATAATAGTCCGTCTTTCGCCAAAGCACCCATGGATCGACTTTTGATAGAAACAGCCTAAAGGTTAACATCAACAAATTTGAGTTTATAATAGAACCTTCGTTCGACCTATTTCATCTTTCATGGCTCGGAGAGTATTTATTATTTTATACTCTTCATCACTGATCACTGGTCAGTAATAACTAACCTGAAACCAATTTATATTCTCTTGATTGACTTTTCCCCGCGCGCACACACACACACACACACACACACACACACACGCATACATACATACATATTCCAACTTATAATAAATCATACGAAAGTCATATGAAAATAATTTCATGACAATTACCGCCCACTTAATCGTCTTAACGGAAGGACTATTAGCTTTATAGCGATACTTAAGCTCATAGCTTAACAAGAAAACCAAAAAAAAAAAAAAAAAACCTCATGTAAATACTTACGAAGCAATCCATAAACAATGAACTTAATAGGTAATCGGGATAAGGGAAAAAATTGAATTTCATATTTAACCCAAGACATGCCACAACCTAAGGCCATTATGAAATGATTACTCGACAACAATTACTATACAACAACAACAACAACAACAACAACAATAATAATAATAATAATAACAATAATAATAACAACAAGTAGAAAAACCATAAGAATAACAAAAAACATCGACCACTGAATCCTTTAGCAAAGTTAAATTACTTTTTGAATGTAAAACGATTACAAAACTCCTACTGTTTCGTCATAGGTACACAACAGTAAAACCAAAATGTTCAAATAGTTTCCTAGGCAAACAGACAGGGTGAGCGCAGAGCGAGAGCAAAAACTTATAACAATCAAGAAGAAGATGATGATGAAGAAGAAGAAGAAGAAAAAAAATCATCATCAAATGGCATTTAAACAGCAAATCGGACACAAACAGCGAAACATTGCAGGCAATTAAGCCAATGTTATAAATTAATCAGAGGCAAAAGACTATAAGCGAAAAAGATGGCAAAAAAAAATAGAAATAACAACAGCTACAACAAACTTAAGATGTAAACCAAATGATGACGATTACTAAGTTGGCTACTCATAGAGCTCGAAGTTCATAATAGCAAATATAAAATAACGCTGATGACGACAATGATGTTGAGGATGATGATAATGATGATGATGATGATGATGATGATGATTAGAGTCATGTAATGCTATGAAACGAACCGAACACACTGAACTTCAAACCAAGGAGAAACAACAATTGCCTTAAGGTTGGCTTTTCCTGTGTAAGTGTATCTGTGTGTGTGTGTGTATCTGTGTGTGTGTGTGTTTGTGTTTGTGTGTGTCATGAATGAAGCAAATCATCTAGAAAACATGCAACTAAGTTCTTAGCAAATATGCATGTAATGCCTTAAGTTATGTTGAAAGTTTTGCGCAGACAGAAAACGAGAGAGTTGATCATAATCCCTCGCTAAACGGCCGGCAAATGAACTGCATTGAAATGCAATCATTCTGGGTCTTTTAAGCGGTTATAATTTATTTCACTAATTTGTGGCAATCGACATGAGATCTTGTTTATTAAACGTTGCACAAATACTACACAAGTATAAAATGCGTTTACTTGTCGTCGCTGTCGTCATCATCTGCATCATCATCATCGCCTCAGCGCCTGCATAATAATGCAGTCTTACATGCAAAATGTTTTGCTATATATAAGTTGAATGCATTGTCATCATCGTCGTCATCATCATCATCATCATCATCATCGTCATTATTACCATCGTCATCAGCCCATCACCGGTACGTCCTTTTCATCTCTGGCATTTGTCTGGCTGCATCAATATCTCCTGATGAGGCAGACAATCACAGACATGGCTAGCATAAAGCGGCCCCAGAGAAAAAAGTGGCTAAGAAAACGCAAATGCATGTATTGTTGCGTTTATTTACTTCTTTTCCTTTTCCTTTTTTTTTTTTTTTCTCAACCATTTTTGGTTGCACAACCGTTCATCCGACCGTTCATTTGATTTCATTTAGCTCTTGTCTTTTTTCGGTTCAGTTCAATTCAGTTCGGTTGGGTTCAATACGAGTTATCTTGTAGGATGCAAATGATTTGGCCACTTTTTTTTTTTTTTTTCTTAGCAAGATTTATGGTCTTGTTTGATGTGACGACCGACAATGGTTGCGACAACGCGTTTAGTTAACAATTTTCTTTTCGCTTAACTTACAAGCATCTTAAGATCTTCTTGTCTTTTTTTTTTTTTTTTTTTTTTTTTTTTTTTTTTTGATTCTTGATTTTCTTTAGTGTTCGTCTTAGTCTTAGTCTTTCTTTAGAGGCAGCCTTTAATGTGTATTTAATACAATCACTTATTTATATGCGTGTAGAAGAATGCTTGACTTGCACACATTTCTATTAGTTTGTTATGTAATGGGTTGTCTGTAGGCCTGGAATTTCACTTACATGAGCTCTAATCTAAAGGCTCTTTTTTTTTTTTAATTACTCAGCACTTTTCTTTTTGGTGTCTGTTAACACGAGCCTTTTCCCTTGGTCAATTGGTCAATTACGCACGCACTTTTGCTAAACATTCTAAAGACGAATGAAAATATTTTCAGAAACATGTTCATGTTTCTGAGGTATTTTAGCTCAATTAAAAATGATCATAAGTGTATTTGTGTGATTGTTGCTTTCATCGATTCGAAAACAATCTTAATTGGGTCATCCAAATGTACTACTCCTTTTCTATCTAGCAGTTAGGTAGACATCTTTTCCCGCATAACATTTTGAAATTCTTTTCCTCCAAAAAAAGTTTCATTTACGATCAAAAAAACTACGTACACCTCGGAGGAGCCGAAAACAAAGTCCTGAGCTGCTAGCGATGGCTTATATTTTATATATACTTTCAGGCGTCTGTTGTCTGATTCTGTCATGACGCATATCCTTTAGTTAGAGGCTCGTGCAAATTTTCCATAGATGTCTCCTCTATTTAAAACGACAAAGATCGAGTTTCCCTACTCATTGAAGCGAAGGGAAACTCCTGACTTTCAGTCCCCTTTAATTGTTTTTCCTTGTCTGGGCATCAGTTGGTCTTAGTACGCTCCTTGGCTGAATCAATCGATTTGCATAGTTTATTCCGCATCGAGCATACACCTCCCAAGCTGCAGTCGCTCCCTACCTTTCGCTCTTTCTACACTTCTTTCTCCTTGACCATCAGCGTTCATAACGGAGAGGAAACATCCCCCGAGTGATTGATTATAAAAAAAAAAGATATTACGGAAGCCGTCATCTACTCTCACGCCATCACGTATTGAGACAACACACACATCTTTCGGAATTGGCAGACATGGGAAAAGCATTACTGGGAAAATCGTTTACATTGATCTCTGTCAACTTCGCTTAATGATGAAAGACTGATATGAAAATCGCTTTGCTCATTATTTCGCCCGCAAATCGCAGAAACGCCATTTTCATAAATTAATTATAAGATTATAAGCCGAAAATGCCATACATTTGGTTTGTTTAAATGAACTTTGGTGAAAAACCTACGAAAGAGACTGCGAAAGTTCTTCCTTACCTAAGACAATTATAAATGAATAGAAAAAAATTTCTGACACTTTATATACTTATGACGTATTTTTCTTAAGCTCGAAATTTAAAAACTATTCCTACAATGGCTCCGATAATGCTAAGGTGTTTTAAAACAATTCCTCTTTGTATTATCAAAGAAGAAAATGACAAAAATTTAAACTTGAATTCTGACTCATTTGATAAATAGAAAGATAATCTATACTATTTAACCCAACGATTAGCCCAAAATAAAGATTAGAAAAGATTTTCGTTAACTATTTCTAGATGTTACAGACGGCGAGACGAATCAACCGCCCTTGACTAATATCAGCATTAAATGCAATTACGTTGTAGTGACTAATGGAAAAGGAGTAAGCTTTTATATGATGAAGATAATCATTATACATTATACAAATATAAACATATATATATGATGCACTGTTTGTAAATGCATTATTATGGAATATTTCATCACATTATAATGTCGATTTGTCACGAAAATCTACTCATATAGACAGAAGAAATGAGAAAAGCTTTGTTGTTGTTGTTGTTGTTGTTGAATATGAACTTCCACGATTTTGAAAAATGTCTCCTAACATTAAAACGAAATCTCGTTTATAACTTTGTATATTTTTGTGTGTGTGCGTGTGTGTGTATGAAAGCGAAGTCCACATTTATATATATATACATATATGTATATATATATATTTTACCAAAGAATTTCCCTTGCCGAATAACGAAATAACAAAAGATCTGATTTGCATATATATCTGATTTTGTCTTTATACCGAATCTCTCTGTCTCTCTCTCTCTTTTTCTCTCTCTCTCTCCGTGTGTATGTGTGTGTGTGTGTGTGTGTGTGTGTGTGTGCAAATAAATTTATTGCATCAATACAAATATTAAAGTCACATTTCAATCACATGCAAATAAACTGCAACTCATGAACTCAACAAACAAACTTAAACTAAAACTTTCTGACTTCTTTCCCCTACGTTTATTCGCGGTATACGGTAACAAATCTTGGCCGCTTCATCTTATGATTCGATGGAGTAGTACACATACACAATATATCTTTTTGAAGAAAAAGATGCTTACAAAGAAGAAGAAGGCTACTGTTGTTATTGCTGTTGTCGTTGTTGTCTTCGGTTGTTCTTGACTAGATCGTTGTTGGTTAGCCGAAGAGAAGAGAAGAGCTGAAAATTGAAAACAATGACAAAGAAGGACACGTTTCGGAAATGAAAATTTATGAAAATCATGAAGTCAAGCCATAAATTTTGAATTTGGCAATTTAACGCTGTATGATATCGTTATGTCGGCATTGAAGTGGGACGACAAGCACAATAGTTAAACATTTTTCTTTATTTCGTTTCAAGTCAAGTATATATATATATATATATATATATGTATAGGTATATATGTATATACGCGATATATATATATATATGTGTATATAATATTTGTATTGGCCTTGTTCTAAACTTAGTTGGTTAGTTTGGTTGGCATGAATCGATCGATTGATCACTTGCGAACGATCTGTCTGTCTGCCAGTTTACCTGTACGTTTATTTGTACCATAAGCCTCTTAAGGTGGTAGCGATACAAACAAAAAAGTCAACAAACCGCAGCTACTATAAATGAAAGAAAAAGATTAGAGATAAACCAAATCGAATCGAAACGAAGCGAACAAACCGAAACATGTATTCAAAATATAAGCTAAGACATCGTTCGCGTTCCGTACTACTACTACTACTACTACTACTACGTTTAACGTTAAACCAAACGATCACAGAAATGCAAAACCAAGCAATTTGAATATCAACCGTATTTTCAAGACTTTACTTGGCGGCGATTCTATTAGAAATACTTTTGTTGTTTCCTTCACAGCAACAAGCAAATAAACAAGAAATTAAAAAAAAAACAAGAAAAAAAAAATTAAAATCAACAAGACTTTCAACCATAATGTGCGCACAACAAAGCACAAAAGGCCCCCATACCACCTGTAATACGCATAATGTTCAAATGTAAAGCAAACATTTCCTTTGGATACATTATCTCGCCCTCGCCCTCGCCTTCGCCCTCGCCCTCTCTCTCTCATTCTCTCTCGCTCATTCGCTCTCTCTTTTTAAAGGAGCCGAACTATAACAATGATTTCGTTTGCTCCGTTTATTGTTAAAAAAAACTCAAATATTTCTAATTTGCATGCCGCACAATTTCGTTGAAATCCCAAACAATCACCAAAAAAAGTGCGTTTCATGAAAATGCTTTTTTGATATCTTTACGCAAGACTTTTGCTTTGCTTTGTTTAAAATTCTTGGAGTTGAAAATATTTTCATTTTAGAAACCAAAAAAAAAAAAAAAATAAATAAATAAAAATAATAATAAAGAGAACGGACTTCGCCGTACAAGCTACGCTTCCAGGAATACCCAAAGCAAAAATTTTTTTTTTTTTTTTTTTTTTTCTTTTTTTTTTTGGTTCTTATAATCATACTAGCAACGGAATTAGGAAAGGAGTAGCGTATGGACACATTTCTCGCCTTAGTTTTGCAAAATTTTGGACATAAAATTTTTGCTTGTAATTAAAAAAAAAAAAAAAATAATATTTTCCAACGAATTTTACTCACTTACTTATTTTATAAACATTTCTTGTCCTGGAATTTCTTACAATCAAGCAACTGAATACACAATGTTTGATTATCTATCTAACAGATATTATCGGTGAGTGTCCACTTGATCCAATTGCTCATGTATTACCATTATTAAAAATTCAATATTTAGTAAATTCACTGCCTGGCTATCGAATAAGAACCTAACCCTAAGAAAATTACTTCGACAATTCCTTTATATTGGAGATATAACACAGAAAGAACATTAAAATTTGTGAAAATCTTCCATAGATTTGATTTTTATAAAGAACAAAAAATGTCACTGGAGATCATTTAAATTTATAAAAGTTATGTAATTAATTCAGGCATGACGTGAAGCCGATTTATATTCTCACTAAAAAGGACACTCTTAAGTTGGGTCAAGGCAATCAGAAGGCCACAGATCGATACACTACACACAACGTTCATTAAGTGCGAGCATTGATAAATACAGCTTCTCTTCTGCTGCAGCATGTACTCAATCTATAGTTACGTCCAGTACTGCCTCGTACTGGAAAATATTGCAATTTCTTTATGTTAAAATTTTATCTCCGTATAGCGTAAGTTTGCGCAAGGAAGTGTATAAATTGATGAATGCGCCGTTTTTCCCATCTACTCGTTCAAATGTTCCTGTACTCGTTACCCTTCAATATCAAAACGATTGTCAGCCCGAGCAGGTTTAAAGTGGCTCTGTATCTCATACTGTATGAAATAGTTATGTTCACTATACGTTTACATTACTAATTATCGTAGTATAGTTGTATTAATAATTATTATTATTAATTAATAAAGTAACCTAAGGTTAAGAAAATTGCTGCTGAATTGAGAGGAACAATGAAATATCGCACGATGCAAGGAAGGAGAGTTATTAACCTTGACTGCAAAGTTGAATATTCATCAAGCTAAGCTTGACACTATGTAATGCATCACGAGGATGGACTCGTTTTGAGGTCACATCTTCTTCTTCTTTCATGCTGGCGGCGCTAAGTTTAATTTTGGTCTTAATTGGGTTAACTAAGATTTAAAAACGACGAACGACGTAAATTTTTTATAACAAAGTTTATCATACGTTTCGCTTGTCAGCATTACAAAAATAATGAACTCTGACTAAAGCAAGTCCTGACTACCTGGAAGATCGTGCATTGTTCAAGTATTGTCCTTGTTTATCTACACTGGCACTGACAACCACTCCCGGTAAATACAAACTTTTTGGCAAAGGTGCCCGGAAAGTCGGCGAACGAGACGCTGGCAAAGAAATAGTCTTGACAGTATTATATGTTGCCGAAGACGACAACACAGGCAAGAGATACGCGGTGTTCAGAAAGAAGCTCAAATCCCAATTACCAGTATGCGTGAGTGTAAAATCGGAAATTTTTGTTCGCTTTTAACTCCTTTCTTTGTTTATTTTTATTAACATAAAAAATTTTGTACATTTTTATATATGTGCGTTAAGAAAACGCATTAATCAGTAAAGAAGAAAATGTAGTCTCAGCTGATCAGCTAACGTCTACAAGACACGCCTTCATGTGATTAAATAAAAAGAAGACAGTATTGAACTTACGTACTTAAATAGTTACACATTCATTTTGGTCTAATATAGTGTTAATATAAGTCGGCATGGAAATACCGATTTTATAAGGAATGAAATTCTTAGTTCCGCTAATTAGTCTTAAAAGAAAGGAGGAATGGTTATTATTAAAAAAGGAAAGTCACTACGACTAATAATTGGTAAGATCTCCGTTAAAGGCACAATACTTTTCAAATGGGATCCATATCCACGGCCAAAAATGGTTTCTTTCGCAAGTAACCTCAAAAAGCGAGTCAGATAATCAATAAAAGAATAAACTAAAAATGGATTAAGCGAAAAGTACTTTTAATAAAATATTTTATGTCATCTTTGCCAACAAAATTTCACTTTTACTCTTGCACTGCTCCTGCACTTCTAACAAACGCAAACACCTTGCTCTGGAGCAATGATTTTGAAATTTCGACCAAAGCAATTCTGATTAAGTTATAACATCTTAAGGAACTTTGCTTGCTACCGACTTGATTTTGATCAAAACTTTCTCTTCGCAACTTATATTTGGGTAAAAAGATTACGCGGATAGTCGCCTGAAGTATTTCTTTTCTGCGCTAAATAGTAAAATTTTATCTCAACTTTCCTTCCCATCTCCTTTCAATTGAAGAAAAAGAAAAAATTTCCAAATTTTTAAAAAGACATTTATGGAAAAAATGGTTGCTTAATATTATCAGTCAACCTGAATGAATGATAACAATAAGTAATATCTCCACACAAGACACGATATGCCGCAGTCAAGCAATGCTTCGAAACCACCACCAACACCACCACCACCACCGCCACACTATATAACAACTACTTCTACATCGAATAGCGTATATCCATACCTGCATGCATATATAAGGTAGCAGCGACGAATCGACAAAAAAAAATAAAAAAAAATAAAAAACCGAAGATAAATCGCTAGATGAAGGATAATGATATAATTAATGCTACTATTGCAACTGCACTGTAAGGAAGCAACTGAGCTGTAAGTAAGTTTGCTACTGCTGTGTAAAGAAAGAGTGTGTGTGTGTGTACATATAGACTGATGATGTTGCTGATGATGACGACAACGATCATAAGTGCAACAGGAGTTTATAATAGTACTATAGTGGAGTGGAGTACTTGCTGCTGCAAGTTGTCTCTCGGCATCAAAGTACAAACGCCGCCAAATGGGTGTGCGTCGTTTGGTTGGTTGCTTGCTCGCTTGCTTGCTTGCTTGCTTGTTTGCTTAGTCGAAGCGTTCATCTCCACTAGCAGTAGTATAGAAGGAAAATAATAATAATAATAATAACAACAACAACAACAACAAAATTAAACCAGGAAAAAAAGAAACCAAAAAGCCAATCGGTCTGACTGCCACAATTGGCTACTGTTGCACGTTGTTGCAATGTTGGAGACAAATGCAATTCTTTCGCCAAAAGAAAACAAAAAAAATGGAAAAAATAAAAACCCTTCCACTCCTGGATAACCATAAGCAAAAACTGCAACGGTGTTCATAATAACAAAAGATCTTTTAAAAAAGTACAAAATTATCTGATTAAATAGGGTTTAAAAACAAACAAAAAAAAAAAAAATAATAAAAATAAAAATAAAAAAATAAAGCCAACTCTTCTCCAATCTTACCATTCGATTATAAATGGTAGTTGTAGTTATTGTTGTTGATACTTTTTTTTTTTTTTTTGTTGTTTTTGGCTTCCTCTACTACATTTTTGGTAAATTCGAAAAAAAATGAAAAAAATAAAAGCGAAAAAGATGAATAAAAAAAAAACAAAAAGTTTGTCATCGTTATTTTTCAGTTTTGTATGGACAACAATGGAGACAAGGACGGTACCTTTACATGTTATGGATTCATGGTGGTTTAATCATCAGTTCATGTTTGGAGGCAATGCAACAGCGAACAGCCACAATTCAACTGCTTGCCGTTCCTTTTTGACTTTACATTGATCATGAAATACTTTTTGATTGCAATTGAAATTTCATTTTGTTGTATCGCCGGTTAGTTGGTTAGTTATTATTATTATTATTATTATTATTATTATTATATTCTTACTTCTCTTTGTATGCGTGCGTATGTATACTACTCTAGGCTACTCTAACATAGAACAACTTTGTAAGCAGATTATTAAGTAAGAAAGTACACAAATGCAGAAAGAAAAACAATCCAATATATATTTTTGTATATATTTTTATTAATTTTTTTCAAAAAAATATCTCTAACTAACAAAGAGAAATTAAGAGACTTAAATATAAGAATATTAACCGCATTGACCTGATCAAACTCAAAATTTTCAATTAAGTAAATTAAAAGAATTTAATTGCATATCTAACATCGAAAGTTGAGGTTATGTCAGTTTTGTTCTGCTCCTGTGACAGCTCGCAGTCGAAGAACTTGGAGAAAATATTTGGTTTGTACTTTCATTCCATTATTTGTAGAATTTCTGCAATTGCAATTCGTCCATGTCTTCTTACCTATCACTTCATCGATGAAAGAGAACATTGGCAAACTACACGGCAAGTACCGTAAGTCACTTTTGATGTAACGTCAGATTGCATTTCCGAGAAATACCCCGTACATATACCAGTACGTAATATTTTAATTTTATATTTAGCCAGTTGCGACATATAAATAATCTTGGCCGGTAACATTATAAACGATCTTCAACTGTGAGGACCACAATTGTCTCTCCGTTTTGGTCAAACATTTAGTTTCACTTTATCTTAAGCATCATCTGCGGCTTAGGCCAAGTTCATAGACGATTGTGGAATCGCCAGAGTTTTCGTTTTCAAAGTAAGTCAGCTGAAGTATTTCGTATATGAACGATGTTGATTGTTGTTGGTTGGCAAAGCCAAATCGACAAAAGGCCGGTGTTAAGCTAAAGCAGATAGGTCTTTTGCCTTGGTCCGTTATAAACGGTAACTACTTTTGTTTATAACAGAAATCCGCGCTTGCGGCGATACATTCTACACAGTGCTCTTAGATCATAGTATCTAGTTTCTAGAATTCTTCGTTAAATCGTTTAATGCAATACCATAAGCCTTTCACAGAACACTCTTCTCTATTTATATCTTAGTGCTAGCTTATCGTAAATTCTCGTATGTGCGAATTACTTATAATATCATACAATATACATTCTATAAATGCTATCGCATCCTGAGGCCACTTAACTAACCGTTGCTAGTTCAACAATTAACGTACCATATTTACTTAGACTATTGTAATATTCATCGAAGGCAACATTATCGCATTTTACGTGAGCTCTGCGTCCGTTGGTCTCTTCAATATTTACGCTGATTACGAAGCTTCAGCTTTTTGGGCTGGTTATGATTCCAACCTACAGAAATTGTTGATACATTTATGCAAGTTATCGGCACAATACCATCAATTCAGACGGATGCAAAGGTAGGAAAATCGTTAGAGCCATCTTAAGACCATAGGACAAGACTGGCATGCAATCGCAGAATTTAAGTCGTTTTTAACAAATTTCGCCGGCATTCATCCAACGATGAAACATTTATCTCTCACAAAATTATAATCAAAAGTTGATAATGTAGATGAGATCTATATAAATGACTGACGCACGCACCGCGATATGATTCGTTATAATAACACGTAGCACGATCAGGGTTGAATGAAAAAATTACAATTTTTATATACTTACTTGAATTGTCCCAGTATTGTGGTACAGTACAGTATCCAATACCTATTCTTTCTCTCGGTATAATTAACAGTTTTCGACCACTTTCACTTTTAATTAATTAATATATCGGGAGAAGCAGAAGCAAGGAAGGAAAATAAAGCGATTTTTCGTACATTTTCCAAGTCAATGTCAATTATTTCGCCAAATTTTATTTCAATAATATATGATTTATGGGGAGAAGCGGGACTACAGAAGAACAAATACGATAATTATATTCGGCTTTGACGGAATCTTTTTCACCTTTCACTTGATCTTTCAAAACATCAAAAAAAACCACAAGAAAACGAATGTGAGAAAACTAAATCTTAATATTCTTTAATTCATTGGGTGGCCTATCGTTGCTTACAACGTTTTTGTCAATATTTCCATTTTTGCTGCAAAGAGAAGGTGTACGGCAGACATTGGATAAATGGACAAAAAGGAGTGAGGCACATGCCCAAATGAATATCGAGTTTGATCCTGATCAAGAACGTAATTACTCTGTAGGATCTCGGAAGCTTCTTTTCACATATTATATATACATCCTGTCTTCGTGTGATCAGAGATGAGTAAAAAAACGTGTAGGTCATAATGCACTTATAAGTTATGTAAGGTATGTAAAGAAAATTCATGAGCGGCGTTAGACCGTTCACCTACCTATGCACATGCTTATGTCGCATAGTTTTTCATTTCATTTTTTTGTTTCATCTATCAATTTGTCCGTCCATGTTATGGTAAAATTCTCAAACTCCGAAAAACTCATATCGAATACACATTTTTAATTAAAAATCATTTCAAATCAAGCATTGATGTCGGTTTACCTTCTTTAACCCTTTACTGTTCTAATTTTCTTTCTTTTGCCTAACTCCTTACCTATTCTGCACAAAAAAAAAAAAAAAAAACATTTAATCATTTTAAATGATGCAATACCCAGTCTAACAGATAAGGACGTAAGATATATAAGATCGATGCCTGCTCGAAAGGGAAGTGGAAAGGATTAATAAGAGCAGAAATGTATATAAGCAATGCCGTCGTGAACATATTCGCCAATAATCTTGAAAAAGTGATACAAATACAAAATACAATAACAATAAAAATATTTAAGGTGAACTCAACAAACTAATACACAATAATTAAAAGCCTGTTCCATAAAGTTCTTCATTAAAGTACGCCCAACTCTAGCTATGCTTTATTCTTTGTGGCGACGACATAGATGTAAGTTTTTCAGAAAATTTATTTTTGTTTTATTGACATATAAATGATTCCTTCCTTCAATTAGCCAAGAATAACATGAAAAGATACGTGCGAGTGCGGCAAGAGGCTAAAGAATCTAATTTTACAACAATGTAACTCAAACAATTTTCATATTTTTCTATCGAATTTTCTTTGTAACAACATCCTGTTGACAATATGTTGGATATTTTCGATAAATTAATTTAAATATTTTTTATTAACAAAAAAGTATCTTCTTCTTCTTGAACTATTATATATATATATTAACTCAAAACTTTGTCAATCATACGTATGTCTTTAGCTACAAGCAGGCAGATTAAGTGATTTCCTCCTCTTTTGAATTTGAAGCAGTCATGGTTGTGGCCGCAAAGACTCCGTGCATGGTAGCAACGTTCCAATTTTTTAATAAATTTTCCAAAATACATTTTTTTGCACTACTGAAAGGTGCGACTAACAACAATTTCCTCTAGTGCTATTATTCCTCCCATGTAAAGATAACTGTGAAAAACATCTCTTTGTGCTGCCGTGGCCTTGCCCCGTCAAAGTTTATTAAAAGTCGAATAATGTCAACGTACGCTTATCATAGGGAAATGCAATGTGATATTGAAAAATCAACTCTTAAAAAAAAAACAAAAAAAAAACAAAAAAATGGTATGAATGGAGTTGCGTTAGTTAAGCAAGATAACATTGTTGTAATGACATAGAGATAAGCTAAGGAAGCCAAAGATAAAGATCATCCGACAAGACAGACAAGATAAACAACGATTTGCTGGCACAGCCAAGTTCCAACCAAGCTAAGTTTCATTATTAACAACATTAGCGTTTGAAATAAAAGACAAAGTAAAATATAAAAACACAGATTTTCCTTAAGGAATTCATTAAAGAGATGCGAAGAAGAAATCGAAACTAATAGCTCTAAGGAATACGCAATGGATTTAAATCGCCATACATCAGATGACTAGATTCTGTAACTTCACTTTACCCGGAGGTCTTTTTTTCTCGAGTTTCTTTAGCCATGAATCTCATACTTGGGAACTCAATAAACGAATTTACTAAAGAAGAGCACCTGGCATCGTTACCAGTGCACTTGCATGCGCTTCAATAAAGCTAACGCTTGTGTTTGGGCATTGCTCAAAGAAAGTTACAATAAATTTCCAAGCAAAACCTGTGAATGATAGGAGCGAAAGCATAGTTTCCTTATTGTACCCTACACCCTACTCTATTCGCGGTAGAAGGCTATAATAACACAACACCCAGAATGACATGACATTGATCCACGAATCACTTTCCGAATCGATTTAAACTTGTCTATCCGTCTGTCCGTCCTTTGTTTTTTTATGTTTCAACTTACAGGCCACAGCTTACAGGCTACTGTTGATATATTTTGATATTTTGATGATTGATAATTTCGATCGGGCCCACGTTTTCAAGCATTCGTGGTGTAGAGTGGGCCACGTTTTCACTATTGAGTTTTTACACGTTTTCTAATGATCTTTTTTAATATTAAGAAATTTTCATTCAACAATTTCTCGTTTTAAAAATGCAAAAAAATAAAAGAAATTTTAAATAAAAAAAAATTTCAATTTTTTGTTTACTTTAATTTCATACATAAAGCTAAAAGCATCAGTTTATAGCATATCCTTACCAATCGACATTTGAAAGAAGGCAAAAGAAAACACAACCGAATCATGTCTGAAGCAAACTGTGTTACTTGTCGTCTTTAAATCGCTTGAAAGGATAAAAGAAAAGTGCCGCTGCACGACTAGTTTTTGGTTTTTTTTTTTTTTTGTTTAGTCAGTCAGTTAGTTACCTACTTAATGCTTACGAATACATATGCAATAGGTACGTGCGACACAAATACAACACTTGCACTACTTAACTTCACGTAATGAACCTTATGGTATATTTTTTTTTTTTTATTCTGAAATAAAACTAAAAATGAAAGCACAGTCTTTGTAAATTAAACCTTAAGGTTGGTTGGTTCTTCCAGCATAGTAGCAAGTCATACCATTTTAGATAACATATACAGACTACATTGACTTGAAGTGCATTTGTCGTATTGAAAATATAACTTAAACACTAAATGAACACAACTACTAACCAATAGCTACAGAAATAACAAAAAGCCCAGTTGTTACTGTTGACTTCTGTGTTTAGTTAATGTTTGTTATTATTATTGTTGTTGTCGCTGTTGTTGTTATTGTTGTTGTGTTGATGCTCATGTTTTCCAATGCTAAAGGGCGCTATAGTAATAATGTCGCTGAAGCGGCATAGCTTACAGGCCAAGGAACAGAATATATGGAAACAAAAAAAAGCAAAAAAAAAAAAAAAATTAAACTCATTGTCAGCCACAACCATTGAAAGAACACACATTGCTCTGACTGTGGCCATTACTCGTGTTGGCGATGCTAGCGGTGCTAACGATGATGATGATGATAATGATGATGACGATGATGGTGATGGCGGTGGCGGTGGCGGTAGTAGTGCTGGTGATGGTGCTGGTTGGTGCTGGTTGGTGATGGTAGTGGCGGTGGTGGTGGTGATGGTGATGTTTTGTTCTGTGCTTACCTCAACTTGACTTAACTGATTGTAGATCGGCATTCAGATGGTGAAAAAATTTGCCTCCTTGTTTAACAAGCAATGAGGCCAGAGGACAAGATACCTAACACGAGCATTTTTCAAGTTCAACGATAAAAGTTATCCACTGTTGCTACGCTGCTACTTACTTACTTTACTGCACAAACTGATGGAATAACCAACGGGGATTTCTTTAAGTGAGGGAGTCGTAAAAATTAATTTGAGATTGGTTGTGTAGTGTAGTGTAGTGTAGTGTAGTGTAGTGTGTAACTCAAACATAAATTGTTATAGTTTTCCTGCACCAGTGTCGGACCCTGAATACATTCGCGGACATGTGTGTTATGTTTGCTTTCAGCTCTTATCATTAACTTCGTGGAAATCTCTCTATGGGACATACTTTTCTTACCGCCTTTGCTGCATGCATTTGTCCTTTTTTTTTTTTGATTTTGTTTTTTGATTTTTTATTTTTTCTACCCTAACAAAAAATATTTGCTCTCGTATTTGACTTTTCATAAAGTTTTAAACACATTTAATGCGTTGCCTTCATGCATTTTTCTTTCCTTTTTTCTCTCTCGTTAGTTTTGGGCTTCATTAAGTATTTTACGCCTCGCTTATCAGAGGAACATATCTACAAAATTTGGATAATAATTTGTTTGAATAATGATGTGTTGAATCTGCAGCAGCAAAATTTTGTCTTTTCTTTTTTTTTTTTTTCTCTCTCCTTCTCTTCCTCTGATATTTACTTCTTCTTCTTCTTTTTTTTTTTTTTTTTTTTTTATTATCAAATTCCCACAATATATTATGCGTCCGTGCTTCAGTGTTAATAACCGTGTTCTACGTTTGTGTATCTTTTGCTGTACTATGCTGTGCTGTGCTGTACTGTGCTATGTGTGTGTATGTGTATGTGTGAGTCTTGAAAAAAAAAAACAAAAAAAAGAAGAAATTTTTACATTTTTATTAATTAGTCAAAATGTCTGATATGTCATTTGATCAACATTTGCCGTATGCTGCATAACAAGGATTCTCAGCAAAAGACAACAAACGATTCGTTACGCATTATTTGAAAAAAAAAAGAAGCGAAAAGACGAGTGAAAAATATTAAACAAGAGATTCAAGTAATCAAGATTGAAGAAGAACTGAACGTATTTTCTTCAAGGACGGTGGGTAGCATAACTTTCGGTATAATTGTTTCAATGTTGTGTTCCTTAGTAGTTTTGAAACCATTTCCATTGTAGGGGATACTTGCATTTTTCTGAACATGCTGTTGCTGTGAAGGTCTAATAAAGATCTTGCGTAAATCTTTAAAGGTCTTTAAGAAAGAGCGCTGCACTAGTCATAGTCATGGCACTACTGCACTATACTTTCTTTTCACTTTGTTCAGGGGCTCAAGCAATAAGAACTTTGTGTTCACATTGAAACTTGTTTTGCTCATCCGTTGTCGATTTACTGATTCGCCGGTAAGGAAGTGGAAGCACTTTCTTTTCTGCTTATCAAAGCACTATCTTTGGGGTTTAAGTCAAACTAAAAACCTCATCAGTGCTGAGATTCGATGAGATTCGAATGAACTGATATTTTCTTGGTCGCTACCAATCAGAATCGATGCACTAAAAGCAGAATATGTATTGAAGGTCAAATCATTGCAATCTAATATGGAATTAGTCTTGCGGAACGAACACAACCCGTTCGGGACATGTTAGTAACACCGAACTGCGATTTGTTTATAATATTTGGCACCAGACCAGACTTGTGTGGTAAGTAAAAAATGTCGACCCTTATTTCATAGAAAAGTGATACGCAAAGACTAAAGAGTTTTCGGAGAAACTTTGACAAAATTGGAGAGCAGCCCTATATTCTAAATTCGGAGAAATTAAAAGCTCGGACGTGCCATACCCTTCCGCTGTATTCAACACACTCCGTGCCATTTGTTTAAATCGATCACTTGCAGACGATACGTGCGGCGCCTTCATTTTTATAACGATAACGAAGAAGCCGACTTCCGAGCATTTCCGAACTTATAACGATAGACGAAAGTGCCATCTTTCGTTGCCGAGATGTTGTTTCATCCCAAAATTCTGGTAGGCAGATAAAAAAATAAAATGTCTTGTAACACCTCTCTGTTGCTATTTGTTTTTACGTAAATTCTGGAAAATTTTGAAGATTTGGGCTTTTGATCGTTATATCCGTAAGGTATTTGTGCCAAATTGCAAGAAGGATATTCAACTTAGCCGCGTTCAGCACAATTTCAATAAAATATTAAAACTCAGTGTATTCATCAGTTCGCATGAAAATTGCTTTCCAAATGGATATCATCCTTATTCACGCGGGAGCAGAACCCTCAACTATTGTGTCGCCGACTTGCGGCTCTATTTGGCGCGCTCGACAAGGGAGGACAAGGGAGAAATAATGTGTCCATCAGTACTGTCTTGAAAAGAAACGTCAGTCCGTCGTGACTTACATACTTTGGACGGTTCATAATATTCTATTCATCGACGTCGATCAGTAGCGATCATTGTATGGCACTTTCAGTTCAATTGAAGGAAGAAATTGCCAAAAACCATGACACATATTGCGGAAAGGCATCATGAACCGTAGGCTGCAAGGACGAAATTGCGTGAATCCGCCCTTGGTCGCCAGCGACTGTTCACGGTTTGAAAATTTTAAAAGGATGACCCAGGAAAAATAGTTGAACTAAATGATGAGGTCTGTTGAACTGTTAGAGCAGCATTAAACTGATTGTACTGTCGTTGAAAAAAAATGTTGGAGAACAGGAAAAAAATTACTTTATCGCGGAATTTATTGAGCCCGTCTTAGTAATCCCTAAGAGATCATTCTTTCCTTAACAAGCGAACGGAGAAGCAGTCACAGGGAAAAGGGTAAGAGTAAGTGGGTGCACCTGAGCCATATTTATCGACGATAATAAACAGGATGACAAAATCAGTTTACCACACGCCTTCGGTAGCGTCTATGAAAGCATAAAGGTAAGATTTACATAGGGACACAATTTGATGAATGCTTGTTGCGCGCACAACTTCCGTGTTGTTCGCATTCGATAATTCTCGAAATTAAAAACAAGTGTTCCTTATATAATGATATCTGACAAATGACTAACGAATCTGTATAAACTTAATGACAAGTACAAGTATATGGCTATGTACATATACACGCAACTAAAAAGCATTTGGAAACGATTCCGTGTTAATTACCAAAAGTTACTTTAATGATTTTTCAAGTTACTAATTATCAACAGCGATAAGAAAGCGAGCATCTGAACACTCAGAACGCAGATCATTCGTATGCCAACGCGAACAGCATTATGTTCTATGCATATATTCTACAGGTTTCGCAAACAGAATTCAGATCCAATGGCTTTCGAGTAGATTCGTGTACGCTATATTTTGTGTGCGATAAACATTAAATAAACTGTTTTATTAAAAGACATTGGCATATATGACGACTTCATTCATATGTGTGCGAATGAGTGGTGCATGTGTGTTGCATGCGTTTACATGTGTGAATATACGATACGTAAAGTACGCCATGGCATATAAAGATAGATGGTCCATCGCAACTTTTAGCCATGGATTAATTGGAAGCTGTTGCTTTGTGATCCCGTATGCTTGATAATAACATTATTAATAATAATAATAACAATAATAATAATAATAATAAAGACGACCCGAGAGACGTTTAGCAATGCGACGAAACATTTCAATCAAGTCGGGGTTTGTATTATATTTATTTATCATTATTTATTTTTTTTTATTTTTTATGAATGGCGTATGTTCGCTGTGTGTGCAAGTGTATATGTTAAGGTACATTTTTCTTCTTTTACGTCTTCTTCTTCTTCTTCAAGGTTTCGAGAAGTTTTATAATCCACACGTTCAGTATTATATTAAAGGAAATTTGCAAAAGCGTGCATAATGATGGTCTAAAGCGTAAAATCGTTGACAGTAAAGCGTTACTTGCAGCAAATAAAAAAAAAAAAATTAAGGAAAACAAAAACAAAAAAAAGAAAGAAAACAAAAATGATTTATTGCAGATCATGATAAATTCTCAAAGTCCAGTGTATATCAACTACGAATACAACAACAACAACAACAACAACAACAAAAAGCAACAAGGCAAAGGAAAAGAAGCAAAAAAAAAAAAATCCCACAATTACGCATAAAATCGACTCTTCAAGGATATCACATTAATGAGGTGGTCGTCGTTTATATGCATATAAGATAAGTAATAAAGTTACAATGTATTGGTTATATACACATACACAGTCATACACAACTCCCATATATATATATATATATATGTGGAAGATATTCACAGCTGCATATACATGGTACATGTACACTGTCAGTATAGTATAGCATTACAATGAAATTCAATCAGTATCAGCCTCAGGTTTAAAGTTATCTCAGCGACTACATCGACGCTTACAAAATTGTATCTTGTTAATTATCAATCAATCGCTAATTATCGATAGTAACGCGATTGTCATCTTTGTCTTTCTACCCGGTTGACTTGCTCACTAGGAAGGTCCCCACTTTTTTTTCGCCATATTCTTGAATCGATTGTTCGTTCTTTTCTTACTCTTTGTGTGTACATAATGAGAATTAATAAGAAGAAAAGGCTTAAAAGTGTAATAAAAAATATATATATATAAGAAAAACAAAAAAAAAACAAAAAATAAGCAAAAGCCATGCCTTGTCAAGTATTGCTCTCTACTAATAAGCTATTGATACAAGCGGCATTAAAACACTAAAGTTTTAGTTACAATTAATTTTCAGTAACTTTATGGGATGGATGTTGAGATGAAAAAATTGCAAGAAGGAAAAAAAAAAAAAAAAAAGCTACAGCAACTTAACTACAACTCTGCAAGTCGGCTTCAACGACAGCGACAAATGAGATCTACCTACCTACATGCGACATACACACTCATGTCCGTGTTCACTCTATGCCTTCTCCGAGCAAACTATGTTTTTCCGTTTTTTTTTTCTTTTTTTTTTTTTTTTTTTTGTTAATTCACAAAATAAAGAAAATAAAAAAAAAAAAAGAAAAAGAAAAAGAAACGAGAAATTCATACAAACTTACGCTACATCTAATAAGTGTGCTTTACTGTCTTCTGTTGCGATCTTGCTACAGTGATAAATAATGAGCCAACGAGATGTTTGGCTAAATGTAATCCTAATTCTGGTTCCTTTACTTCATGATGACATGACGCTTTCCTGTACGCTGTATAAGACCAAATTGCATGTATATACGTATAGTATAGTTTATTACCCCTTATAATGGGTTAAGCGTTTATAGCTGCAAACTTACAAAACGCAGTAAAATGCTTGTTATCTTATTGGTTTACGCAATTCGGTATAATTAAGTGTGCCGTCTGTGACAAGTCCGCGGTAATTAGTTTGATATCTGTCATCGTAATTGGAAAATATATATGTACGGATTTTAAAACAGTGAAAGATTAGTATTTATAATCGACTTTGATCGAAGCTTTATTGAATACACTACGAAACTAAGGAATTTTTTTTTTTGTTTTTTATCTTTATAAACATTGGGAGGTAAAAATTGTTCACTTAGACTTTGAAATAAATCATATTGTGGTGTAAAAAGAATAAGCAGCAGCACCGTTCGGATAAAAGTATCTTCTTTAGACTATAACTCTCAGCTGCTCATTTAAGAGGTCATGGTAATCGGTATGTATGTGAACTTGGTAGTCATTGCTTTCCCTTTACGTACTAGAAAATAATTTTTCATGTATAGCTCATTGAAATTTAAATAGAAAGAGAAAAAATAAATAAAAAAGCTATGCTGAGACCACGCCTTCTAATAAATAACTTATGTCCCCCCTAGCGTTCTCGGTATAACAACTTTTCGAGATAAGGCTTTATAGGGAAAAAAAAGTCGAAAAATTGATTCGATCCACACTATTGAGGGATTAATTGAATTAATTCTTTAATTCGCTTATGCTCAGCAGTCTCTTATGAAATGATAACAAGAAATCCACGAGTTCGTGTTAAAGCCGTCCGGCGAACGTTCGCTAAATTGAGTTCGAATGCAATTTCTCCAAAATAAATAATAGCCAAAGTGCGGAAGCGTTGTTGTTGTTGTTGTTGTTGTTGTTGTTGCAAATACTTAGTTATAATCTGATCGTAATTCTGACACCAACTAAGTATAAGCGATCAGAGCATCGGTCCGATGATCATCAGCTATGACAGGTGAATAATTTCTCCAAGTCTCCCCAATGCCGAAAATAAAGTGTTAATGGTTTGTAACCTTCATCTGAATAAATTAAAAGCCGTAGGTCATTTGCGGCGACTGATGTTGTTTTCTGCTGCGACTTGTTTCAGACCTTCATTAGGCCAAATTACTTCACTTTTACTTAAAGTATTTCTTATACGGATATATATATATATATGTGTGTATATATATACATATATCACTTATGACTTATCGTTTTAGTAAACCCCAAAACGCGTTAAAGTTTAAAAACGCTTTAATAATTCATTAAAATTAATAAACGTAACGCAACTGCAAGAGAAGAAGAGAATATCTTATAAATAATTGTTTCGCCCAAAATCAATTTATCAGAATTTATCATTCGCACCAATGTTCTGCTGTCACATACATGTTATTTATCAACACGAACACGTTGTGCAGATGCAAGTGTAATAACAATTATAAGGGTGTTGATCTTGCAGGCACTTGTGTCTGATTACGACTTCATTAACAAAACATCATCAATTAGCAAAATTCGACCAAACACAAGAATAACAAAAAAATGTAAATAAAAATAAAAAAAAACACCTTAGCTGAGCCATAAAATTAAACTAAAAATGCGATCACTCCTTGACTTAACAAGGTGTTGCAAATGTCGAAAACACTTGCAACCCTATACGTGTGTGTATGCGAAAATGTAGTATTAGTGACAGAAATATGCTCAACAATAACAAACGAAACAAAAATGAAAACAAGACAACAAAACTATGAAGCGCAAATGGAAATTTCTAAACATAATGAGTGTTGTTGTTAAGCTTTAAGCCCGAAATTAATGCCAACTTAGATAAGCTAAACACCGAGCAACATGTGCAACAAAAAATGCTAAACTCTAAACGCTAAACGTTAAACACTAGTCGCACTTCTCATTTCAAACACTCACTCAATTGACACTTAATAAATTCGGGCATTGTTCGTTAACAATACATCTACGTCGATATGCATGCATTTGTCGTTTGTTTGTGGATTGTAAAAATTTATTGTACCGTCCTTAGAAGTTGACATTTTTCCACCGGCCAGAGTGGCAGTTAAAGCGTTGGCGCAATCCTCTTAACAGCATGCACAAACAAATACACACACACACACACACATAGCTATTTATATGTAAAAGAAGGTCCTAGAGTTTGCACACCGTTCACGGCGCAGCAGGTGTTTATCGCCACGCATCGCATACTTGCGCAACTATGCGCGCATACAGTAGTAGTTTCCTTAAAATAGATTACAATGTGTTATTGTAAACGTTATTTCACATATGCTTGCTTGCTTGCTTGCTTGCTTGCTAGCAGAGCAATTGTATGCTTTATGTATGTATGTATTTAAGAAATGAACAGCAGCAGCAGCTGAACTTGTGTACATTACATAAATGTACATATGCATGTATGTATGTATGTATGATTGAATATGTATGCATTTACAAGTTTTATTTGTTTTACGATAAATAACTTGTGATAAAGTTTTGTTATATTTGTTATTTAATTTTGTTACATAAATAAAAGAAGAGAAAGAAAAAGAGGATGTTTGTACAATAATTGAGGTTAGCTGATTGTTAAAACTGAATAAAAGACGGGAATGATTACGCAAATGAATTTTGAAATTTTGAAATCATCGAAAATCAAATTTTTATATAATTCTTCGCAAATGTCTTTATCAGAAAAAATAATTTAAACGTGAAAAAGAAACAAATTCCAAAAAAAAACAAAAGAAACAAACACAAAAAAGTAAAATTTCCTTCCGACTAAACCAAATTTTTGATTCATCCAGAGAGGGAAGATTCTTCGAAAAACCAAAGTAAACAACTTTAACAATGCCAAAGTATTGCTCGATAAATTATCAACCAATTTAAGCGAATGTGCATACAAAACACATACCTGCATGCATGCAAAAGTAGAAAAACGAAAAAGTGAATAACGCATCTAAAAGGTGCGTAAATGCATAATGGATGAAATGATGAATATGACTTTTTGGTAATAAATAATAGATCACAAATAATGAATAATGAATTACAGAATCATACCTGATACTAAAGACCGCTTAATATGAAACAAGCACTAAACAAACAAATACAAATTATTTAAATAATAACGAATAATAAACACAAGAGATTGCTCTTGTGGCAAGCAGTGCATTTCCAAGAGAAAAAAAATGATCAAAAAACGAGAAATGAGGGAAAAAATGATTACAGTGCTTTGCGGATAGCCGATGTAGACAGAAAATTGCATATTTAATCCAACAAGCTGTGCACAGCAACGACAATTAATAACGAATAAGCATAACTTTTCTTTTGCAAAAATTTTAAAAATATTCACCCACTAATAATAGTAACAATTAGTAGCTACATTAAAAACAAAAGATTATCTTGAGTTTTTGTGCAAAATAATGTGAGTAATGAAAGCCTTAAATATTATTATTATGTGATCGTCAAGAACAAAATTTGTAGATAGCAGATCAAATCCTATGTTATGTAAAACGCATTTAATCTATTAATGCCGTTAATCTATTACCTATACATTGGGTTCTTGACGATCCAATAGTAACAGTCAATACCATGGTCCCAAGGTAAATTAAATGGTGAAAAATTTCAAAATAATCAAGAATGCAAACCAGGATGAGATTCGTGCATCCCACTCTTTACTGGCAGATATACAGATGTGCATGGAAAAATAAATACGAAATATAATTTTATATACAAAATAGTCGTATATACCATAAACATTTCGATTCATTAAAAATAATGTGAAGTTTTGAAAATTTTCATGCATCATAGTAGTGGTTATGTTTCAAAAATGTTTAGTAAAGTAAAAAAAAAAGAAAGCTCACCTTTTCTTAAAAAAAAAAAACGAAGCTGTTGCAAGCATGAACAAGAAATCATGTACAGTTAATAAAATTTGCTCTCTCTTTCTCTTTATATATAATAGAATAGAGAAGGGAATATTATATATAAAAATCACTTTTATATTTCATTCATATTTTACACATCATATCACTAACACACAAACGCGAAAAAAAAAACATATCTTAAGAATTAAATTCCGTTCCCGATACCGTAACAAATTGTACATAATTGAAAGTAAATTGCGTTTTATAAAACTAAAAATCATGCGAATTTCTTAATAAAAAATTTTATTCTTTCTACAAATTATTTAACTTTTAGTTAACTAAAAAAAGAGAGCTCACTTTTTCTTAAAAAAAAGAAAAAATCATTGTTCTTGCAAGCAAGAAATGTATCAAGCAAGAAATGTATATATTGTGAATAAAATTTGCTCTCTCTTTCTCTTTATATATAATTTAGCATATGACATATATGTGGAGAATATTATATATAAAAATCACTGTTATATTTCATTATTATTTCACAATTTTCTAAAAGAATATTTTACACAACATATCACTAACACACAAACGCGAAAAAAAACACATCTTAGCAATTAAGTCCCGTTATCGATAACACGAAATGTAACAAACTGCGTTTTAAGAAACTAAAAATCACGTGAATATTATAATTTTTTAATTAAAAAATGCAATACTTTCCACAAATTATTTTACTTTTTAATTGAATTACATTAAAGAATATATTATTTTACAAAAATTGGAAATTTTTTTATCATATTTTTGCTTAGAAAAATTGTTTTACTTTCAACGAGACACTCGCGCAGAATTAATCACAGAAACGCAACTGACCTAGAGATGGTATTTTTATGAGAAGAGAAAAGAGAACAAAATAGAAGAGAGTGCAGTTAGTTTGCTGAGACAACTACTTACAAGAGCATAAGAGATCAAATGAAAAATATTTATCAAGAGTAACCGAATTGATTTATCCTTAATAGCATGTTCATATTCTTTTTCCCTGTGGATTTAAATAAGCTGTAAAACCGTTTATGTTAAATTCTTGCTTTAATGTAGAAAGTAAAAAGAGAGAGCAAATACATTCCATTTTCCTTATGATTATCTCTATCATTTGTTAAAAGCAAACAATTACAGTGTTCCATTAACTACGATTGAATTAGTTCTCAAGTAATAAATGTATATGCATGTAACGTGTATATTTATATCCACTTACCTGTAAGAAAAGACAAGGGAAGTCATGTTAAGCCTCAAGTGCCCTTTGAAATATGTCTCTGAAAAATATGAAGACCAATTTTCATCAATTATTTTTTGGTATATATCGTATTAATTATTAACAAAATTTTTTAAACGTTTGTAACTTTTTTTTAACAATTTTAGGCGTTTCTAAGTGAATTGAATGCCCATCCACACAATTTTACGCTAGGTCTTTACTCGCATTAGACCAACTTTTCTAATCGTGACCATTAAATCCATAGAATTAAAAAATCAGCTTAAAATTTTATACATGTAAAAAGTACAAATAATCGCAAGAGAAATAAAAATAAGAAAGAAAAAAAGTTTTACGAGAACTCATTTTTTTTTTTTTTGTAAATGCTAGAAACGAAGGCAAATATCATAAATTCCTTTCTAACACTTGCGAGAGCATAACCGTGCAAATCTTAATCACATTAAATATTGTAGCATGATTTTAGCATATTGTGTATTATAAAAAGCTGGTTGTTGCCCACAATATTTATTTTCAAATTTTTACTTATTCACATGTAGATGGCATTCTTTTAGTAAAAGAAAATAGAAATTTCTCAGACAAAAGGAAATTAGGCTGAGAATGTTGCTTTGAAAAATGAGAAATACTTTTACTACTGTATTGTAAAAAAAAGACATTGTTTGAGGATGTTAACGATTGCTTGGACAGAATACTATTTAAATAATTTATTTCCTGAAAGCAGTAAATATAGAAGCATAATTGTGTACTCTTCAATTTCATCCATGGCACTCATGTTTTCCTCATAATCCAATACATTTTTTTATTTAACAGCATGGTCGGGGATATTTTTATCACTTTAACACTATCGTAAGGGATATTTCCATTTAACAGAAGGGATATTTTCATTGTCAAATGAATGGTTAAGCAATTAAACAAGCAGCCAAGAATTAAAGGAACTATTAAGTAAAATGTTATTATTTTATGAAAAATAAAAAAATAATTAAAATTTTTGCAGTCTATACGACTTGTGCGGACGTATGCAACACCCAGAAGAACTTAACTTGGACACAGCCAAACCGACTCAGAATTACTTTTTGAATTAATCTAAGAATGTCTGACAGTCTGTCCGTCTGTCCATCTGTTGGTCTTGTTTCTAGTATTCAACCCACAGGCAGTAAATTTCCGAGAAATGTTAATGAAATTTGGTTTAAGAACAAACGCTATTGACAATGCTTTGGACAGAACCGCTTTTCCGGCCACTTCCCGTATAGCGGCTTATTTTGAAAAATTGTAGGGTGATGTATGTTGTTTATAAGAGCAAAATCCCCAAATTTTCACTCTCTTTAAAAGAAATTCTCTTCAATAATCACAAAGATCACAAAAATGTTGAAATGAAAGATCTTTAGATTATACGTGCATTCCAATTTTTAGTATTGCGAACCATTTTAGCTCCGCCACTATCGTTTAGTAACTGAAAGCAATAAAGTTTTCTAAAAAACGCTGAACCTATAAAACGAATAAAAGTTTTCCTCCTTTTTTTCAAGAGGATTTCGGTGTGCAAAACTTTCAGTTATATATATATGTTTGTGTATTCAACTGCTTGAAATTTTATCTGTATTTCTTATCGGCACAACATACATTACTAAGAAGAGTGCTATAGAGTGTAAATAAGTAAATAAAAAAAAAAAAAACTTAATGACGTTGCACACGATGCTTTTTGTGTTTACACAAACGTTTTTTCAATTGCGTCGATTAATAAGTAAGCAATTTAATATATATACATGTACATTACAACTAATTGAAATATACTAGAAATGACAATAGCAAAAAAAAAAAAAAACAAAACAAAAAAAAAAGAAAAGAGAAGCGACAATCCGGTAAATGAAACCACTTGCAATTAAACTTGAGCTAAAGAAAAAAAACAAGAAGAAGAAGAAGAAGAACATCTTTAAAAACAAAAACAGATTTTTTTACTTGTAATAACGTAAAAGTGCACGCATACCACTCTATTTTGACCCTGTTTACCACTTTGCACACAGCACAGCGATCTGCTGTCTCTATCTCGCAAAGCTAATACAAATATCGAAAGAATTTCGTAAACATTCAATTGATATATAAAATAAAGCCGTGTGCGTCTGTGCGAATCGCACACGACACCACTTAAGCTGTGGTGTCGTGGTATGTGTATTGAGAACGGGCCGAAGAAACTTTTTACACACAATTGATATCTATAAAACCGCGCTAACTGAAACTCATAGGCATCAGTTGTTTGTGAAGTTGACAATTTAGCAGAACTCTCTCTTTAAAAAAATCATCCGAACGATAAGGCGGCCTAATAAGCTAAGCTGATAAACTCTAAATTGTGTGTTTATAAAAATAATAAAAAAAAAAACAAAACTAAAACAAATCAAAATGGATTGCCCCTGTGGACCTGGTAAGTCCTAAAGGATTTATATCCTTTTGATAAAAAATTTAAGAAAAAAAATTAAATTTTTTTTTTTTGGTTTTTTTTAGGTTGTAAATGCGCCTCCCAACAAACTGACAAATGCGGCTGCGGTACCGGTTGCAAATGTGGATCTGCCAATAAATAAACAATAGATTGTAAAAAGTGTATCGGCAAACCAATCATGTGTTCAAAGCAAATGGATGGATGCTGCAAGCTAATTAAAATCAATTAAAAATAATTTATCTTTATATTTTCCTCTTTGTTTTTTTTTTTTTTTTTCTTGCGAACAAAAGAATGCAAAATTTCAAAGTTTATTTTTTCAAATCACATATCATTTAAAAATGTATTAACTAATTTAAGCGAATATACATTTCAAGCAAAAACAATCAAAAACACATATACGTATGTGTGTATGTTGCTTTAAATAAAAACAAATTAAATGAAAATTATGTCTGTCTTTTTTATAATGAAAGCTGCAGTTAATTCCTAATGATAGTATAATTTAATGCCCATATTAGGCTGAAGTGTGACGAGGCGCAATGTGAAAAATATCTGCTCATAATAGAGAGACACGCGAATACTCGTCGAATACTTTAAAGAATGATAAGAAGCTAGAACAGAGCAGAGTTAAGCGCTTAATACTTCGCAAGTGTATTAAACTCTTGAAAACAAAAAACAACAAAAAAAAACGACAGTGATGATCTCGAGCGATTAAAGAAGAACGGAAGTCGTCAACTTTTTTCGAAGCTATTTCTTTAAACGACCGTCATTGAAATAAAAATGAAAAAATTGAAAAGCAAAGCGCTCACGACTCGATTGTTTTTACCAAACGCAAATACTTTTATTTCGATCGTCGTATGTGTTCTTCAAAAATTCTCTTCTCCGTTACTCACTCTAGATTGTCTGAAAATCATGTCCAGTTGATCTGTGACCTCTGGCGATATGATCAGGTCGTTAGGCATCTTTGATGTAAAGGCAATTGACATAAGTATATAATAAATAAAAAAAAAAACTATTTTATCTATGAGCGAACTCCTTACAGCTATAGCCACTTAAGGAAAATTACTGGATGGCATCAAAACTAAAGTTGAATTACTTGACTGATAATTGCTGATATTTGCGCTAAATACTTATTAAGAATCTAAGAAATATTTACTAAATTTGAGAGATATTTTCAGATCAATGACTTTTACTGCTGCGTAAATAATTTGCAATGAATTGCTAAACACGTCGCATGTATTTGAGAATTTGTTTCAACTTTTTGTCGATAATAGGCACGTCTTACATTTAATTGGAATTGATAGAGAGCCTACCTTCAAAGTTCATCACTATCCCCTACATCACTTATGTCACGAGGATATATTAAATATCTGCGGATCTATATGAGAATCAGAAGGACATAAAATAGCCTGTCCATGTAGTCTGGTATTCAGCCTATAAGTTGAAATGGAACGACCACTTCTTCTTACACATAAGTTTGCCTGTTCGACTGTCAGTCCCTTTCGTGCCGATCCATGTAATCTTGTGTAGGTCGCAATTGTTTAGATACTATGGTGAAATCTGATAAACTATGTGCTTGACATTTTTTGGTCCGACAACGAGGGCTATTGAAAACGGTGCGGAGCGGACCACTTCCTCGATCACTTCTTATATATCCTGTATCTTAATTATTAACAAAAAATATAATAAAATAATTCAAATTTATGCAAAAAAAAAATGTCAGGCAGACGAGTAGGCAAACAGGCGTACAACAAACGAGAAAAGGGCTAGTTAAGGAAACAAGTAGACAGATAGGTACATAAACGAAAAGACAAACAAACGCAACGCATATGCTTAAATCGATTCAGAATTGGTTGTTAATCAAAAATAAATGTTTCTGAAGTTGCCTTTTGTTTACTGCAAACGTTTCAACAAAAAGAATATAACAACATCTGTCGTCGATGAATATAATATAAACAAAAAAAGGAAATATAAACTAAGCTCTTCCGGCGCTTAAATCAGCTTTAAACAACAGCTAAAGTTTTAATTAGTAATTTTCAATATTCAAGAGTGGCTTTCTTTGAAAATTACAACAACAGATAATAAATGATATAGAAAACACATTATCACGAACTATATATGAAGAGATAGACGAATAGATATGGAGATGAATAAAACGTAATAGAAGTGAGATGTGTACTTGGTTCAACGGGTCAGTTAACTTTGCTCTTTGACCGAAAATGACAAGTAATTTTGTGTGTATGTGTGTGTTTTCTAAATTTACATTTTCAAACACAGGACTTATGTAATGAACAAAAAAAAAATAATAATAATAATGACAATAATAATAACGAAAATGTATAATTATTATTAAATTTTATGTCCTAAAAACCCGTTAAAGTAAAGCAATAAAGTTTCGCTCACTAAAGTATATCGATAAAAAGAAATAACTGAAATGATAAGCAAAATAGTTTGGAATATTTCGGCGTAGGCACGTAAATTTCATACGACGCAGTTTCAAAAAGACAAATTTAAAGCAATATAACAGACGAAACGTAGATACCCTCTTCTTTTCAGTTGGATTTCAGCTCACATAAGAAAAAAGTACAAATACAAAATGTATAAAAATTGCTAAAAGATATATCCTATATCCTTTGTGAAAGGATCAATTTCGCCTTAAATTAGAATCAATCTTCGAAGGTGAGCTAAGAGTAGACGTAAGAGTTGTTACGACTTGGTAAACGTCACAGCATGGCATTAAGCAAGTCGGACTAGACGCCAAACAGAAATCTCAATAAGAAAGTAAACGTTAGTTAAGTCAATCATTATAAGTGTTTTTGATTGTAAAGAACGGAATGTAACAAAATGAAATAAATATGTATATTCTTCTTTTATCAGAATTCCACACATACATATATACGCTTTCAAAAGACAAAACCTATTTATTTATATGTAGGATGTTATATTTGTGAGCATGCATGTACGTATGTACGTATATATTCATTAGAAAAGATGTAAAAAACAATGTGTGTGTTTATGAGAATATCAATAAAGCAGAAAAAGAAAGAACTAGAACAATCTCCTGGCACGTTAAAAAATAAAATATAATTGATTACATGTTACACATACTTACTTACTTGCTTTCTCGTGTTACGTTCCTTAAAATTCATACAAAATTTTGAGTCAACCGTTCGACGAAGTCCGCGCTGGAAATATTATCAATCGTTGTAAATACAAATCTAGATTAGTGGCCCGAAATGGCCTAGGTGTAGCCTTTCGACAGTAATCACTTAGGAATCGATCTAATGCGACATTCATTTCGTCCAGATATTCATTTACTGAAAGTGTAAAAAACAATATAGAATTAAATAACTTAACCCAAAACATTATATATGCATACATAATTACATAAAAATATAATGTTAATCCAATTGCAAAGTAATATAAAAACTAAAATATAATATATAAATTTGACATACATATATAGAGTTTTAAGAGTATTTGAAATAAACCGCATGCTGTGCCCGAGAATTTCTATAAGTTTATGTATTTACTTTGAGTACGTTCAAATTGAATTTCAAAACGTGAGCGAGCAACCGATCTCGATTTATTTAGGGCTTTGCCTGGACTTTTTAAACCAACGCGTTTTCTCATACTTAAATATCTTAATTTGCTTTGCTTTTTTATCTTTCTTCTTTTTTTTTTTTTTTATTATTAATTTCTCTCATTTAGTAGCATACTTTAGAATTTTTAATTAACTTTTTTGATAAGATAATTTTATTTCTGTAACTTAATTTTTCTCAGTGTATTTAATGAATTCTTCTTCTTTCTTCGTTTTTTTATGAAAAATTGCGGGCAGCTTTTATGAAATGACCTGGCAATTCTAAGTTGCCCTTTCCTTATTGGAAAATATGAAAATAACGTTCATAAATTGATATAAAATTGAACGTCGACGAGGTAGAAAGTCCAAAAACGAATATTGAGAATTATTACAAAGAAACTTTCTTTGTTTGTAATAATTTTTAATTTTAAACAAACGCAAGTTTACCTGCTTGTGACTCTTTCTTACTATCTTAATAATTTAATTGTATAACAGCTGTGTTTGACAGATGTTCCCATGTTTAAAAGCAATGCTGCGTTTGATTTCGACCTAAGAACGACGCTGAACAATTCTTTTCAAACTATCTTAGTGGCATTACGGCAACTCTGTCTTGCTGTTGTCAATATCCGCGAATGTTAGTCACTTTGTTATTATTGTAATTTAATCCAGATTTATTTCATTTCAAATTTTAAGGAATTATTTCGGCGCTTTCAGAAGAAGCTAATTTGGAGCAAGTTGCTGCCATGCAGCCAATATCTATATCTTTGCAGCATACATCGTACATTTTCTACATGTCGTGTTCTCCCTGGTATTATGTTACACTTAAAGAATAAAACTCTAGTACCAATTTCCCAACTATCAAACAATAGAAGACGTAAATTTTTCAAACTTAACAAAAAAGGACATCAGTTTTTCTGTTTACTCATTTGCAGACTTGAGTTTTTTTTTTTTGTTCAATCGCATCCTGTTCGTAAATCCATTTAAAAGTCATTTAAAAATCCATTGCTTCTCCGTACGCATCATTAATCAACAAAAAAAAAAACAAAAAAAAATTGTTCTATTTATTGAAATATGTCAAGTATTTTTAAATTCCATTTAACGCCAGAGATAAGAAAATAAGATGATTCGAAAGAAATGTAAATACCCGTCAAACTTGAAATGCGAATGTGTTGAAAGAGTAGAAGAAGACGCCCGTTTATAGCATAACGTAGGAGCAACAGGAAAAAAACATTTTAAATACCTTTTGCTAGTTAATAATGAATGAATGCTTCAGTTTTTTTTTTAAAGACCTTTATGCGAGAGGTAGTTGACGTGAGAGAATATCTCGTTGCGATCAGGTGAACTTATTTTTAATAATTAATCAGAATTATCAGAAAGTTCGATTATCTTTGATTTTCCCTGTCGTTTCGAATCTTTTCTGATAAGACTTTCTAAAGGATTTTGCCGTGAAGAAGACTAAAAATAGAAAAGTACAGAACTAAGAATTTTCCGATTTGATAAAAATACTCCAAACTTACTATTGATTTCGTAGAAATTTCCAGTTGGGGCATTACTCGACTAGATCGAGTTGTAGCTCCGCTGCTTCTTAAATTATCGGCTGAACCACGACCGCGACCAGTTGTGCCGCCTCTTTTGTTGACAGCAGTGCGAGTTTCTTTTTTCTTACCTCTAGTTGCTCTAACATTTTTCAAAGGCAGACAATCATCATCGCTATTCTCATTGCCTGAATTACTAGTCCGACTATTTTCAAGATTTGTTGTGTTTTGTTTGAGTGATTGACGTACTTTATGAGTTGATGAACCCAACAGATTAAATATATCATCAGAAGTAATTCCCTGCTTAAATTTCTGCAATTCTACGTTGACGTTTTCTTCCGCAACCATATTGTCCATTAAATAATCTAAAGCTTTTTTTTGGTAAGAGCTGCAGATGTTATTATATGTAGAAATTATTATTCTATGGAAGTTAAAATCGTTTTGTACTTAATTAAATTCTCGGCAGCATTATTGTCGTTGCGTTCCACCATCTGATGGCATACTTCCGCAAGGGCTTTGCTTGATAAAACTTTTAAAGATTTACTTTCATCTAAATTATTGTAATAAAGTTCAACCAAGTCTTCCACCTTGGTTATATTTTCACATTCCTACAAAATGTCGTGTAATATGAAAGTCATATATACACAGGTATTGTTTGTTATATCTCACCTTTCTCTGGAATTGAACTTTCGTCTTTTCTGGACTTGATTCAGACTTTTCTGCTTTCGCTTTTTTTGTCATTTTTTTGAAGTGAATCATATCTGCTGGGTTAGCTACCTAATTGAGGATTGAAAGGATTACGTGAACAAAAAGCTTTCGAAATGGGCAACGTTAAGAGTTACTCTATCATTGAATATTTGTCCAAGACGTATGTGATTAAACATTTGCTCCTCGTCCAAATAAACTATGCGCAAACGAATATTGGGCAGTTTCGGTTGCTTAACATGATCGGTAACCATTTCTTTAGCTTTTTCAATCATAGCTGTCGCACGTTTCTCCGCCATATCTCTTACTTTGTTAGAGACGTCTCCTTCATCTAAATGCAATTCATCAGCTAGGTTTGCAACATTTACAGACTCGAATACAAATGGACGAACAGTTTTTAACGGTATAGGTTTCATTTGAAATTTATCTTTGTATATCTCCAATATGCCAACATGTTTTTGTAAAGCTTCGCCTTCTGAGAGAGATGTACAAACACTCGATCCCGGCTGGCTAACATAAAAATTTCGCTGAGCATTGAATTGTGGTTCTATGTGGCAATCGTGTTCGTGACCCCATATAATCAGATTAAGAAATTCTGGCAAAGCGATCTCTGGCAAATAATTTTTAGGCCCTCTGTCAGCCCGATTTTGATGTACAACCATCAAATGAAACCATTCACCATCGTGATCACTAGGTGCCTGGATATGTACTTTACGACTTTCAAACAATCTAGATAAGCGGGCATCATGTATATGACTCAAGCCGTATAAAGCTAATCGCGTCGCTCCTTTTTTCATTAAAATTGGTGATATTTCGACTTTGGTCAAATCAGTGCATCGACCAAAATAATTTATTAACCCAGTAGTAGATAATAAATCCAATGAACTCAATCCACCGAAAGAGCTCGGATCATCGTGATTGCCATGTATAGAATATACGGGAATTGCTACATTTAGATTTGGGTCTTCGTAGTTTACAGACTCATTAATAGCACCATGAAAATGTTGATTACCATCAATCAATTCCACGGCAATAGGCTTATCACCGAAAGTATACATTCGCAAAAGATTCATACATCTTCAAATATGCAAAAAAGAAAGAAAAACTTGCATTTTTCTAAATGCCTATTAATATTGCTTTCAAACCTACTTGAACAAAGCATTTTGACTGGGAACGGCATCATGAAACAAATCGCCGCCTAACAATATAAAATCAACATCCTCTTTCACTGCCAGCTCTAACATTTCTTCAAAAGCTATGAAGCTGTCTTCGCCTGCAAATAGCTTTACGTTTAAACTAGTTTTTAAAGAGACATCAGCTCGTTTAAATATTTACCTCTAATTGGATCTTTCTCACCATAGCCCAAATGATTATCCGTCGAAATCATTATTCGCATGATGTCATTTAAGGCAATTTCACCATCATCCAAGGACATGTTTTTATAGTTTAATAAATCAAATTAAAAAATATAACTCGCTATTCTTTCTTTTTTTATTAAAATCACTTATATTAGACTGTTTGCTTCGAAGAAAAAACAATTTGCCAAGAATTTCTGTAATAAATAAGACAAATTTGCGCCTTTTTGCAAAGTTTTGTTCGAATTTATGTGAAAATAACAAACTGCAACAGAACAGTAAATATAACTGAAGTGAACCGTTGAAGGAATGTATGAAATGGAACAAACAACAATAATACCAACAACTAATACTTGCCTGCGTACAATTAGAAAATAGTGATAAGTAAATGAGCGCGTTTGTTTATTTTTACGTTTAATTCGTTATTTTCACGTAATAAACGATAATAATTCAGAGTTGTAAAAAAAACTAAAAGACCGGCCAATCATTGATTTTGATCGATTGGATTATGCTTATAATGTTTTTCCGGAAAATTGGTCAGTAATTCCGAAGCAAATTCGATTTGTTGTCAAGGCTTTTTAGGCAATATTTCATTGAAATTTAATCGAATTCCTTATAGAAAAGAATTTCTTTAAAATGACCAAAGTTGTTCTTCATGAGTTCGTTAATTTGTAACAACTGAGGGAAAGCAAAGTTACAGCAGAGTTTAAAAAAGGTGACACAAAAAAAACAAAATCCTGAAAATGTTGAGAAATTTGAAAACAAATAGTATCCATTATTGCAGAAAGGACATAACGTTCTTTTTAGCATACTCTTGGTTTAGATCTGTCGCCTTGGCATTGGCTTCAAATGGTCAACCATAACTGTTCTTTCAATTTTCCAAGTCAATTTTCATGACATAAGCGAACTACTTGAAACTCTAGTGTTAACTTATACATAGCTCATCCTATTCTTACATGCTTACCTTTGTTCAATTTCATTTTTGTAGACCTATGAATTAATAATTAATTTTTAGAACGAAATAATCTCGAGAATTACTTTACTAACTTACACTTGTGTGGATTTTGTATATCGAGCCTTTTGTAACTCGCTTTCAATTTTTAGGTAAACTCCATTTCTACTCTTCCAAGCATCTTTTCAAACCTTATCCTTATTTTATGTTTAAATCCAACAGCATTTTCACGCATATCAAGTGAAAATCCATTTCATTACAAACATATTGATCACTAAATATTGTTAATTTAAATCTACGATTTTTCTCTTGAGTAAAAGTTAATATGAATACACAGAGCACGGTCAGTAGCTTTCCTTTTACATTTTTTCAATATTTCTCGTTTCTAAAAATGAAATAAGAATAAACGTGGAAAACTCTTAAGAGTTTGGAGCTTAAAAAAAGAGTTAATTACAATAACACACACATATAGATACTCACATGCATCCATACATGATAATTTGTGATGGTCATGGGCGGACGAATGATAATGAATGAAGTAACGAGGCTGTAAGGATGCTACATAAATACTTTTTTTTTTTGAGTTTGTCAGAGTTACACTATATACACGTAAAAATGAAGATAAGAGCATTTATATGACGAAAATAACATTAACAAAAAAAAAATTGTAACAAACTTATAAAAAGTATATTGTATAAATATGTAAAAGATATTGCTGCTAAAAACCTAAGAGCATTTTCTTGTATCACTTAATAACAATATTTTGAGTCAAACGTTTAACAAAGTCCACATTGAAGACATTAGCGAGCATGGTGAATACAGATTTTTTAGGTGGTCTGCAGTGACGTAGACCAGCCTCTTGACAACAAACGTTTGGAAAACAATCTAATGTTGAAGTACAAACTTTCGGATGTAAATCGAAAATTGGTGGGGGCGGAGGCGTGCATTCTAGATAGTCAGTTACTGAAAATAAATCAATAATTTATTAAAGATTATCACTCTATAAGAATTATTTACTTACAATAATTAAAAGATCGTTGCACCGATTCCGGTACTGTATCCAGTTCGGGTTGAGAAGTACGACAATAACGTTTTCTACCATCTGGACAACAAATACGTGGCCAACAATCTGTATCGGTTTCACATTCTTCTACTTCCCACCATAGCTCTGCTAAAGGTCGACTTGGACACTTGCGTGGAATAAGACCCAAAATTGCTATAACATTCATTATAAAAATTTCAATATCATGCCCCTGGAAGCTAACTTACGTGCATGCGGAGCTTCTTGTAACGGTTTCGGTATGCCCGATACACAACTTTTAGCTCCAAATATCTCGCAGCACAATTCATCTCTATTCCAGACTTTGCAGTCATTGTCAATTTTACAAATTTTTGGAAACAATTGAAAGCGTACTTCATTCTCGCGCGGACAATTGAATTTTTCCCGTAATTTTGTTTCGGTTTCTCGCTTATCCTTATCCGGATTTATTTCCGTATCTCGTTTAGAACTTAATCTATTTACAGTCGGTACAGCGATACGAAAAGGTTCCTCGTTACGTTTAGTAGTGCCCTCAACTGCTGTCGTATTGTTACCTTTAACTGAATATATTATTGATTTATTGGCATTGCTATTAGTTGTTTTGGGCTTTTGATAATTCAGTTTCTCTTCTTTCGTCGAAACTCGAGTCAAGGCGGATGAATTTATTGGCGAAGTGGTTGGTCTATACTTTTTAGGTGGCTTCCTAGTTGTTGCTGCGGTTTGTAATGATTGACTAGACGGTTGAATGAAAAATTGCCAAAATTCCGGTGAAAATATATTGAAAGACAAAGGCAGAGAGAATTGTGCTCCAAAGGCTAAAATGAAAGTAAAAAAAAAAACGTTTAGAATAAATTTATTATAGTCCTTGGAATCTCTACATAAACCACGTGACTTGCGTATGCCCGAAAATAATTTATTATAATGCTGAAATAGACAAGTGAATCCTGAATGTTGTGGAGCGAGTCTTAGCAATTGAGACGAATGTCGTTTTTGACTCAGACAGGATTAAAGAAAAATCATTAAAATGGACGTAAGATATATTTTAGTGTACAAATGATTGCAAAGCTGGGCTTTGTATCGGGCTTCTAAGTTGCGCCCGCAAACAGCCCATAATAATCATATCGCTTTTGCGATGGCCTGAAGGCACCATATATAGAAGGATTCATCATCAAACAGTGCTTAACCTTTAGTGTAAAGCAAAATCGCGGCATTTCGGAGCTATTTCTCAAAGTTCCTATTAATCAAAAGTATATGCTCGAGGCGAAAATGCCCCAGCGTGAAGAAACTTTGGCTTTGACGGCACTAAAATTTACTGCCTGAAAAATTTGCTTCCGTCAATTACTGCTTCACACTGGGAGCTGCATTATCGACGTTTAGATATAGATACAGAAATGTTCTCCTTTAGCTTAAGGGGTACCAAGTTGTTTATTGCATAGCACACAGAAAATTTCATTACGTACAGATTGTAAGTGAGTTACTTGATTCACGGCAGAGCTTTCAAAAAGCCCTTGTGTACTCTTTAGCGATTATTTGTTTTTTTCTTTCAGTTTTTTAAGAAATCAACTTCAAAGTGTGCCTAGGAATCGACAGACTCCTTAAGCATAACTTCTCGACTAGAAGTTTTAGAGTGACAGAGATGCGGTCAGAAAGTCAAAAGTTGGAATAGTTCCAACAACAATCTGTTTTAATTTCGAATAACTTCAATACTATTTAGACCATTGACTATAAATACTTAAAGCAAACAAAAAGTGATCGTCAAAATATTTTATCCGGACACTAAGTGCCATCTTATTATCAGGCATTTAAAATTGCGTCGCTATTAAATTTTAAAGTTATAGGTGTTGCTGTATTAACATCATCATAAAACTTTTTATTATTGTATGCAATTAGCACTAAAAGTTACTTAATGTCTTAACACTACGGCGTCATTATAAATTTCTAATTCAGACCAAGTCAAGCTTAGGCGTTCATATACATATGTATATATCTTATATATATATATATATGTAAGCAAACATAACTTTCATAATTTATTTTTAACCAACTGCAAAGCAAATAAAATAAAAAGCCTTATATTATAGCATGAAGATTTCGCTCGCTTGGATCTACTGCATGTTATCTGATTAGGTACGCATTGAAAAGATAAAATATACGGTTGGTGGGGGAATGTTTGTTCTCCATAATCAAAAACTATAAAATATTCTCTTAACTGTAGATGTATGAGTTGGTCAAAGGAAATGTTCACAGCACAATTTTAGACGGATCCCGACCATCTTGTTTCTATAGCTCCCTTAGCTTCTTAAGTTTGTAGAACGGCATTCGTTAAAAGTAAAAAAAAAAGTAAATGAGAAATGATGACCAAAACTAGTCGCTCTTGCCTAACGCACACTCTCAAGGGAATGTTTTGCTGAGAGAGTTGACCCTACGGAATTCATCGCGGACCCATCGATGCATTATGTAAACCAAGGATGGGGCAACTTTTTCCATCAATGGGACCAAAAAAAATTTAAATTTTCATCTCACGCCGAGGGCCGGAACATAATCCAACTTGCATTAAAAATGTGGCATTTTGCATCAGTTTTCCTAATTCCTCAAATCGGTCATTTTATGGCCCAATGAAGAAGAAGAAAGCGCTTAAGCATATTTCGCATTTGTTAACTGCATCGCCGAGCTGACAGTGAACACAGATACAAGACACTTGCAGCTTTGCTATGTGCGAGCAAATTGACATTTTTGAATTTTTAAACGTAGCTGTCCGGATTGGGCGAAATTACGGGCCGACCGTTCCCCATACCTGATGTAAACCATTTGTTATTTTACTGCAAGATAAGCACCCAGAGGTAAATAGTTTACGGAAAAGTTTAGATTACATTTAATCAGTCTGTACATTCCTTGTCCTTACACTCATCTATTTAGTCTAATGGATAATATGAAATGAATCCGATGCACGTAATTAGGGGAGGATTTCATCTTATTTAGGATAACTAAACAAAGTAAAATATGTGGAAATCTAGTTTAGTGTTTCAAAATCAAACATATTGTGTTTTATTTAGATCCCTTTGTATAGACTGCTTAGAGACAATGTCAACAAGTCAAATATATATATATATATGCATAAGTGCGTATTATTCCTATCATGGGCATATGCAGCGAGGTCAGTGCCATCCACATACTTATGCTCATGTCAGCAACAGCGATTTCGATGCATACCCGAGAGCTCTTCTACGGTGCGTATAAGGTAAACAACCTGTCAGACAACATTGTTGTATAGTAAATTAGCAAAATTGTCTACTCTTATACCCACACCCAAGCAATTATTTAATAATAATTGCATTGACCGTTGCACAGCATTCTTTGAATCTTTTATTCGAGTTAATACAGTCAAGTCTGCTATAAGGTCGAACTTTTCGCACAACAAGTTGCCAATGAGCGCAAATTAAGATGCTATTCCCTTAAGGCGTCTCTTCAGAACTGGTTTTCCGTTTCATACCTGAGCATGAAAAATGTATCCTAGCGTTGCGCTTATTCAATGCGTCGAGTTTTTATTGTTGACATTTTTCAATTATTTCCATTCCCAGTTATCAGAGATGCTTCCTTTTTACTTTCTCTAGTTATTTCCAAGATAACGCGACACAAATTCATTTAATTTGCATTAATTCTGAGTATTAATAAAACGCCACAATCACTGAGTATAAATTGGACCCGTTGATCTGTTTTACGCGGTTTCCACAGGACACATTTTCAGAATTCAATTAATTCGTTTTCCAAAATAACACGACACGAACTAATCGCGTTGTAGAAGACTTGACTGTATTTTAACGTTTATTAGAATTAATGCATCGGACGGATCGGCTTCCAAGCCACTAATCATAACGATTACTTTGCACAATTTCGATTGTCATGCATAAGAAAAAAAAAAAGAATAATTATGTAATTATTTAATAAAATGCATAAGAAGTGATTTTAATAAACAGTTCAAGTTTAACTACAATTTATTAAACAAAAGTCTCACAGTATGTAGAGTTTTCAGATTTTTTTCTCTTTTTTTTTATATATATATTGCTTTTAAATTAAAATTTTGTTTTTTTTTCCAATATAATCTCGTTAACCTTGTTAGCAGCAAATCAATGAAGAAAAAAAAAAAACAACAAAAAAACAACAAAGAAACAAAATTAAATTGAGTTCGGCGATGTACGCTGTGGCAATTATAAGCGGCTTATAGCAGGGAGCAGATAAGATATGGATCGCGTCGCGATTTAAAATTCATAATGCTTAACGGAAAGCGCTTTCAAAGGTGCAACTTTCGTTGATAATGGATATGGTATGGAGTTATGTACATTGGAACAGCTTTTTAAACAGTCACAGTCAACGACGAGCATTTCAGCCTATGCAGCGTAATTTATACTTTTGCGGTCCGGAAAGTATTCTTCCGCTTAAACTCTGCAACTGCAATGAAGTTGCAATGTATTCTAGCATAGACATATAACTCCGGCCCGAAAAAATAAGCTGCCCTCACTTGTGACGAGTAAAAACATTATAGTGAGCCACAAAACACCATTAAATACCTTATGTCACGTTACAGTTATTCGCATAAAGGCGTTTCATTATAAGGCGCCACATGAGAGTGGTTCTATCCGAACCAATTGCACGGAAACAACTTGAAAATTGTGGTCTACAGATGCAACACAAGAAAGCAAGATATACCGACGGACAGACAAGCTTAGCTTCATTTTCTTAGTCGATCAGAATAATTCTCTGAAGCAATTGGTATAAGTTGGGAATGTCTCAAGCCACATAAACTTAATACACTCTTACATCACAAGTGGTGCACAACAAAAAGAGATGGTCGCCCATGTGCTCAGCATACCTGGATTTTAAATGGTTTTTGAGAAGAGTCGTTAAACCAACTTCCACTACGCGAACAACCTTAGAAAAGTGAGTAAATATTTTCATTTCTTTCACTGGTTACAGGTCATGCTAATCCAAGTATTTTTCCGGTTAAGTGTTTATTTAGTCTATCCAAAAAGTGACTGAATGTCCGCGATAAACACTTTCTCGGTCGTAAGAATCAAATTTGGCAAAAACATTAGAAATTCTGACAAGCAGGTTGTCACAAAAAAAAAAAAAAAAAATGACCGTAATGGATCAGTGGATACCATTACAGAGTCCTTACTTGAAGATCACAGTACACGACGATGAAAATTTTCGCATACATGCCGTATGTGATCCTTATGCAGTATTATAGAGCAACGTAACTGATTTTTTTTTTTGTTCTTTTTTTAAAAAAACAAGGTATAAAAGATTTGTTTATAACTGCTCCGAATTGTCTTACTTATGTATATAAAATCGTGTTGTTCTGTTTTCACATAAATTTTTTTTTTCTTGCTGTTAATTAAAATAAGTTTTATTTATTTAAATGGCGATTTAAACGTTTTTGCATCTATTTTTAGTTTTTAATTGTTTGAAATTTCAAGTCAATTTAGTCATATTTGTCCTTCTGTCCCACTCTAATTTGAAACTCTCTTATGATTGAAGAGATATACTTGCAAACCTGACAATTGGTAAATAAGGTTTGTCAATTTCAATAGCATCGAATCGAATTTGAAAATTGAAATTATTCGCTTAAAAAGAACAAAAAAGTTGAGCGAAAAAAAAGGCATTTAAAAATGGTATAATAAAATTTTCAAGCCATATATACATATATACAGTTATCAAGTTATTTTGAGATAAAAACAAGTGAAAACAATAAAAACACTATGGTGGACTATGATTCACTGTGAAACACCCTCATACAACACCTTATAGTTATTCATATCACGATTACAAATAAATAATAATAAAACGCTATATAGGAGATCTATATACTAAATATCAGTAAAATAACTCAAAAATTGTATCCCGGGAGGATGAACGCAAGAAACCAAAGCAGACGATGGGCTGACAAGCTTAATGATTCTGATTTTAACGGTATAATAAAAAGTGTTTATATATCTTCTGGATGTTGCATACATCCACACAAACTTAATATGCTCTTTTACTACGAATGGTTTGAGATAAAAAAAAAAGCTAAAAATGAAAATATCTCAAGGTATTGCTGCCGTGCTTTCTGTGCTTTCCATTTCATGGTAATCTATTGGCATATATTGATCTTAAATATGTTTTGAATGAAAAATAGCAATTTTATGCCAAAATTAACGTTAAATTTGGACGGGAAGAGTGATGGATTAGAGATATATACTTAAAAAAAAAAAGGCTAAGAATAAATGAAGTTTTGAATCAATGCAAGCAAAGTTTACGGCGATACACTTTATAAATAAAAAGAATTGAAAATAAAAAAAAAAACAAAAAAAAATCCAAAAAAGTTTTATAATTAGGTTTTTTTTTTCAATTCTTGCGTAAACACTTTAATTTGTTATTTTTGCCTCACAAATAATTTCACATAACATTTGAAATAATCGACTATTAATATACGGCCATGGGCATATAAACAGCATACACTTCCCCTGAAGAAAATCATTTTTATGAAAAGATTCCAAAAAAAAATTATATGAAAATAATTTAATTTTTGAAATATCATTTAATTATCTCCACCACTATAAGGTGAGGGGTGGTGTATACCCATTTGGTTTTGTTTTTTTCCATAATATATGTAACACCCAAAAGGAGGAGGCTTCGGAGAGCCTACATATCCTTGATCAGCATGAAATTCTGAATTGATTTAGACATGTCTATCCGTCCATCCGTCTGAGTGGTCCTTGTTGTTGGCACTCTTCTGATCGTCAAAATAAAGCTGTCGAATTTAAATTTGGTAGAAATATTGGAAGTTTTTCCACGCAGATTGCTATTGAAAATAGGCCAAATTGGTCGGAGCAGAAGCCCGTTGTGGAGCATAAACTGGATGCAATTAGGTTCTTCTTAACAAAGATTTGTAGATTTTTGCGCGTTACTCAGAAACGATCAAAGTTAGAAGATTGAAATTTTCTACAATTACTTTACGAAACACTCTACTCCTTACGTGCAAAAATGGAAAACATCCGCAACACCCACACAAATTTACAAGTGAGTAAATTTAGTTTTTTTCATTTTTTTTTTTTCAGTTTTTATGCTTATTTATCATAAGGCATACAAGGCAGAATATTTAAAACTATGAAGAGATTTTATATGCCTAAAAATGGGTTAATTCGAAAATGAATATGGTAAATGCCGCGATTAAATTTTTCTTAATAATACCAGCAATATGGGTATCAAATAAAGCAGCTTGGGGAGTAGAATGCGAAAAGCATGAAAGCGGCGAAGGGTATGCGAGAATCGGCCCCCGCCGTATACAAATTTATTTATTTTTTGTTATTTCTTTGCTTCAAGAATTTTCATATTTTTGGGAACACCCAGAAAGACTTGAGGTAGACTCATCTTTTTATTATATCAAACGATTCAGAATCGCTTTCCAAGTTTTCTGTTCGTCTGTGTGTCTTGTATTCAATTTACAATTCGGAATTTCCAAGGAAATTTAGTACATTGACTTGCTTTGGTCCGAGGGCGTATGCTGTTGGAAATCATTCGCATTGGACCACTTCCCATGTAATGCCTTATTTTGAAAAATTGTTGGATGCATAACCGCATTAAGTGAAGTGATGCAAGGTGTTCAATGGTAGGGAGCGTGACCCACCATAGTTTAGTAAATTAGTAAAGCATCTACTATGAGTAGGTCATGGTCTGCAAATGTAACAAGCAACGAATTTGTGTATCACTTATAGTAAGTTTTTGTCTAAATTACGGCTGTTGATCACTCGGTCGACCAATACTGGTTTTATACTGAATTGTAATCATATAGAATATTTGCGGTTTAGAGCAATTAAAAATGCATTTGTTTTAAAGTTGACCCGAGAATCATCATCATACATCAACCTGAATTCTTGCAATCGCGAACTTTGCAATGAAAGAGAATAGCTAAGCGCAAGCGAAGAAATTCATAGAGAGATTCGCTCAAATCGATTTAGTAACTAACCCTCGCTATTTGGTCCTTCAGATGGCAAAATCGCAAGGACATATCCGCTATTCTTATTACAGCTGTAAGGCTATATTTCGATCGGGAGTTGGAGAATTTTATTATGAAAATCCCATACTTACCGGTTGGTTGGGCAGGTTTACCACGTGCCGAAGATTTTCTAACAATTGATCGACTATTATGCCTAAGCATCGAAGACTTCGTTGTTGTTCCATTCGAAATAGGAAAAGTCTCCAGTTGAATAGCGTTAGACAATTGCAAGCTTTTGTTGTCTTTATTGTTATTATAATTTTTAGGGCTTTTATTGCCAACAGCGATAGAGTTATTGTTACCGCTATTCACATTATGTTGCGTTGTTTTTGTTGTTGTTGTTGCTGCTGCTGCAGCTGAAAATAACGATGAAAATGATGATGACGATGGTGGGAATTGTGTTGTTAGTGATTTTTGTTGCTGATATGCCGAAGAAGTCGCACGTATTGCTTTTTTTGTAATCGGAATAATTGCTTGTCTATGGATTTCTTTAGGCTGCATATTTAATTGCATGGGATTTGTTATTTTATATTCAGATGATGTACGTGAACGTTGCTTACGTTTCTCAGGCTGATGCTGATGCTGATTTTGTTTCAATTGCAATTGCAAATGTTGCTGATGACCTGTTGACGTACCCTTTGTGGGAATATCAAGCTGTTGTATAAACTTTTCATCTATTCCCGGTCGTGTAGAGTTAAAATGTTTTATCGTTTGATTGATCGGTAAAATGGAACTATTTTTTGCAAAAGTTCCATTTCTTATATAATTAAAAGTCGAAATATCTTCCGGTTTTGACTGCTTCGTTGCAGTTTTAAGGCCGAATTTTATTGGTTGCAATAAAGTTTCTGCATTTGGTTGATTTACTTCCGCTAAATGTTGTCCAACTTCCCTGCGGCTTGCATAAGCGATTGCAACTAAGCCAATGTAAAATGCCGCTTGCAACAGACACCAACGATAAAAATGCATATTTTTGCAGTGTTTTACAAAAAAATAAATAATATTTTATGCAAATTTTTCAGCTTTGCGGCAAACATTAGATCGTATTGACCTTAAAGCTTAAATAATTGACGCTCATCAATGTCTTAAAACAATTTTGATAGATAGTTTTGATAGTTGTTTAGGTTGAAATGAATTTTTTTTTTTTTTTTTTTTTTTTTTTTATATATAAAATCTTTCAATTGCCATTTGATTACGTGTAACACTTTTGAATTTTATTTTAGTTCATTCATTTTTATTCAAAAAATTTTTGAATAAAATTTCCATTTCCACTAACTTAAAAGTCGCGTGCGCCTTGGTTGAAGTTAAACTTTAGACTGTAGTATTGGTTTTTATAAACATGAAGAGTTTACTTCATACCCAACCAACTAGTCTGCAGATTTGTACGCTTTGCAAAAACCATAACATAACATATTTAAAACTACGTAAAGATTTGTTAGCTTAACTTAAACATAAATAACAGTGTCTTTGTTTTTTTTTACACACAAGTATTAACCAACGAATTTTCTGAAAAGCCTTCACCAAAATAAAAACCTGCTTCTTCAACATTGGCTTTAAACCAAGTTAGTGAGTTAGTCAGAGCATTGCACTTGATTGAACCGCTTAATTGCATTGTTGTTTTATACTTTATTTATTAATTGATAAGCATCGTTACCTATACATTTAGTTTTTCTCTAGCCAAATCATACATACCATCATATACGAAAAAGTAAACAGAAAAATTTTAAATCAAAAAAAAAAAAAATCACTTAACTCACGCTTATTTAATATGTAACGATTTGATTCGGCTAAGCCCGAGCAATCTTTTGTTAGCAAACAAATTTACTGCTTTTCATTTTTTTAGTGAATGCATTTCGAAATTAAAAAGAATATACATTTTTCAAAAGAAAAAATTTACTAAAGCTTCACTAACGTTCCATGTTTTTAAGGCAGCTTATAGCAATAAGCGGCCTCTTTTGACCTAACGTATCGATATATCAGATTATATCCGCCTTCATGATAAAATGTGACCAGACAAAGCAAAATCACAACAGATTCCTTGAGCTTTTGGAGTATTCCCTTCTCCTTCGATGTTAAGCTCTGCAATAAGGATTTCTCGGTGCTCTTCGCGATGTTTTATTTTAATTGTTACATTTTCGTTGTATTTTTCGCTTTTAATCAAGCGTTCACATTGTTGACTGAGCACTTTTTTTCTCATCTTATTATTTTTGTATGCTATTACTTTGAGCGCTTGCAGAGCTGACTTTATATTGATACATTTCTGTTGTTTGTTCGATAAGGTACCGAAAAAACTTTTCAAGATTTTTTCGTGACTTATGCCGCTCTTTTTCGTTCAGAGAGCACAGAGAATACGCTTAGAGTAAAATTTTTCAGCAAATTAATTTTGGCGCACACAAACTCTTCTTCTTCTTTTTTTTTTTTAATTTGTTTAACAAATGGAGAACGACAATTCAATAGAATAAGCATTTAATTCTTGGTCACATGTAAATAACATATTTTGAACTTAAATTCCATCAGTTATTGCGATATTTTTAATTTACAATTATTGAAAACGTGTAGTTTAAAGTTTAGAAAAAGATTATCAGGTATTGAGACTAATGTACAATTAATTGAATAGCAACGTAAAGAAAGCGTAGTTGTGGAAAGTTCACTTACCTATAGGCTAACCAACGTAGTCTTAGGAATCTAAACTCATCTTTCGCTGTAGGCAGATATCAATATAATATCGTTGACATGACCAAACAAGATATATTGATACTATATACGCATGAATATATCATCTGCACAAATATAACGAGAATAACACAATATCACTATATATTTTATGAAGACTTTTATATTTCTTTTGCTAAACCGAGTTACTACCAACTAAGAATTAATAACTACAAGAATTCAAAGCAAATAATTCACCAAACACTAGAAGCGCAGGAATAGTTCGTGTAATCGTTTTTAATTTAAATACTTATTTAAGGTCCGATAGAAAACCAATTAGAAATTAGAAAGATAAATTTCCATAGCTGTACAACTAACAAACTAGATATTAATAGGTTCCTTTATAAAAAAAATTTGAAGTAGATTTTTTAAGCTTGTTATTTATTAATCATTTGAAAGTTTCAATAAGTAATTCTCCAACAATTTGTGATAAATCATTTAAACTTTATACACGATTTGCGTTAAGACCTATAGTTCCTTATCCGTTCATCTACATATCTGTGTTGACGAAACTTATTTAAACTCTAAAATGATAAGTTTTTTTAAAGCATATTAAGTCACAGAGTTTAAAAATTTTATGTTAAACTTTGCGCCTTAATATGAGAATCAGTAGCCGAGTCAAGCGCTAAAGTGCTTAATCCAACTGTAACAAAATGAAAACTGCTGTTGATATATACTGAAGTAGAGATTTGAAAACATATATATTTACCTTCTTAAAGCCAATATCGCTGGCATATTCCCGGAAACATTGCCGACAAATATTTAAACCATATTTACGAATTAAACCGTGACGATTAGAGCAGGCACGACTGTAAGAACATTAGTGAAAGAAAATACAACTTGAATGAGTTCACAAAAAAATTTATGAGTCTATATGCGTATTGTGCGTGTGCACGTATGTAAATGTTTCTTAATAAATTGCAAAAAAACAAAACTATCGATAATACTTGATTTGTTTTTCATATCAAAGCAAAAATAAGATCTTTTTTCTTTCGCCTCCCTGAATTAAGGAACTTGCAATTTTGCATAATTTCGGCAAGTTCCGTACTCAACTGGGGGCTTCTTTTTTATGCATACAAAATGTATACACTTGAGAATTCCAATGCAATGTTAACATAACCTCACTTTCATCAAGTTTTACTTTTAACAAATCTTTGAACTAATTTTTTATGTAATTCAGGACTTTTGTTCATCCCAAATATTGTGTAGATATTTTATTTACCAGCATCTGGAGCCTTGACCATATTTACGAGGATGAGAATACCACAAATTAGCAAAGCCCATGTTGGCTATTACACTTCGTAAACGCAAAAGGAAAAAAACATGGACGGCAAATAATCTCAAAGTTGTATATGACACAGTGTTGCATTTTCTAGCACTGGAATTTTCACATATGATTAGATGAATCGATTAATAAAGGGGATTTCGTAGTCAAATAAAACGGGAAAATTTTAAAAAAGAATAATAAAAAACCTTTCAGTGATTTTTTCAATGCTTTTCTTCTGTTCTTCTTTCATCAATTGTCTTTTATGCTAATAAATTTTATATGAGTCTTGTATATTTGATTTTTTTTGCTTTCGGCACATGTAAAACAGATCTGTAAGCAAAGTTTAATTGATTAAATAAAGTATTCCTTGTCTACAACGGCTAGCAGCGGCGTTTTTTCGTTTAATCTCATGTATTCCCAAAAAATGTTCCATATTAAATTAATAAATTATTATATAGGGTTACTATACTGAAAATTAACAAAAATTTCAATACAAGGCAATATTATTCTTTTCATACGAAAAATATTCAGAAGTTAGAAAAGAGCCTACCTTGGCGCTTACATTATTTTTAATTTCAATTTCTGGCATACGTTCAAATTTCTCGTTTTCTTAAATCAACTCCGGGAAAAAAATGGAAAAAATTTATGAAGACTTAAGCTCAATTGAAGCCAAAATTAATAAATTGAATGACTTTATTTCATTAAGTTTGAAAAGAGACAAAATTTCCAATGAACTAAAAAGGCTCTTGCAACAAGCTAATAAGGTGAGTAGTCTCATGAGCCATGGACACAAAGTAATGCAAAAGGAGTTGAATGACGTACAAGCGGATTGTGATGATGCCATGAAGCGAATGAGGGATCATCAAACTGAAATGATGGATTTTATTATAGAAGAAAAGAAGCGTCAGCTGCAAAAAGATCCCGTTACAGATATTCGAAAACTGAAATCTCATCGACTGAATGTTAGGAAAGGAAAACCTCTTCGGGATAGCGATGTAGATGGAGCCACAAACTCTGACATAAAATTGTTGGGTTCGAGTTTATTACGATTACAATTGAATCAAGGAACTCCTAAGATAAGAATCAGTGATTATAAGGAATCGCCGTTAATAAAACGAAGACTTAATAATGCGGCGATCAAATTTTCAGATTTTGATGTCAACATTACAAAACAACAATTTCAATCTATACCAAAGTATGACAAATCAATAAAAAAAAAAAAAAACAAAAGTATAATTTCAGATAATTAATTTTTTTTTTCACCATTTAGATACATGCTTGGACGAGAAACTTTCACAGATATTAACAATTTCTTGGAGGATGTCATTATAAAATGTTTCAATGAAAAGTATGAACTTTTGCCAAGACCGCGTAATGTGGTCCTCCGTAACATAAATGATTTAGAATTATGGAAAACATACAATGATCAGGAAACTTTAGTATCAGGAGGTAAGCAAAGCATGCAGTCAAAATGTTCCTATTTAAATTCCTAACAAATTTTTTCTTTAAAGGTTACAAATTCATAACGTCCGTTGATATTGCTCGTAAGCTAGAGAAAAGTATTCTCGATCGAAAAACTCTAAATCGTATCACCATTCTACGTCATGTTGGAATTTTGCAAGAGTATAGAGTTAAGCAATTAATTTGTTATATATGGGTTGCACATTCTCGATTTAATACTGACGTTTAATATCTGCACAAAATTACACCTATCCCTTCTTCTTAAATATAAATTAGTGTCATCCAAATGAAAGTCGTGGAATTACTTGTAAATTTTGAAGGATTTTAGGAATTTCTCTATGATTTACCTGAACGTGAGTTATAAAATTCAAGCTTGCACTATAATTGCTCTCAGGGAGGATAATCATAGAAAAATTCTCATAATTCTCTTTTTGTGAGTAAATATTTTTTAATGCGCAGAAAAAAAAAAAAAAGAAAGAAAACATTTGATTACACAATTATTTAAATAAAACAAAATGAGAAACGAAATTTCACTGAAACAATAATTACTGCATTTGATGCATAGCTTTAATAGCTAATTCTTCATCGATGTCGGGCATTATTGGTTCAAACATGCTTTTAGGGAAAGCGACATTTCCCACCATAACTACATCTTTGCGATCACTTGCCATTGTTGGATCGTATAAAATTGGGAGACTTGGGAGAGTATTCTCATTATTATTAATGGGCAATGAATTCCACGACGCCAATGCGTTTGGTGTTTCTTGCTTTTGCTGAGCTTGAACTTGAGCTGCTGCAACGGCGGCCGCTGCCTCCAATTGCAATTTCTGCATCTGCATCATTAGACGGGCATTGGCGTCCAAATGAGAATGACGTGCTCTTATGTGCTTGTCTCGATCTCCTCTTTGTCTGAAATTCTTTGTGCAAAATAAACAACCAAAGGGCTTTTCTCCAGTGTGAATACGTTGATGATTTTTTAAGGCATCGGCCCGATAAAAACGTTTGCCACATTCTTCGCATTCGTAGCGGCGTTCACCGCGATGTATAAGCCGGTGTTGATAGAACACAGAACCGGTCAGAAAGCGTTTACCACACACTAAACAATGATATGGTCGTTCGCCGGTATGACATTTGCGTATGTGATCGTTTAAATCGGGTCGTATAGTAAACTTTCGACAACAGCCGGGCTCTTTGCAAGCAAATGGCTTAACACCTTAAAAAACAATGACACGTAAGAAAGAGCAATATCCGTGCTCAAGCGAAACTTGGATACCCACCACCTTTACATTTTAATAACTGTGGGCATATCAATGAACGAATGGGAAACTTTCGCACGGCCAAAGTTCAGATTGATATTTATTTATTACTTATGTTTGCGAGTGAGTTATGCTCATTTTCAAATCTCATTTCATTTTAATTTCATAACTGGCCAGAGGCTAAGTAGTCTTAAAACTTTTAGATTGATTAAGAGAAGAGGTATATGGGTACAAAATATATCTCCTGCGACTATTTGGACATTGCGAACGGAATGACAACCTTAATTCGCCGATTTCAACATGGTCCAGAAAGATAAATTCAATTTTCTTCTTACACGATTACATTAAGCTTAGCATGGATGAAAAGGTACATGAATTTAAATTTAAAGGACAATGATTTTTCGTTTATATTATAGACACACATATATATATATATGTATTTAGGGTAGCATTATGCAATGCTCTTATCAAAAAGTTTTTGAGCGCATATATACAAAGTTTACCTTTAGCGCCTTGCGCAATTATGGCTTCAGCACGGTTTTGCTAGAGTTTATCATAATTGGTTTCAAAGTCTCCAATATGTTGCAAGCGAAATGATCAGGTTTGTACATCCCCATTCTTTGGTAGTGGGCATAAAAGTCTACACTGCTAAACTGAATATTTCTCACCTTGATGAAAACGCAAATGCTGCCACAAATGGCTAGATTGCGTATATGATTTACCACAAATGTCACATAGATATTGTCGAGTCTTGCTAACATTACCAGTACCATCTTTTTCTCGCTTATATTTCTTATAATGTTTCGCCTCATAATGATTCACGCACTCTTGGGCATTTTGGAAAAACGTGTCGCAGCATTCGCAAGGTAATTGCAAAACGCCCAAACGCTTATTAAGGCGAGGAAAAAAATGATGCGAAGTATAGCTGAAATAAGAATAGATTTTTTTTTTTTTACACTAAACCTAAAATTTTGAATTTCACGAAATAATATCATACCGATGCCCATGCAATTGATCTAATGATTGAAACTTATTCTCACAAACGTTGCAAGCAAAGTAGCGTTGAGTTGTGGCGTGATAGATTTTAACACTTTCACGCATGAACACACACTCAGCCTGCCAATGGGTACATATTTCCTTTGAAGTTCTTGCATGTATATCACAAGCAAAGCATTCGAAAGGCCTTTCGGGTAGATGACAAGCCGAATGAAAAAATAAAAACGATACTTCCGAAAATAATAAATCGCAAAACTCGCACTGAAGAACACAACTTAAAATTGTCATTTTTAAATAGACAACCATTTTTTCGTGTTGATAGGTTTTCATGGACGGAGAAGGCCGTTTGGTCTGGCAAAGGTATAGACAATATTTCTTTAGCGAAAATGTTTTAACCACATTAACATTTTAAGCCACATACCTCCATCTTTAGATATTTCGAAGCGTCGTCTACATAAGTTTCATAGGGAATGTCAGCAATGTTATCAGGTTCTTTTTTGTCTGAAAGTGGAAAGTGACTGCAAAGGTGTTTAAACGCCGCATTCGGTTCGAAAAATATACGACCGCACAATGTACATTTAATAACCAGACGCAAGCCATTGACACTTCGTAATGAATTGCCTTGCGCGACCGGAGTTTTGCCACTACTGTTGCCATTCAATACTGTTGTCGGTATTAAATCCAGAGCATGTTTTTCCATATGCCGCAACAAACCGGATGCATGTACAAATTTTCTTTCGCATAATGTGCAATCGTGAGGACCATCTTGTTTTTTATTCGTTGAACCGTTACTGGATAGTGAAGAATCTGTTGGTGTGTTAAGACCACTAGAACTGGAGCTAGTGTTGACAATTAAATGAAGACTGCTAACCGTACTACTGTTTCCAGTAGCGTTGACGTCATATTTGAGTTCATCTTTCAGAAAGCGTCGTATACGTATCTGATTTTCTTTTAACAAGCGTACGCATGCAGGCTCCGCCGGTAGTAGAAATTGATATCTAACTGGCTTGTCAAAGTTGCTAGACGCCGCTATCGATGGTACTACTAAGTTGTGCTGTTCATCATAATCGCAAACGTGCGATTGAAAAGATATTATATCAAACAAACATTCACAATTTGCACATTTCACTATACGATATGCAGTGGATGGTAATTCCGATTGCATAAACATTTTCGGATCTAAATTTAAACGGATATCCCTCAATTCTATTTGTTTAAGTTTCCTGTGTGTAGAAATCCACTTACCCAAAAAAGTGTTTTTTGGTTGTGTTTCGAGAAATTTTAATAATTTCAATTCTTCTTCAGTTGGATCGAAAGTAGGTGAAATATTTTGCTTCGCTGCCTCACTGACCACTGCAGCAGCTTCTGCAACAACTGGCGCGGATACTAGAGGCATGGTGGTGGTAAATTCGACCATAGGAGGAGAAACGTGACCTACCACTGGCATTCTGCTACCTGTAGTACTTAAGTCCAACACTTCGAAATTCAAGTCGTACGTTTCGTTCAGACTACATTTATTCTTTTTAAAAATCATATCAAGCGACTCTAGGCTTTTCTTGCTTGGTTCTGTGCCGTCCTCTTTTAATGGTATCCCGTTAGCATTTTGCGCATCATGAGGATAATTTTGAAAAGAATCATTTATCATCGGAGTTGATGCATTGTTTCTATCTTTAAAATCCGTATTGAAATCTTTCAACCGTGCAAACAATTGCTCCGAAAGCCACGCATCTGAATTTGCGAAGTCTTCCTCATTTATATTCATTGCGAATATCAATAAAACCCAATATGAAATGACTTATGACATCCCATATTTGGTCTTAACGGACCGTTGACAATAAAATCAATGCATACTTTTTCAAAAATGCTGCCGTAGCCGTTAAACAGAATTGCAGTTAAGTGGAGTGCCCTATACACATTTGCTATTTCGTTCAGATTCCATTACAGACCAGCATACGAACGTAGCGTAGTGAATGAATTTTTTTGAAAGTAATTTAATAAAGTCGGAATTAAAGCATAAGATTATATTAATAATTGAAATAAAGGAAGTAATTTAATTTATACATTCCTTTATTTAACGAAAAAAAGGAATGGAATAGGAAAAGGAATTGATAACATTCAATCCTATTCGCACTGAAATTAACTTTTAAACGTAAACTTTCTAAGTGATTACGTGATTTCGATATGTAACATAAAAAAAGGGGAACAATAAAAATGAAATTTCATAACATTTTAAATTTCAATTCGGTAATTGTTTAGTTTAGTTTACTTTAGTTTATTACAAGTCTGTTACGGCGCAGTTGTTTAATGTTCATATAATATTAAATTTTTCTGTTCGGGGTTATATTATTCTACTTTAGTTCCTTATCAGATTTAACGGTGATTGGTGATGATACTCCCGTACATGACTTAAACATAGGAGAATTTCTGCGTTTTATTAAAATTTTTACCAATAAGAGAGAAATCAAAGATCCAACAGCCTCTATTAGTCCTGACCACACCTTTCGCTTCGCTATGTGTACATTCAAATCGTATTACAGCGGAGTCGTTCAATATAACTATGATGAGGTTTATATGACATTTTCAAACATGTCACAATATTCTAAATAATTGTAATTTGCAAACCAGCCCTGGTTTAGATAAAGAGAAAAGTATGATTTTTAGATTTTTGTTCTCTGAGTAAACAATTGGTTTTGTAGGCCAAAATATAATAGTCTTTATATTTTGCAAAATAAAAAAGTTATTAATACTTGACGTAGTAATTATTAAAGAAAGTAATTTTGTGAATTAATATGCTTTTGTAATTAACGCACAAGTCAACGAAAGCACATATATATAACTTCGTATACACGCCTGTATACACATGTATACATATATATAGATTACAATAAATCCAGCAATAATTATTATTATTTGTTTGCTTAGCAAATAGTTCGCACTTTACTGCGAATTTTATCAGTAGGTAACTTTGATCTGCTTAAATTGTTCTAATAAAAGAACTAATAATTTTAACCGACGATCAAGTAACATTTATACATTATGCAACGTATTGCTATAATTGGTGGAACCGGAATGACCGGCGTATGCGTCGTGGATTATGCTTTACAAAAAGGTATACAATGGAATCAAGATTTAAAAAGGAAAATTTATTTACTCTACATTATAAATGGGTGGATATATTTGCAGGTCTTCAAGTACGTTTACTGTATCGCTCTGAGGCCACCGTACCCGAACGTTTTAAAGGCAAAGTTGAACTTTGTCAGGGCAATGTTGTAAACTACGATGATTGTAAACGTGTTATTGAAGGAGTTGACGGAGTTTGTGTTATATTAGGTACGCGTAATAAACTTGAAGCCACCACTGAACTTTCAAGAGGCACAGCAAATTTGATACAAGCTATGAATGCTGAAAATATCAAACGATTTTCGATCGTTATGTCTTCATTTCTATTCCGTCCCGATTCCGAAGTGCCTGCAATGTTTCATCGCTTAAATGATGAACATCGACGCATGTTGGAGTTGACAAAGGCATCTAATTTGGAATTTATAGCCATTTTACCGCCACATATTGCCGATGAACCATCAACAGCATATACCGTTTTGCATGACGAAGCGCCAGGCCGTTCTATCTCCAAATATGATTTGGCCAAATTTATTGTGGACTCTTTGGATCAACCTGAGCATTTGGGTCAAGTTTGCGGCATTGCCAAGAAAAATGACTAACGCAATGAAATCCATTTATAGTGCCTTTAATTGAAAAGAATTTTAACGACATTATACAAATATGTGCATGATATGCATGACGCGTATTTCATTTATTTGTACAAGTTTTTTTTGTTTTTTTTTTGTAAACTTAAGCATTTACAGTACTATAATATGAACGAACAGTTTAATGTATGTATATTTTTATATATATTTATACTTTGGTTCCTTCAATTAACAATTTAAATTATGAAATCTAAATGGGTGCTTAAGCAAAAAAGAAAATCGTATTATTTTTGTATTATATTGGATTTGTCTAAAGTTTCTAATGTCTAGACGTATTGAAATGAACAAAATTTGATTTTTTTTCATCACAATTCGATCAGTCTATGGACAGTGTTTCCTTTTTTTACAATTTATGCAATCTATCCGCCAACCTATTGGACTTATGGCAGTAAGTAAGCGTAAAAAGTTTCAATCTGAAACTTTCCGCCTTATTGTTAATGTCCCATGGTTCGTTAGCAACAAACTATTTATGATGACCTGGATTTTCCATTTCATTAGAAATCTAATACAATGCATTTCCTCAAAATATTTCGTCAGACTGCGTAATCACGTAAATACCTTTGCGGTAGCTCTTCTAAAGTGTTTTAATGCATAAAATGTATGTTATGTATGTTATATTTCCAACATATCCTTGAATTTTTGCAAACATCAAGACAACAAAGGCACCAACGATCGAATCGTTATGAAACTCATTAACAATTGCAAGATCTTTAAGCACTATTCTCATTTCTTCGGTTTGAAGCGATCATTTGTAGACTACTGCCAAGTTGTGAGATTTGAAATTACACCTTAAAGCAATCTGCTCAAGAGTCAAGAAAGTGCAAGCGATGGAAACTGTTGATTGTCATCTTGCCTAGATCGATACAAGCGGCAAAATCATCCAGTTATCATTTGCTTTGGTATTTGTGTAAATAGGCTCAAAATCCTAAATTGTAAATTGTCCTCAAATTTGGCTGATTTGCGTTTTAAGCTTAATCTGACGACGCTCAATCGATAGAAGTCGAGAGCAAGTTTCCTTTTCTTGAAAAGGTGTTTTGATTGATATTGTTCTTTCTAAGAGCTATGAATCCATTATATCATAAACAAAACTTTATCTCCAAAAATTCGTTTCCTGGCTTGAAAATCAGTTAAAAAAGTCTCGTCGGACAATTTGTACATATATGTATATCTAAAGTGTTTATAACGATTTCAAAGTTCGTCTCATACACGTAGGACAGATGCAAAATTGATAATTAAATGAAAAAGTGATAAATAGCTGCATATCTATGCGCAGCAGACATATTTTAACGTAGGTTGACACGTTCCTTAATATGGTAAACGTCGCAAATGGACTGAGAAAATTAACACATCTTTGTTCGCTATGTTCCTATTGCCTTGTTGATTGGCATAAAAATAAATGTAAGCATTAAATTTGTGCGGAAATGTTTACGATAATTATTTAAGCAATTAATATAAATTCTTTTTTAAAATAATGTCAAGCTTGTAAATTTTCTACAAACAACAATTAAAAGTTATTTCTATATTTCTTTATATTTTAAAAACTATTTTTCAACATATGTTTAACATAAATGCATCCTTCTATGTATATATGTACATATATGTAAGTATTTGAATCTAAATATCTCGCGACAAAGAGATATAAAACACTGTGTGTTTGCACTATTCCAATTTAAAGTATCTTCATTCACAAGAGCGATGTGCTTACACGCGAGAATATCATCTTGAACTTGAACTAGCAGAGCAAATTGCATCGCCCGTCATCTTACGCTTGTTTTGTTGTATTTCTCGTTTCATGTCGTTGCTGTTGGTTTTTTTTTGTTTTTTTTGTTTTTTTTTTTTGGCAAAGCAATTAAAACTTTTATGCAGAATTTTATTACATATGCATGTAAAAGCATAGTTTCTTGTTATTGTTATTTTTTCTCTTTTTATTTTCATTTTCTTACTTGTTCTCGTTTGATTAATGTGGAAAGTCTAGACTAACATATAGCAATGTATGTATGTACGTATATAAAATATATTCTATAATTATTAACAACCTTTCTAATGAAATTCTTTAAAAATTTTTAAAACATTCGTGAGATATAATTTCATATGTATTTGGTTTCGCGTTTAATTGTCTACTTGGTTATCCGATATTCGATTGATTACGTATAGCTACAACCCTAGCTTATTAATTTTAATATAAATATTATTTAATATTTTTTCGATAGTTAAGGCATTTGATTAGATACTCCTTGTATTAATTTTTTGTTCTTGCGCTTGTGTTGAGTCTATAACATTAATTAAAGAAGCCGAACATCCTTAAATGATTTGCTAAAACTACGTTAACTTGTTAAACAAGCAGTGAGCAATTATGGCGTTGATATATCGTTTGTTTCTCTTCTTCCATTTCCTTGAAGCCAAGAAGAATCTTACAAATTCTTCTAGTGTTTCTTTGAAATATAAAGAAAAAGTTCCCAACAACTATCCAAGCAGTGTTTCTTTTCTTTTTTTTTATCACTAACATTTCATGGAAATGTTTTATAATTCCTTCTTCATGTATTTCTTAGTTGCAGTCTTCAAACTTGGTAATTCGCAATGCCTAGGTCCGTACATTGATATAGGTGGGCAATGCGTATAGCCTATACGTTCATAGAAACCGTCCTGATCGATAGTCGACAAATAAATTACTTTTAAATCTAAAACGACGCGGCAATAATCTTCGGCAAATTTCATAATTAGTTTTCCAAAGCCTTGCCCACGAAAACTCTTATCCACCACCACAGATTCAATAAAGCACGCCTTCTTTTTTGCTTGTATTGGGCTAAGTTTGCAATGCGCTATAACACGATTAAAACCTTCTGTTGTTAAAACTAAACTGCATGGTAATGTGTCGCACGACGCCTCCAATGAACGCATTCGAGCCGTTTCGCTGCGTGGCCATTCGGCATTAATAAGCGCACACGTTGCCTTCATTAGCTCGGGATAATGATGTATTGGCACCACATTAAAAGGACTTCCAGACACATTAAACGGTGGAAGACCCTAAAAAATTTACATTAAGAATATTATCTTTCACCCTTACTTCGTATCCAACTATGCATAATAGAATTAGAAAATTATTTCGCATAATTTTTACTTAAAACTTATTTTATACCTCAAAGTATAGATCCGTTTCTAAATAGCGCATAATATATAAAGCAAATATAAATACTGAAGGTGTATATTAAAGCGGTGCTTGACAAAAAATTTTAAAAAAATCTAGAAAAAGCAAATATGAAAATTTTTAAATTAATAAACGAAATCTTTTGAAGTTTTTGAATAATTAATAAAAATGAACACATTGACAAATATAAACATAGAGACTAAAAAATATTTAACGCAGATTTGTGGATATTTTATTTGGAGAAAAAACAAACCTAGAATACTATTTATTTGGACGTACTTATACTTCAATTAAGCCTAGAGAGTCATTTATTTATGCTGACGGTAACATTATACTTTATGGAGGGGTCTCTAAAGCTTCCTTCTGCAAACGTTTTGAAAAGAAGAACATTCCCTATATTTTCGATGGAATTAAAACCGTTCAGCTTCTTTACACTCACACAACCATGAGAAATGATTATATATTTATATGTGCGTTTGCTGACAATGAAATTCCAAAATGATAAATACAATTCAACTATTTGTTTGCCAAAAAAATTAAATTTGTTCTCTCACCCACATTCGTGTATACAAGTCATATATGTAAGTCAGCTCATGTCAAAATCGAGGCTATTTTGTGAATTGTGTCTAATTGGCTAAATGTTTGCAAAAAGGAAATCAAGGCTTAGCAGTTTGTTGTTTTTATATCTACGTCTTGTTAATCGAACTAGAAAAATGGAAAACTGGTATTCCATGCAAGTGTATATGTCAATTCAATATGAAAATGAAATGAGTGTACGAGAGTCAACAAACATATCGTTGCATAATAGCAATAATTGACTGAACATCGCTGGATTAAAAAAAAAAATTACGTAAAATTACTAGTAACACAAATTATGGTCATTATGCGTTATTTTCAACGTAGCAACACTTCACGTCAAAAAAGAAAAGTGAATCACACACTTTTACGCACACAAAACGAGTTTATTAATATTTAATAAATAGCATTATTAATATGGATTTTCTCTATGTTGTTTTACCATAATGATATCTCGATTATTTCTTTCTTCCTGAGTAATGCCGCTGCCGCCACGATGCAAAGCACAGCACGGACTGAGAAAAGCACCAATGGTATGGACTTTTTCGAAGTATTTTATGGCGACGCTTCTTTAATATTCTCTCAATTTTAATTTACAAAAAACAAATTTACACCAACACATCAAGAAATTATTTATAAATAAATTGAATTTTTTTCCTTCCGCTCCCTTTATTGTTATATGTTTTACTTTTTTGTTTATATCTATTCTTTCCAAAGATATATAAACATTTTCATATAATTTCTTATAATTTATATTTAGCTTCGACGTAGATAAGATACACAGCCATCGAAACACTGAATACAAATGTAAGAAATAAATAAACAAGGGAAACAACAAAATTTGAAAATGTTTATTTTTTGTTTGTTTTGTTTTAAAAATTCATTATACGGAAGCAGTGTTGCTACACATAAGAAACTTTGAAAAAAGTTTTTTTTAATAACAAAAGCGTTATATTTTTGGCGTATATGCATATACGCGAATACATACAAAAAAACTATGCTTATTTTCCATTGAAATTTTCTAACACAATTTTGAAAATAGATGGGATCGCCGCTCATTTATTTTTTTGGGAAAACCAAAGTAAGAAGCGAAACATTTTTAAAGTATTTTCATAAACAAACTTTGAATTCACAACAGCAAGTATTTGCGACAAAAATGGCTTTGTTACTTGTTTTTAATCATCTCGATTATTATTCGACATTAATAAAGTGCCAAAATTTAGATAAAATACATATGTAAGAATCTTAAAGAATGACTGATAGTCGCGGCACACTTTTCAACGGCCGCCTAACGAGGTAACTTAATATATCCAAACGAGCAAATTAATTAACTAGTAATGCAAAAATTCCGTGAAACGTCAGCATAAATTGCCGGTGCAATACAAATAGGAAAAATTTTTATAATTTTTTTTCGTTGTTATCTGTAAATCGAATGTTTTTCTACGTTTTCAAGGGATAGCTTTAATTGTGTTTCAAGTAGTGGCGTTGCCGACAAAAGAATGAAAAGCTGATGTACGACTAATAAAATTTGCATGAAAAACATAGTTAATCATATGAAAAATTATTATTTTGAAAAAAAAAATAGAGAAAAATATTTTGCAAATTTCTTTTTCTATATTTTAAAGCAAGTCTGCATACAATCCAATAGTATTGACAGCACTTGAGCTTTGCTCAACAGCTGATTTAGTGAACTACACCTTCAGGCAAATCAGGTTAATTGGAAATTTTTCCACTTTATATAAAAAAAAAATAAAAAAAACTTATCCAATATTAAAATTGAAGGATGGCCTTGGTGTGGCATTGCTGGACGACGCATCGCTATGTTCCTTATTAAGGAAAACGTTTGGCAATTGTCCCTTTTCAACGTGATCCATTTCGGTTAATTGCAATTTACGCTTGCCAACTGGAGGAATCGTTAGCCAATTTTGCAACAGATGTATATTCAGGGTTCGTAATAGAGCGAATTTCTTGTCGCACTATTTACATATATTTTCGGAACCAAAAATTGACCCACCAGTTTTCATTGGTACCATAGAGGGACGCTTAAGGCATTTAGATGGATTAATGTCGAGTTCATGTGAATGTTTATGTGCATCCAGAAAAGATTTTATAAGAAATTTGTCTTTACATACTTCACACAAAAATATTGCTTCAGGTTTCGTATTTGCTGGTTTTAGAATCACTCATGACTCCAACCTTGGAATGCTTTAAGGATACCAACTTATTAAATTTATCTTTTTTAGGCGGAAATATTTGAGCAACCGTTGCTGCAAAACATTGTTAACAATCATATGAAAGTTTATCATTTTGAAATAAAATAAAGAAAAATATTTTGCAAATCTCTTTTTCTATTTTTTAGATCAAGTCTGCACAGAATCCAATAGTATTGACAGCACTTGAATTTTGCTCAACAGCTGATTTAGTAAACTACACCTTCACGCAAATCAGGTTAATTGCAAATTTTTCCACTTTATATAAAAAAAAAATAAAAAAAATTTAAGAAAACAAACTGCAAACTATAAACAACAAAAAAGTGCAAGTGAAATAGAACGTGACTTCCACAAATGTGAGACTTACTTGCAATTGCAAATTTCCGCCTGCACTTTAACTGTTTTAACAGCAACTTCAGAGTCAAAAGACGGCATTTATTTTTAAATCAATTTTAAAACTAAATAATGCATTGCACAACGAAATTATTGAATAATGTAAAAACACCATAAAAACGAAATAAATCAAAATAGGAAACTAAAACTGTATACGTGAGTACGTGTATGCAGAATTTCATACACTAAAATTTCAACATATCAACAACATTGACCTCTAATTTATAGCAATTGTTGGCTCGGAAAATAGGAGAAGGAAAGAAGAGTAAAGTGTTTTAAAAATAGTGTGGTGTGGTAGACATAGAGGTTTTATTTAGCTGAGTAAATGCACTTGTTGATCTTTCATTGTTGAATTTCAGATATTTTTAAAACACAAAACGTCACAATAATAAGATCAACAAACATTTTGCCTAACCGGCGAATACGTCAACCTGCATAAAAAAAAAAGTGCCGATTTTAGTTACCGCTCCAGTGCTCGCGTCAACTAATTTTATTCTGATGTCAATTCTTACTAATATTCACACAAACACACTTACTCTTCTAATACATTAGGAAAAAACAATATTGAAAGTAATTTACTAGCTTATAAAGTTCGTGATTGCGGTACGGATTTCACTGTTGTAATGAGTAACCTTATGGTGAAAACTATATCCCAGGAAAATCCCTTATGGGTATCTTGGCATGACACTCAAATGATGGCTTCTTTAAGTCCACAAAATGTTATGGATTATTTTTGTCGCAAATCGAATCCATTTTACGATCGTATGTGTAATAATGAAAATATACGCATGCAACGTTTGGGATTGGAAAATTTAAAGTAAGATTTGTCAATATTTTTTTACCTTTTTCAATAAGTGCTATAGTTTGCATTTTGCAGTAATATGGTGGGCCTGGAATATATTTTACTGCATGTCCATGAACCGATTTTGTATGTTATTCGTAAGCAACATCGTCACAGCCCAACCGACGCTCTGCCTATAGCAGATTATTATATTATCGGTGGTATGGTGTATAAAGCTCCAGATTTGGCTAACGTTATAAATTCCAGAATTGTAAGCGTTAATTTGTCCAGTAGAAACTTACTTTTTATAATCTTTTTTTCGTTTGATCGTCATAGTTGTCGACAGTCACAAATTTACAACTTGCCTTTGAGGAAGCTAGTAGCTATTCCAGATACCATCCTAACAAAGGTTACACTTGGGATTTTACATCAAACAAAGCTCGTAAGTAACTTTGAAATTCTTTTAAACATTCCGAGAAAAGAGCTTTGCCCTAGTGGTAGACAATATATTGCTAAACAAACTTCTTATTCCTAAAAATTACGCACGTTTCGTAGGATCGCTTAGCAAGTTCAGAAAGTAGTTAAAAATAAGAAAAACAAAAAGACTTCTTCAGATGGTAAAATAAATATAAATTTCTTGCTTCTTCTCATTAGTATCTGATAAATCTAAAGCTGCCGCAAAAAAAGATGCAACGTCTAATAAAGAAGAGAGTGGCACCGTTTTTCAAATGCAACGTGTTGACATGCTGCTGGCTGAATTATTGCGGAAATTCCCGCCACCAGTACCGCCAAATCTACATCAGCAACAATTGCAACAGACGGGACCACAATCCAACGCTAATGTCCAAGAACATAATGCCGCAGCATCCGATTCGAATGCGAACACTATTAGTTCTAGTAATGGCACTACTTCCGAGGCAAGTCCGGTAACAGCACTGGGTGTTGAAATTAAGCAGGAAATGATTGACATGAAACCCCCACCCGAGAAGAGAGCCAAACAGAATTAAAAATTTCAATTCATTTTATTCATTTTGAATATTGAAAGGAGGAAAACAATAAATAATTTTTTCCCAAGTTTTTTGGTTAACCAGCAATGATTCGTTGTCTCTTCCTCTGAATCAATGTAAAGTATGGTTTAAAAAAAAATTAAAAATGATCAATAAAAAAAATCTTATCAAGATTCGCGATGCTTTCGGTTCTATTTCAATCTTCTTTGAATAAGGCATCACCTTTCAGGTCAAGTAATTTTCTCGCAGAGCCGTTGCCGTGTGCTGAGAGATTATGGTTTGTATAGTCAAGAATATTTTTAAATACCTCGTTGCACGAACGACATGGTATCAACTTTTTGGGCGTGCAATAAACACCTGAATGCGGTATTTTTTGTTTGATTTGCGGCAAATTTGAATTACACGGTGGCGCCATCATTTCTTGTCCCAGAATACTCGATTTTTTATTTACATCTGCAAAGGGATAAACGTTTAAAGTTTACAATTAATATATCCTTCTAGTATCCCTTGATTTCTTACTTTTTATATCTGGGGTGGGCCGTATAGGGCTTCTAAAAGTTCGACGTCCAATATTGAAATTGCAGGATACCCTTGGTGTGGCACTGCTGGACGACGCATCGCTATGTTGCTTATTAAGGAAAACGTTTGGCAATTGTGCCTTTTCGACGTGATCCATCTCAGTTAATTGCAACTTACGCTTGTCAGCTGGAGGAATCTTTGGGCAATTTTGCAAGAGATGTATATGTAAGGCTCGTAATAGAGCGAATTTCTTGTCGCAATATTTACATTTATTTTCGGAACCAAAAATTGACCCATCAGTTTTTATTGGTACCATAGAGGGACGCTTAAGGCATTTAGATGGATTAATGTCGAGTTCATGTGAACGTTTATGTGCGTCCAGAAGAGATTTTATAAGAAATTTCTCCTTACAAATTTTACAAGCAAATATTGCTTCAGGTTTCGCATTTGCTGGTGCCGGTAATGCCTTACTTTTAGAATCACTCATGACTCCAACCTTGGAATGCTTTAACGATTCCAATTTATTCAATTTGTCTTTTTTAGGGGGAACTATTTGAGCAGCCGTTACTTTGTCAATTGCGTTCGCAGCCCTTGGTAACATACTTTTGCGAGTTGTGCCTACGCTTTTTACAAACTGGTTGATTTCACCGCTTTTTATGGGCATAACACTGCGTCGCGGTTGTTGTGTTGCTGCACCCACAATGCTTTTGCGAGCTAATTTTCTTGCGGGACTGTTTAATGTCGTTTTCACCACTATCGACATATGCTGAGAAAAACTGACGCGTCTCTTCTCCCCTGCTATCGATGGCATCGGTGATTTTTCATTTATTTTCTTAAATGCTCCAGTTGCAGCAGTCTTTTTCTGCTGTCTGTCAGACAATCGTAACATTTTGTTAATCAGATGACAGACGTCGACTTCCGGATCTAAGGTTACATCTTTCTTATCAGGAATTTTCAATTTGTTTTGATATATTTGCCCAGGAGGCAATATCTTAGAAGCTTTCTTTGATGGCAAATTTGTATTATGCATGGCTACGGTTGGTTTCATTTTGTCAGACTCACTCACTTTTGTGTCAACGTTTTTAACTAAAATTTTTCAAATTTGGATCAGATAAAAAAAAAATTGCTATATCATTTTTGTGTTTACCTAATGAAGCACCGTCCGTTGCATTTATTGCATCCAGTGGAGATGCATTGACTTCAAGCCTTTTCCCTTCATCGTTCATACCTCCCAAGCTTTCATATCCTCCTGCATCTGTATCTTTGGCGACTTGTATTTCTTCTTTATTATCCGGCATAGACTTTACTTCAGCCGCTGAAATTTGAAGAGGGTCTTGTTCTAGGATTGTGGTAGCTGCTGAGGATGATGCCGACGAGCCATCGCCTATCTCAGGAAAAACATTTTCTTTGTCCTCCGTGTTAAGTGAGCTCAGTGCCCGATTAGAAAAATTTTCTTTGTCTATTTCTTGAAAAGCAAAACCCAAATCCATACATCGATTAGCATCCGAGCCACGCGTCACGTCAACTGTTTTCAACAATTGCTCTTTGGATGGTGTAGAAGATAATGCGAGCCAAGAATTTTTCGATCGTAAATTTTCCATTAACGGTCTTAAAGGCGTTATTGGCGCAATGTTGACATCCTTGACAGTTTTTAATGGGAAGAATGGAGGCTGATTCACAGGTTCTAACGTTTTATTTAAGTCAGATCCCATCGATTCGTCCTCTAGCGTTGCTTCTAACGTTTGGAAAGCGACCGACGACATGGTGCTTTCTTCATTGCAAGATAAATACATTGAAGTACTTGTACAGTCCTCGGCGTCCTCACTTTTCATTTGTGGCGAAGAATCCATTTCTCTTTTGTTAAGTTTAATTAAATTTTCTACAGAAAATTATGAATATTTGACAAAAATTCTACGATACTTTGATCAAATTTTTTCCTTTATGAACACAAGTGCTTAATAGCTTTAAAAAATGCAAGTATTTTTTTTGACACAATTCACTAGGTATTCAGTTTTTTTCGCCACCAAGCTAATTTTTTAAATTTCTTCCAAACGCTTCTCCAGTATTGCCAAATTTTCGAAACAGTTTCGCTAAAGTGGTTTTTGGAGAGTTTGAGAAATTTGCAAATCTCTAATAGTTCATAGTAAATTATACATATTTTAATAAAAAATTTTCTTGTACTCTTAACTAGGACATATTGTGTATATAATAATTCAAATTAAGTACATCTTTGTCAATACATGCCACAATCTCTACAGTTCCAGGCCACTTCCTATCGCAGGAAATAAATATAATTATGCTCTCTCGCTTTCCATTATAAGAAAAACTTATCAACACTGTTTTTAGAACATGAATGGTGCGAATCATCTGTTTGAAAAATCGTAAGTCACGATCTATGAACCGGTAATTTTAGTGTTAGCAATTTCGGCAAAAAGCATTGGTTAAAAATTGTTTATTAAACCAATTAATCATAATCGAAATCCAGGCAAAAAAGTAAGTGCAAGAACAAGATTAACGGTGTGCCATCCCTTCGTAACTTTGATTTTCTTATATTTGTGGTAAAGTAAACAGCTCCCTGTTAACATAACCTATATAGATAATATGCAAACCATTTTTCTTTTTACTGTGTAGGCGTCCGTACATGTTTGTGTAGATATGCATATTTTTTGAGTTATTGTTGCATGTCGTTTTAAATTATATGTTATCTTTTTGTGCTAATAGACTTGCACAGTCATCTTGGATTGCTTGGACATGCTGGCAGTTTTTCTTTTATAAAAATATGCTCCCGACTGGCTTTTTTGAATTTAATTTTCCTTTTTTTTTTTTTTTTTTTTGCATATTTCAGCCAATAAATATAAAAATCTTATACATTCTAGGGTAAAAGTTCTTTTAGTGTGATTGTAAGTAAATTTAAATTCACCTTCTAAAGAACAAATTAAAATACATTTTCTTCCAGAGTCAAGTGTAAAAAAGAAAAGAAAGAAAAAAAAAATGTTAACATTATGTAGAAGCATTTATCATAAATTGTTAGGAAGAAGTTTTCGTCATCATGTTAGTAGCATTATTGAGGATAAAACTTATACTTTGTGTTTGAACACAACCGATAGTTTTTCTAGACATTATTCCAAATTAAGGTATTTGAACAATTTTTTCAAGTATTAAAAGCACTAACTTAGTTCTTGTCTTATTTACTTTCAGTATGTCTTCCAATCATGCATCACATTTTGTATTACCAAATACTCAACCAATTGCCGATTTGGAATGTAAAACTGCGTTTGAAAATCTGACAGAGAAAGAGAAACTCTACGCTCATTATTTTAGTAAAGCTTCGTGGGATGGCGGACTGATAGCTTTGATTCAATCCAGTCCCGAAGGGCCTTTGATTTTTTCTTTACTACATCGTATATTTGTGGCTGAACCTTTAGAAGAGTTGAAAAGCAAAGCCATAGCCAATAGCATAACTGAAGAGGATTTTACGGTGATGATGTTAATATGTCATGCGTTTGGTAAAATTGAATAGCCTTTTTTCTTATAGGCCTTTTTAGTTTATGCCTGCGGTGTATTTGCGAATACGGGCAATTATAAAGGTATGGGTGACAGTAAAATCATACCTAATCTGAGTGAGAGTACATTCAGGAAAATAGTGCACGTATCGGCTGCTTATGCTAACGATAAGAATGTGCCTCTGATTTTTGACAAAATTAATTCTTTGATTTATGATTTAAAACCTCGAAACGAAATTTTGGGTTTTGCTCCTAATGGCATTACCACATATTGGTCTGATAATTGCACAAAAGAAGATAGCAATACGGTTAACGACTGGCTTACTTCAAAACGTATTGAACCCTACATGTGTCGGACCTTCAAAGTAGAAGAAGATGGTAAAACGATATACGATATCAAGCTGGGCTCGGTAGCTGTGGATGATAAAGATGGAATTACTTTGCCCTTACAATCATACAAGGATAATAATTTTCGCGTTACTCGCGGCGATTACAGTAAATTATTGCAGAGAGTTAATAATAATTTGCAACAGGCGTTGAAATATGCTGCTAATGAAAATGAAGTTAAAATGATTGAACATTACGTAAAAGCATTTCAAGAAGGTTCCCTAGTTGATCACAAGGACGGATCCAGATATTGGATTAAGGACAAAGGACCTGTCGTAGAAACTTATATTGGTTTTATTGAAACGTATCGCGATCCCGCTGGAGGTCGAGCAGAATTTGAAGGCTTTGTGGCTATGGTTAATAAGGAAAGTTCAGCGAAATTTGGTGAATTGGTGGCACGCGCTGAAAAGCTTTTAGAATACTTACCATGGACAAAGGAATATGAAAAGGATTCCTACCTAAAACCTGACTTCACTTCACTGGATGTTTTAACATTTGCAGGTAGCGGGGTGCCAGCTGGTATAAACATTCCAAACTGTACGTATTTTCTAACGTGTAATATTTCATTTAATAATGTTTAATTTCGTAGATGATGAAATTCGCCAAGATGAAGGCTTCAAAAATGTTTCGTTGGGCAATGTCTTGGCCAATATTAATCGCAAAGACCCCATAGCATTTTTGTCGGAAGAAGATCAGGCATTAATGAAAGAATATAAAGTTAAAGCGTTTGAAGTTCAAGTTGGTCTTCATGAGCTTTTAGGGCATGGCAGTGGCAAACTATTCCGAATTAATGAAAACGGAAAATTTAACTTTGATAAGGAAAATACAAAAAATCTTATTACCGGAGAACCTATTAACACGTGGTATTTGCCTGGAGAAACTTATGATACTAAATTCGGAGCTATTGGTTCATCCTATGAAGAATGTCGAGCTGAAGCCGTGGGACTTTACTTATCATTGCAACGTGATATTCTAGAAATCTTTGGTTTCAAAGATCCTATTGAACAAGAGAAAATCATTTACATCAATTGGTTATCTTTGATATGGAATGGTGTTGGTGTGGCTTTGGAGATGTATAATCCTCAATCGAAACAATGGATGCAAGCGCATTCAAGAGCACGGTTTGTTATTATGAAAGTTCTACTTGAGGCTGGTGAAGGTTTTGTCAATGTCCAAGAAATCGAAAAAGGAAAGAATCTACATCTTACCGTAGATCGCACTAAAATCGAAACGATAGGTAAAAAAGCGATTGAAGTGTTTCTCAGAAAATTGCAAGTTTACAAGTCAACAGCCGATATAGACAGTGCCTCTAAAATGTATGAACATTATTCAGAAGTCAATGAAACCGGATCACACCCTTGGGCTAAATGGCGCGACATATGCCTGATTCATAAAAAGCCACGTGTGATTTTGGTCCAAGCGAATACAGGCATAAAAGATAATAAGGTTAATTTGCTTACCTACGAAGCAACTCATGAGGGTTTTATTAAATCATGGACAGAACGTTATCCAACTACCGATATTGACGATATCATAGAGGAAATTGTTGACCACGATAAAAAGTATTTTCCGAGTGCCTTTGGTAACTAAAAATAACATTTAAAGCATTTTAAAATTTTAACTTTAAGACTTACTTATATGTTTGTTTTAATGTATCGATTAAAAGTGAACAAGCAAAAAATATAAATTTTCTTAAATCTTAAGCTTTTATTAAATTTTTTTGATCAAACTTTACGCACTTGACATCCGATATAACTGAAAGGATTATTCTCTTCTTTGGGATCAGTAGGTGTAATAATGAAACGAGCAAAAGTACCACCATTGATATCGGCCAAACGACCAGGATTAATGGCTAAACATCCATTGACAAGCTGTTCAAAAGAATTTCTTTAAAACTGTTTTGTTTTAGTTAAAAGACAATATTGACATTACCCTTAAGAAGCATTTCTGATCGCTTGGTAAAATGATGATATTTGGTATCTGGTCGATATTGGCGAATTTACTAGCCAAGTCACTATCGAAATTTATTGTATCCTCTATCGGAGGGTTTAAGGGATAAAAGGATTTTTGGTGAAATAGATAATTAACGGCACGCTTCACTTTATCGCCAGCGTTACTGAAAGAGAACAATTTTCAAGGCAACGTTTAGTCGGCCAACACCTTTATAATATGTTTAAAGTACTTACACAGCAAGTTCTTGGGTTAGAATATGGTCCAGTATGTCCGTTGAAGTCAAGCCAATAGTAAGCCCATTTAAATCAACTAACGATGGATCCGGTAACATATGAACATTAGAATATGTCCGACTTAACGTCATAGGCATGGTGGGGTAAACGGGATCTGCGTGAGCATCGCGATACGACGCTACTACCAATATAGTAGTGTCTGTGCCTACGGTATCGATTATACCGTCCATTATTTTTTCGAAAAACATTTCAAAGGTTTCAGTTCTGGTAACATTTTCTTTAATCAGCTTGTGATTAGAATCCACGAACGGTCCTGTCAGTATTAACACATTAGGTTTATTCTCTTTCAAATAAGTGACAAGATCTTGCAAAGGATCGTAAACTAAGTCATCGGCATTGGTAAACGGTCCAGCTGCTACAACAAAACTTAGCTGATCAGCTAACCGCGGTGGACTTGGCATCATTAAATCTTGTTCAGTAATTAGCTCTTCTACCATAAAAACATCTCCTCGCGGATTTATACCAGATGCTAAGACAACCTGTCCGGGAAAAACAGCTACCGATTTCATTTTGGAAAAATTCAATCTTACTGTGCGACACATCATTACATCCGAACCGACTAACAATGTAGAAGCAGAATCTAAAGCTCCATCATAATCACTGTATATTGTACCAACAACTTTCACGGTTTCCTTTTTATTAAAAAAAAAAAAAAAAAAAAAAAAGAAAGAAACATTCATATACGTATGTAAATATTGTAAACTATTGGGACATTTCGCAATTTAACCTGTGTGTGCACATCTACGTGGCTTAGTATATAATCCTCACTTTTTTTGCCAAACACTTTCATGCACAAGCTTTTGCTTATATTGAATATACGATCGGCTGCTATGTCAGCTTTTTGGGAAAGCCTGTCATACATATATTTCGCTTTAATGTCCAATGTTTTGCCATTATGCTGTAATAGTTGCTTTACAGTTATCTTTGGTTGACTGCTAAGCGACCATTGAGCATTGTTAATTGTCGTTGGATTTCCAAGGGTGTAAACGATTTTTCCAGACCCTGCGGTAACTCTGCGTGTGCGTGGCGTTCCTCTTTAAAAAAAAAAAAACAAAAAAAAAAAAAAAAATCCATTTTCAATGCGATAAATAAACTATAAATAAATGTAAGCGTATGTATGTATGCATGCCTAAGAGCAACAACATAATATAATATTAGAAAATATGTGGGTGTTGTAAAATGTGAATGAATGGACGAATGAACGGAGTTGCATACATTTTCGAGTCTTTCCTAAGTATGTCTATCCAATACATGAGACAGTTTGTCGTATAACAAACCCTATTTTTGCTGCGTTTCTCTTAGACCAATTATAAATTTCTTTAGCACGTTATCGTAATATTCTGTGAATCTTCAATCAGGTACAGTTATCGAAGAAAGGCAGCATTTCAATAGCTTCAGTCAAAAGGTCAGATCGAATCAGCTAAGTTCACTTAACATAATATTAGCTGCGTTAATAAGTTGGTTGGTGTTTAAAACGCATCCGACGCCTTTATCCATCTCTAAATTTGCCTACTGCCTTATGTAGATTCCAGTGCTTTATTAGTTATCGTTCAGCGTACATCAAAGTATATAAGAATGGATCTCAATTAGCAAGCATTTAAGGCATTCCAGTCTAATGATATGATTGAGTTAGTTTGGGGTGGAAAAACAATGAACTATGAAGCGAAGAGCACGCAACAAATTTAGTCTTGAGGACGGGCAGAAGAGATACGTCCCTCGGTACGTAGCAAAAGCAACCCAGGAAGTGATCATCAACTTGGATGGGGAACATCACCCGATTGCGGTGAAAAGTGGTCCGATCTGAGTCGTTTTCAATAGTGTTCGTCTTTGGGCCCAAAACATGTCGGTGTAGCAAATTTCATATCAAATTTTAGAAAATTAATAAAAGTTTGAACACAAGAAAACAAAGTCGATAATAGACAAGGGGGCTGACGAGTTTAGATCGATTCGGAAAGTGTTTCTGAATCAATTGATATAATAAGAGATTGATCTATGTCAAGTCCTACTGAGTGTTACATACATTCGGCTGAACTTTATATACCGTTGTACCGCAAGCATTGTAGAGTGTAATAAAGCGAAACGAAAAAAATTGAAAACTTATTACGACAATTTGATTTATCATGGTTGCTCAAATCACACAGTACATTCTTCTTTTCTTCTCAACTTTATGTAATTCTTAATAAGAATAAGAACGCAAGGTCTGATACAAAAAAAAAAAAAACACAAGCTTGAATTTGTAATTCAACAGCAACAACATATCTGAGCAGTAGTTAATCCTTTAATACAAGTGACGATCGACTTTTAACATGAGCGCGCTGTCGACTCTTATTTACACGATAGTGTCATTCGAGCAGAGAGAAATGCAAAACATATAATAATATATGAAACGCAAGGCAAGCGTGTAATCTTAACTTAAATATATGCGGGGATATTTTTCATCGCAACACTATGATTTCGTGCATGCGAATATGCAACTCCTGCGGCATATTGCAAAGCACATAGTCAATATCTGTCAATACGTAAAACTTTAAATTTTTTATGGATCGTTAGACGTTTCTTTGACTTTATTTGTAAAGCGTATACAAAAATTTGTATATATATGCAATAAATTTACGCTCTACACATACAATTAACATATTATCTGTTACAAATCGATTTTTAACTTTTTATTTACGGTTATGAATAATGAAATCTCAAAGTCATTTTCAATATGATTCAAAAATTTTATACCACTTTACTTTACTTTATGGGCAAAAATAAATTTGATTTTATATAAATCAAGTACAAACACCTATAGTCCATCATTGATTAACCTACGTCGCTTTCGCTTAATACATTCATACAAGTAACGCCCTTTCAAAAGAAGACGACATATGCGAAGTTGTCGAACAAGTGATCCGACCCGAAACATTTTCAATAGCAATCGTCCTTGCGCGAAAACACATCGTTTTATCAAATACCACCAAGAATATCTTAAAGATTGCGACATGTAGGTTGAACACACGAAAACAAGACGGACAGACGGTGTATAATAAAAGCTGGATCTATCTTAATTCCTTCTAGACATTATATATACATCCGCACAAACTCAATGTATCTTTCTATCACAAGTGATGTAGGGTATATAGAGAGAAAAAAAAAAAAATTAAATGGACACCATCAACGTTAATATTATTGGCATTACAATGAACGTGTACCGTACCTTAATTGCTTTTTATATAAATTTGATTATAATCTAAGGTTTCTAAGCAAAGAGCAAGCAAACAAACAACAAAATGAAAAATTTATTTATTTCAATTACATTTAAGAGAGATCACCTAAAATTCATGTTCATGTACATTGACTGCACGCTGGTACACTGTACACTGTAGACAGTCATCAAATAAGGTATAAAATAAAAAAAAAAAAAAAAAGAAAGAAAAAAGCACACATACAACAAATGTAATCTTTTCCGAAAAAACCTTTTATAGATTCCTAATTAAAAACGTACAAGTAAATGAATAACTAACGGTAATCAAAGTTTCTACCAACTTTGGTGTATTAAAAGTCAATATAAAAAAGGAGTTCAGCTCAGCTTGTGGCATAGCGATCAAGTTGTGAACACGTTCCTGTAACACTTTAGAGCGTAGCATATATACAAGGCATGAATTTACAACAAATAAACATTACTTGATTTTTTTTTTTTTTTTTTTTTTGGAAAATCTTTTAAAAAACATTGTGCATAACTAAATCTAAATTCACCTTAGGTTGCATTTATAAGAGGACAGCGTCTCTATAATAATGTACATGGAATGATTGTTATATGTTTGTACGACAATGTGCATATGCTTGCATATACATAATGTAACCAACAATGTTGTAGAGTTTGCCGTGTTGGAGTTACGAAAATAAAGATCAAAACCCCCCAGAGTGTTTGGCCAAAATACAACATATGCATATATATATATTGAAAATAGCGGTACAATAAAGCATAACCTCCCTTGGCATGAATGTTGGCCAACACAGACAAAGAAATTATACAAAAAAAAGAAAAAAAAAAAATTACGAAAATAAAATGTAAATAAAATAAAATTTTTTTATTTCTATTTTGCTTAATAATGGCGTATATAGAAAATCTTTCAAGATGCCCGAAAAAGTGCTGAGTAAGATGCGAAGCTACAAAACAAAAACATTTCCATTAATCAAATTATTGCTTTTCTTAATGTACGAATAAGAGAAAAACTATCTAACAGCACAAAAGCAACATTTGGCCTAAATTGAAACTGTGTTACTTTCTACTAAGATTTTGAAGAAGAAGTTTCCATTAACATCGCAGACAATTGACATATGTTTATTTTTTTGTTACTGCTTTTGTTAATACATCGAAATATGCATCAGAGGCTCCTCGAAGCAGTAGACAAATTTTGCTGAAGCTAAGAATCCGTAAGTGATGATCGTCCGAGCGATTTAAGCTTTAAAAAAAGTCATAAAACGAATTGCGACTATTTTGGACTTAATTCCAGTGATGCAACTTGAATAAGGCAAACAATTATATTCGCCTATGACCAAAACTTTTATAGTCGCCGCGCTACATTTATTTTACAAAAACAAAAGAAAAAATGAAACCAAAAAAATATATGAATTTTCAGAAATTTCGGGCTGAGTGTAACAGCTATCTTCTACTTTTGAATAGCCTCTATAGGATCTCCAACCGTGAAAACTTTTATCGTTGTATCTGTTGGGATTTATTAAGAAAGATTTGGAACTGGCGCTCTCCAAAACGTGTACGACAAATCTTTCTCTTTATTAAGGGCCCTATTGCACTTGAGCCACGAGATTTATTTAAAGTTTATAACCATTCGGTCTATTGTGGGGAATAATCGAGGCATATCTGGCATCTCACTGCTTCTAGCCATAGTTACTACGACGAACCTGGAAGGTACGTAATTAGCACTTAGGACTCAATGCTGGCTCTGTCTAAGTTATCCTATGCATGCGCAGCCTGCTGTCCCTTTCGTATCTGCATCCTTCAAGTATTCTAATGCAAGAGGTTCTCTTGAACATATTTCATTGTGGCCCCCTTCCCCTCGCAATGTTTTAATTTATTTTGAATGCAGTTACACAGCAAGAAGAAGTCTTGAAAAAGAAGTCTTTCAATTATCAGAGAGAAATGTCTGAAAAGTGAATTACGAAATATTACACGAGATATTAAATCAGATAGCTCCTTGTTCATTTAGAAGCATTAGATTACATAAACGCTTCTATGATGTGATGCTCTGTCAATCAATTATGAATCAACCTACTTTCGGTCTTAAATAATTAAATTAAATTCAAAATTATTTTCTCAACTCTAGAGTTGACCTAGTGACGGTTGCAAATACGAAATAATTACATGATACCCATGATACGTTTTGTAAATCGAAATGAGTAAATATCTAATAAATTTTATGTCGCTTGTAAAGCCATATAAGTTTGTTCAATAATTTTTTATAATTGCTAAAAAGGCTTTGGTTAAGTTAACATCTCCGCTTGTTTATCGGTTCGACTACCAACATCATGGCAATCATAATACACATAAAAGTAAATAAACGTTATTAAGAAGAAGAAGAAGAAGAAGAAGAAAAGACCTCGTACCATTAGAGCAAATATCTTTTCAAGAAGTCCTGCCCTCCTCTGTCTTCGCTCTAATAAGATAAAATAAAAAAAAAAAATAAAAAAAAAAAAAACTATTTTTATATATATACTGCGCATCATGTTGTTGTTTACTACAACTCATAAAGATACACTGGCTGTCGCCTAAGGGCATTGTATGAGTTTTCGTCGTGATTATCATTATCCAACAATATTTTTATAGATTTCGCAATTATTAAACACTTAAAAAAAAAAAACATCTTTACAGGCGTTGCGCAGGCCTCACATACAACATTCATGCCTGTGTTGCTAATAAACTCTATTAGTATTTCTGCGGAAGTACATAATGTTGTAATGTGTGTCTTATAATAATCAATTTTTATTAGCATTCATTCTAATGATTGATTCAAAGAATCTCTCTAACATTCACTGTCTAATGGTTAATGTGTGTTCATATAACAATCATTTGGCTTAGGAGGAAGCCAAGAAGAAGTTTATGTTTACACATAAACAACATATACAACATGTGTCCAATTGTTGCCGTTCGTTGTATTTATAATTTTCAAATTTTATTCAATGCGAATATTAGTAGATAAAGTGCATAAGCATAAGCATAAGTTTATCTTATCATTGGAAATGAATTGAAAATTTCTATTAAAGATAATCCTTAAACTGTTGCGTTTTACATTCTAGAGATGCTGCAATGTCGATGACGAGACGCGAAAACAACATTCGCTATCCTGTTGCACTAATGACAATTAAAGGTGCATGAAAGAGCTTCAACCTGGAGGGCTAATGAAAGGCATTTGAAGAAAAGATATGCGTCACATTTTACATGAATGCGTAAATATTTCCAAATGTTAATCGCATACAAATGTGTGAGAGTATATTGCGTTTTTTGCATTGATGTCTTATAACAGACAAAAGGTGATTATAATGATATACCGTAGGAATGAAAGAGCAACTAAAAGTTTCTATATCAAAAAAAAAAGGCAAGGTCTCGGCTTATTTGCTGGTAATATGTTTGCTAAACAATTTTTTCCCAACGGTGGACTTTATGAAGAGTGAAATAATAAGATGTGCACTTACTGGGTAAGTGCTTTCGATTTTCTTGCCGAAAATCGAGTGTAATCGAGAAAATGATTAGAAAGCAAAAAAGAAAAAATCCTTCATTAGCAGAACGATTGATGATCTTCTACTCAAATATATGCCCCCGCTATCCGCTAGTAAAAAGTAAGATGTTCCAAAAAGAAAAAAGAAGAAGAAAGAAAATATTGCGAAAATATGAAATTGTTTTTGAAATGATTATAAAGTTGCTTTGCATAATTAGCCCAAGCAATGGGAAACTGGAAAAAGCTTAATAAGAAATAAAGAATTTTCCTTGCTGCAAAGTTAAAATTAAGGAAAGTAAGCCCGGACTTAAATGAAACAATTTTTACATATCCATTACCTACGATGAGATGATAATGGTTGCCTTCGCTTGCCAGGTACATAGAAAAGAAGAAACAGTTCCAGCTTTTCATCTTCAAACGAGATTTATTTCATTTTTCTTAGACTGCAGCAGTAAATCGGTTAAGATGAGTGTAGTAGTAAGTTAGCAGAGAACTCGAAGAAATCACTTTTAACAATCATTTGTTGCCCTAACATGTTCTATCAATTTAAAGATATGTGGTCTGCATTGCTAAAAGATGGCTAATTAGATGCATCTACATACGTGTAGAATTATTCTTGCAATGGTCAGAGAAGCATTGATTTTTATGTAGGAGGATAAATAGATTTCTTTCTCACAATTTGTTGCAATTATTTTGCCATATTAGTAATTTTCATTTTTTAGTATTTGTTTTGTTTTGTTTTGTTTTTTTGTTTTTTTTTTTTTTTTCGTTCTCTATAGAAACGCATACATACATGCATATATTTGCCAAACGATATCTTTTTAACATCCAGTTAGTATTTATGACCAATTGTATATTTATGATTTAAGCCACTGCTAACAAAGTGTTGGCTAAACGTAACCAAGCTATTGACAGACAAACGAACGGTGATGATGCATAAATGTAATGTAAAAGTCGATACAAAAAAAAAAGCAGAAAGAATACAAACGTTATAGAGTTTAGTGTAGAGAAACTTAAAGAAGGAAATCATAGAATTTTTATTTATATTCCTGCGCGTATGATTGTGTAAATGTGTAAAAATGTTCATTTATTGAAGCGTTCCAAGTTATATATACTTACATCGGTGAATAGCTGGCAGGACTGAAGAGGGCATCATTGTGGCGAGCAGGTGTTCTGGTCAAAACATTTTTAGTCTGTAACGAGCGGAAGAAAAACAATAACATAAAATATTATATATATATATATATATATATAGATAGATAGATAGATACATTTATTATTTGTATATATATATGTACGCATATGTATATGCTATGCAATGTTGATGTTTTTCTTATTGTTGTTGTTATTATTATTATTGTTATTGTTGTAGTTGTCGGCTACATTAACAGGTTGCAAATGGACGAAATGGATAATATAGTGAATAAAAAATAGGTTTTCATGATCATTTTAGCATAAAATATTGAAAAATTGTACGGTAATGGTATTTTGAAAGATGGAAAAAAATGAACGGAAATCTATTTTATGATGGTAGGAGAAGAAAAGAGCAGCTGTTTTTGTTTTTGTTTTGTTTTTGTTTTTGTTTTGTGGTTACAATTGTAGAAAACTAGTTTGTTTATATGTGCATATGCAATTGTATGGTTCGTTAATACAAAATTTTAATGATTTATTTCATACGATCAAGATTTTTCGTTGCGCATTCGCACAAACAAACATAAATACAAATCGTTTTACAAATGAAATGTTTAGACACGGAATAGAGCAGGTGATGTTTATGCGATTTTAAATCAGTTTTCGCATGATTTCTATTTTTTTTTTTTTTTTTTTTCCTTTTTAACATTATCGTTGGTATCACTCAAAAAATATGCATAATCGTTTGCTTATTCGATTAAAATATGAATTCGATTAAATAATGAATTGAACAAAATTGTTAGTTTAATAAAGCAAAAAATTGGTTTGTTTTTCTTTTAAATTTTTTTTTTTTTTTTTTCAAATCAATCTGATTTAATCGATTTTAACTGATTGCATGACATCAATACACAAGGTTCGATACAGAAATGGCTTTATGTAAAGAAAATGATTCCAAGTCGAGTAATTTTTCGGAATTATCCGATTGGTTTAAAATGACATAAAGAAAAGTATTTAATTGACTCTTACCGACCGCTATAAGGTAAGAGAGGCCACATGTTTAGATAACTGTCGACCGTAACCTAACAGTTTGTGACCGAAAACGTGTTCATTCTAAATCCTTGAACGTCTCTTCCTATCTACTGTAGATAGGAGTTTGTTACATGTGAGTGAGGTAAGTTGACCGATCATGTCTCTTTTTACACTGGGATTTTAGTTGACTCTATCGATTCCTTCTTACTTCGCTTAATACGTTTTGCAGCCTGTAAGCTGCAGATTTCTGTCTATTATGGTTGTATTTGTAGGCGGATTATATGCGATATTGTTTGTTTCAGATGATTCTTATTCTTAGTTTCAAACACAAATATCTTTGAAAAATTGCAGTTTACAACTTTTGCCGAGTATATTCGTTGATGTGAATGCTACCGTGTATATTGTCGCAAGAGGTTGATCAAGAAAAATGAAGAAATTTAAATTTTAAAAATATATCGTCTATAAATTATAGTGTGTCCTATGAGGTTTGAAATTGAATATTTTTAATTGCATTGTGTATAGGATTTTATGATTGTATATAGTTTGTTTGTATGTATAAATAAATTTATACTATATTTATAAGAAAAATAATATTTAAATTATCGCCATGGTTGTCATAAGTGACTCACAGAATCACATCGTGATATGATTCGTTTTAAAAATGCTTGGCATTATTAAGTTTAAATGAGATACGAAAAGACACTCGGCTCAAATATTATTTGTAGTTTATTTTATACTTGGACGAGTTTCATAAGCATTGGGATGCGAAATTGATGCGAAAAATTTTTTTTAGTTCTCGCCCTTTATAAGAGTTCTCAGAAAAAGTAATCCTTTACATGGGAACAAAGTTCAATTACCAATAATTTATTATAAAATTTAATGAAGAATGAGGAAATCGTTGAACAAAACGTTATATTTGGACCACGTCAGTCTACTTTTTGGCGACTTGTCTATATAATGGATTCGATAAAAAGTACGCTTTTTTTACATAGGAACTAATATAAGTTTTCGTATTTTATCAACAAAATAATTTATATTGTTAGGTGAAGTACTACAGGGTTCTTAATGATCGGTCTTGGCTAACTTTAACGCAACTAATAGTTACGACTAACAGGATCCATTGGACAAAAGAAATTCGCAATCTGTTTTGTGTACCGTAATAATCAAGATCAAGCATGTAATGAATAAAGGTCTGCGGTGAACAGACATGACAACTAAGTTCTGGAGAGAGTATAATGTTTGGATGTAAAAAATTGGATTTTTTATGTATTATTATTGGAGAAAAAAATTTAAATTAAATTAATATGATTGGAAGATTTATGTAAAGAATAAGTCAGAAAAGAGTAAGATGATGCCGGGTTAGAGATATATACAACGGATATATCTATTGCTGTCAAGATTTCTTAATTTCTGACAAGTTTTTAAAAACGTGATAATCCTTTATACGCACATGCATTTCAAATGACACTTATTCGAATTGAGAAGAAGATTCCATTTGATAGAACAAATCTAATTCTCTGACCATGTTCCCAATTAGCACAACTTCAAGTTTATTAACTGATTGAGGTGTGAATAACATTGTTTATCTTTTCGAAATAAATTTCCATAACAGAAATTTTTAATGAAGATATATATATATTCGGGAAATACAGGCAATAACTAAAATACATTTTTATATATAAAATTGTCATTGACTGGAAGTATGTAAACGATTTATGCTTCTTAGTATCTCTTATTGGCGTAATTCTACGCAATGCAACAATTCTTCCCATAATAGTTTATAAGCGCGCTTATAACCTCACAAGTATAAGAAGAAGAATAGGAAAAAAATTCCACCTGTTAGCAGAAATGTTGTTGTTTTGTCATTTGACACAATAGATAACTAAGCGCTGATAGGAATGGAAAACATTTTCGTTTAATTTTCGAGGGAAAATGCAAAAAGAAAAGAAAAAAAAAAAAACAAAATCAAGAAATCTCTCTATATGAAAGAGAAAAAAAGAAGAAAAATATACGATTAAAAGCTAAAGTTGCCACCACGCATACATACGTGTAAAATGCATAAATATATATATATTTGAATATATACATATAGTATAGTGTCCATGCATATATATATATATATATATATATATATATGTAAACTTAGGTAAAGCAATCGTGAATTAGACTTTTTACACAAATAAATGCAACGCATTTCCGTTAAGTGGTGTAGCTTTGGAAAATAAAAAGCACATAAGAGGCTTTAACTTTATGCTTAATGACATTGCAAACTAAGCATGTTACAAAAAAGTATGAAAGAAAACATGCAGAAGAGTACTCTAGCATATACACATATATTATATATATATATATGTATATATGAGCACTAGTTAGGCATTATATATATGTATATATGTATGCTCTTATATCAGTAAAAATGAGGAAAAAAGGAAAAACGAAACACCACACATATGGAAATCATTTATGTTGCATCTTAACAATGACAAAAACACAGCAACAGCAAGACAACAACATGTTGTCGTATGTATGTTGTTCACGTTAAGTGCGGGAGCAAATATCTTTTCAATCTGTTTATTCGTTTATTTAGTTTGTCAAGTTATAATAAAAAAAAATAAATAAAAATAAAAATAAAAATAAAGAAATAAACACATGAATGTTGTTTGTTTTTCTTTTTCCAGCTTGTCCATCTTGATCAATGTTGAAAATGTGCAACAGCTGCAAGAGATTTTTTTTTTTTTGTTTCCATTTATAAAACTGGACCTGAAGTAAACGAGTGGTTTTCTATACTTAATTAATTTACAAAAGTTAGATAATTATTTAAATGAAAATGCACTTCTAGAAGGCATTAAATTTAGGTTAAGATGAACGTTGAATATCTGACAGATATCTTTGTTTTGTGAAACGAGAGCAAACGGATGTTAAAAGGAGTTAGTAACATTTCAAAGAATAGACTATGTACAATAATTAACATATGTCTTATTACACCCTACACCACATAAAATTTACAAGAGTCCAGTAAACATGTCTGTCTGTGTGACGTCTGCTCATGCATTTTTTGTGCCCAGCGTAATAATCGAAAAGTTTTGAGATATTTTGTCGAAATGAAGTGCTTTAACCCAAAAGCGAACACTATTGAAAATAGTTCCATTTTTTCAAAATTTTTCGATAAACTCCGGCTAAGTAATGCACGACATTTTAAATTGGTATTGAAAAATTTGATTCGGTTGTGACAAATTTTTGAATCTCCTCTCATGGTGAAAATTAGTTCATAGTAGTAAATTGACAATAAAATTAATCTTGCCGAATTTGAACAACGTACGTATATTTGTTGAATACCACCCTACATCAGAGTCCTCACGCAGGTTAAACTTTTCTATACAAAAAGAGCCTAATTGTTAACGTTTTGTGATGAAAACTTGTTCATGGTAATAATTTGGCATAAAAGTTAGATGAACCAAATTTGAACCCCGTGGGTATTGTTCTTAGACCTTACTCCAGTAGCCCTACAGGCATTCAGTTCTTCTGAAAAAGATTTAACTTTTAATATTTTATGATGAAAATCAGTCCATAGTAGAAATTTAGGAAAAAAAATTAACGGTAGGCACTTACGACTACATGGGTTTATTTTTTATACCCCAACAAATATAGGGCTTATTATGAAAAGCAAGACCTTATATGGAATGAAAGCCTAATTTCTGTTAATTGAACATGAGAACAGAAAAGGCATAGACGGACAGATAAGTTTTAATCGATTCAGAAAATGATTCCGAATAGATCGCTATAGCAAAAAATGAATCTATGTCAAAAGCCCTTCGATATTCGCAAAAAACTTATTATACCACTAATAAAACTTCTCGGGCGATTTATCAAAAGGACAAGCGGGATAGTTGCAAAAATTTGTAGCTCTTTTTCTTCAGTTAAAAACTTATTTTTATCTTTCAAATCATGGCAAACACAAAGGTATAAAAATTATTTTTAATATTCGCTCAAGCTTTCTTTCTTATTTATTTCTTAGTCTGACACCGATAGTAGGCTAATATTATTTTGTAAGCGGCTATAAAGTTATGTACACCTAATCGCAATGTAAGAAAATTGACTCACTTACTTCGCTTTTTCCAGATAAGTTAAGCTTCTAGGTTTAACTGCTTTTAGCGTGATTGCAAAGCTTTACTTTATACAATAATTATTGGCTTCGCTGTTAATCTATGCCTTACATGTATGTGCTTGAAAAATAGTTCAGTTCTTATGCAATATGTATAAAAGGAAAAAGCTTATTGCCTATTAATTGATGGTGAGAGGAAAAAAAAGTGCTTAAAACGCATACACATACATTCTTTTCAATTCTTTTCTATTTTCAGTGGTTCTTTTAATCGTTGAAATTTTAACAAAAATATCTTTACGCGACTTTCGAAATTTTCATTTCTCGTTAGTATTGGGGATATTATAATAATAATAGAAGACTTTAGTGATACGTGAACACTTTCAATTCATTTCGAATAACTGTAAAATTTAAATAAATAGATAAATAAGGAAAACATTGGGGCAAGGGAGGAATGAAGAGAAAAAACACAAAAGCATTCTTTTTTTTTTTCTTTTTTTTTTTTTTGGTAAGGAACGAATCTTGAATACCTATACTAAGGCAAAAATAATGACTACAATAATATCATAAGTGTAATGGAATCATTGCTACCTATTAAAGCGAAAAAATGTGAAATAAAAAAAAAAAATTCAAAATTTTTCGAAAAATTTTCTTATTTTTCACCGCCGGCATTTTTCAAAACACGCCTATCATTGTTGCCTAACGGAAAATATTAAACGGACGAAGAGAGAGAGAGAGAGAGAGAGAGAGAGAGCGAGAGAGAGAGTTTCATTACGATTTGTCTAATAAATCGATCATATTTAAGACTAAGTATAAAATCGAAATAATTTAATTTGTTATGCTTATCGTTTTTAATACATATCTGGTAGAATGATCAATAAAGATATTATATATTATTATCATTATATGTACGTAAAGCGGCCTTAAGACTACCTTGATTCATGATCATGCCATGATTTTTTTTCTTGCTTTCTCTTTTGATATTCGATAGGCAGTAAAAAAAAAAATAAAAACAGAAAAGAAAATTCAAAACGGTTGGTGACTTGTTGTTGTATGATCTCTGCTATTCATTCTGAGAATCGACATTTCCTTTATCGCATATAAAATCTCTGATTGTGAATGAATATAGATTTGTAATGAGCTGATTTTTTTTCAAAGAAAAAGCAATAATTAAAATATGCTTTCAAAATGTAATCGTTCGATATCTCTAGCCTAGCAATGTAGAGTGAATACAATTATCTCTTTAAATTGCTTTCTTCTTTAATAGGTAAAAACATAAGCATTAACATTTCTTCTTAACTTTCAGTTCGAGGCAAATTTAAATGCTTACAATTTAGAGAACATTTATAATTTGCGTTACAAAGATTAAAATCAACTAAAGCCTTTTTCGTTGTCGTTGCATTATCTCTACATGGTGTTTAGACTATACTTGTTGGCTAACTTGGTTGTTAAATGTTTTCACAAAATGGTTTTTATCTAATACAACTTTTGGCTTAAGAAGTGTTACATATTATTATCAGGTGGTTCTTATAATACACTTTTTTCTTTTCTTTACTTTTCTTTTCTTTTTAATCGCTTAAAACCTTATATAATACTTGGATTATTTTAAAATTTTTAACATATACTTACTTATATTTTTCATTCGTAGATATTTATTTTTAAATTTTATTTCTGATGCTGCTTCTCCATGTTTTAGTCTTTGTTACTTTATTATGCAGAAAACATTGAGTAACAACTTGTGCCCCTTAAGTCATTTCCCGTTTTGAGATATTAATAGTATAAATAAGCTATTATAACGACTAATGCTACGACTATCACTACTGTTCGGACTCGGAGTGACACATCCCATCACATACTCTGTGAATGCGAAGCCATCTGCAGAGTCGAGCATTTAACGAATACTTTTTAGCACAGGACACCGGTATAGTGCATCGGGGCAAAAAAGCTGGCGGGACTGAAGGGCTAGGGACACGAGCGAATACAATAGAACTTTTAGACTGCGGTACGGATTACCTACACCGTTAATAATAACAATAGTCATTACTCCTACTATTCCTACACTATTATTACGATTGCGGCCTTCGCTAACATTATGACTGTACAAGAGATTTTTCTGATTTTAATTTTATATAGAGGGGATTTTATTTTATTTTTTTTTTTTTAAATAAATTATAAGTGATGAAAACTGTAAGAACCTTTCCAATCTAAGAAAATAGGATTACATTACAAGCAACGTTCTTTTACTTCTAAAATTATGCATATACGTGAGTATGTGAACGTTTAAAATTTTTCGCAATAAAATGCTAGATATATACATATACATATTTATAAGAGAGTATTTAGTTTGGCAACAAACCCACACAATTATGCATTTGGCAGAGAGATGATGATAATAAAATGATGCCATGTAATGGGTTGGTGTTGCTTTAAAATAATGTGTAAGCAGCTTACGGAGATACAACACAAAAAAAAAAAAAACAAAAAAAATGAAGAAAATCAGAGTTTATCATAGATCAAGTTGAAAAACTCTTATCTGCCATTAATGTCGTTGTTGACTTCTAGGATGTTGAAGTTCTTTTGTGGTTTTTACTTAAAAGGCGTTTAAGAACTTTCTAAGAATTCTTATTAAGATTACACATAAAAAAACAAAAAACTTGAAAAATTTATACTCAAGACGAATTTCGACTACACTTTCTATTTAAATCGACAAGGACTCTACTATCAAAAAATTATCATACACACTTTGTATATTTTTCCGCGTCTACTGATCAAATAATTTTCAATGACTTCCCTTTAAGAATCCTTCAACCCTTTATGGTGGCTTAAGGGGTAACAAAAATTAATTTCACTTACTCTGCTTTAACTTTCTTCAATCGAAGAAATTTTGATCTCGTCTAACTTTGTTATCAAGACATAAGACAGGTCTACACGCCTTGAAACGTCTTCTGGATTATCTAACTAAAGAGAATTTTGCATATCTATCCCATCAAGATAAGTTGTTGTGAAAGAAGTTCTTCAATTAGCGTTAATATCTCGAGGGAATCCATTTAATTGAAAAACTATTCACGAATTGTAGGCAACAACATTTTAAACTTTTATAAATTTTTAGTTCTTACCATTAAAGCGGGTTCACAATATTCGAAACATACAATTAATCAAGAATATGCCGACTCTTTCAGGTCTTCCCAGGGCGTTGCAAACACAAGCGCTTAACTATTGTGCAACATTTTTTTTAGTGCAGCGTATAATTATCAAGAGTTGTTACGTCATAATTTACATTACAGCATTTAAAGACTTCACGTTTCCTATCTTTTTCTTTATAATGCAATCTTTTCTTTTTAATAAACGTATTTGTTTGCTATGATATTGTAACAATTTAAGTCAAAAACACTGTCTCTTTTAATATATAGCCACGATGGTGAGTGATAATGTTATGTCTAACAGATAAAAGACTTCCATTCCAAACATGCGTCAAGCATGCTTGATCATAGCCGTTATATTGGACAAAGATAGTTTTGTTTACGCGAATTCGAATTAAAATTTAAGAAACAGCTAGAAGAGTGGGCCCAAATCTCTCGATAATCTCTTGCAATAAAGTTCAAAACACATATACACAGACAATGCCTGCTACGTTCTTTATACGTTGAGTTGTTACATCCCCTTCGACATTTGAAACATTTAGACGTTTTCTTTGCACTTTTCGTATTAAGTAAACATCATGCTGGCATACATAACCTAAAATTAAAAAGTCCAATAAACCGTTATAGTTGAGCTGTCATGACAAGGTTGTGTGATTAGCAAAATATCAATTTTCAATTCTTTTGTCTTAACTAAGGTATTATCTAAGGAGTTTGTTTCTTTTTATATATAACACATAACACACTTCCAACCATTTCCAACTAAAGAAATCTATTATTATTTTTTTAATTTTTTTTTTGCAAAATCGTAACGCATCTCTGATAATCGCAAGTTAACAATGTATTTAACATAACTCTAATAAGGATTTGTGTGGATTTGTGTTATAAAAATCAAACAATGAAGCAATGCGTGGAAAAATAGAGAAACAATAAAATACGAAAATAAGATTATTTTTATAATTTGCATAAAGACATTAAATGACTCTTGATGATATGATTACGTGATTATCTCTGAATATTTGAAAGAGATTAATTCTTTTCATATGTGTAAAACAATACACATAATTATTTTTATTTATATTAGATTTGGCATATGTTAAAATCTCTCTCTAAAACGTGGAGATTGTAATCATATAATTTTCAACTGATTTTATCGCAAAAATTCTTCAAAAAACCAAAGGTGATAGCAATAGCAATTTTACCTATAGAGTTTGCTACTTTTCCATTTCAAATCTTGTGGCAATAACAAATTTTCAGTTTTGACATACGAGAATCTTGCAATCCATCATTCATCTCTGTTATTTTATTTCTTCACTCGTTCACTACTCACTATTGATTGGCTGTGATATGAAAATGTTGAAAATTATTTTGCCTAAAAGTAAACGCAATGTTTATATAGTTACAGAAAGCAAGAAGTCTCTTTGCTGGTGAAAGCGTATCAATTTCCTTTTTCTAATTTATGTTGATTATGGTAGAGTTTCGTTGCCGAAAATCGAATTGCTCTAAATTTTATATGTAATTGATCGATAATAATTGCCGATATATTCTTCTAGAGGCTGTGATTGTGTAAGTGATTGGCATATATTGCAAAATTTCTATGAAACAAACCGACATTGCAGTCACATTACAGTTTCTATAATGGTAGGAACGTGCATCGCAGATAATATTCAGTCGTAGTAGTTATCCTACATCTGTAAGCTATCCTACGAACTTATTGAGTTACGTGTTACATAACAATATATTACGTACATATATATATATATTGATACATCTACATACTATATAATATTCATTCATAGTAGTTATCCTATATCTGTAAGTTATCCTACGAACTTATTGAGTTACCTGTTACATACCAATACAAATATATATTACGTACATATATATATATATATTGATACATCTACATACTATATAATTTCCCAAAATTTTTGTTTTTCTCTCTATATTGACGTATGAATCGAGAACAATTCGAAAATTTTTTTCTTAAGTTTTGAAGGTTTCAAAATTTTAATTTTTTTTTTTTTCTTTTAAATAATCATGTTGTATTTATATATTAGCTTACGCTTTGTTATGTGCATGCATCAATAAGTAATGCTTTGAACTTTTTAAATTTTTTTTTCATTTTATTCGATCTTATCATTATCATTGAATATGAAAAGCTTCACATATTTCTAGGTTATTAACAGTGATTTATGATTGTAGCATTCTGAAGGTAATTGAAATCTATAAACAAAAAGTACAAATTTAACATTTATTGCGCGTACATAGACATATATTACATATGACGAGAGAAGCAAAAAACAAAAAAAAAAAAAAAAAACAAAACAAAACAAAAAAGCAAAAAAAAAAAAAGGAGAACATTGCGCATATTTATGTAGATAACGTTCGGTTTTTTTTGTTTGTTTTAATAAAGCCGCCTTAAAAAACAAGAATTGATATAAAACGAATGCAATTATTGTAAATTGCAAACAAAAAACGAAAATATTATACATAGGCACACATGCGCGCCTGCATTGATGCATGCATTGATGCATGCATGCATGCATACATACATCGGAACTCAGTGAATATACAAAGACTAACAAAAGATTTTCTTTAGTTGAGAAGACATAGATTAAAACATGATTAACGACATTTGTCATCGATGATCATGGCATTTGATTTTCAAGTGCAAAAAAATGAATTCTTAAACAAAAAAAAAAAATATATATATATATATAAGAAAATGGAAAAACAACAACAACAAAAAATCAACATTCATCTTCGAACGTATCTTCGATAGACACTATCGACTAAAGGCAATAAAATGAAAATTTGCCTCCTCTTCTCATTTGCCAGGTCAAAGGAAGAAAGGAAGGAAGAAACGCACATGAAATTTGTCAATTTGGCTTTTCCTTGGCATTATAAACGATTGTCAATTGGAATAGAAATTCCCTTCGAGCTCGTTCATGTTGTAGGCAGTACAAGCATAGCTTAATGCAAGAATTCTAATCGGGAAAGAAGAAACGAATCAAAAGCCTACGCCTATGTTGACTTTTCATTTCGTTTTTACCGAAAAGTATATAGATATGTATGCTTCTGTGTATGCTCTGTGTATGAATGGAATGAGAAATTTAATATATTTTCGTTTGTGTATAGGGTAAAAAGCGTACCATCACGTATATATATATATATATATATAGATATACGATTGATTGTTTAAAAAAATATTCAATAAATCAGAATTGAGTTTAGATGATGGATTTTGAACGAGAAAAACTAACTTGAATTGCTTTGTCATGTCATGGATGTGAATCGAAACCATTTCAATAGATTGAGATTGAAATTATTGCTATTCATGGATTTTTAATTTAACTTTTAATGTAATTCATGATTTTTTTTTTTTGTTTATTTATTTATTTATTTTTTTTTTTTGATGTATATGTATGCTACTTTACATACATATGAGCATAGATGCACATTAAACTGAAGACATTTACAAGAGCCTCATTATGATCCAAATCATTACGATTATGATCAATGAACACACAATCATCATCATTATTATTATTATTATTATTATTATAATGCTGAGGAATACTCATCAACAAAACTATGTATGTACGTTACGTCAAGCATCAAGCGTCAACATCAAATCAACGAATAAAAGTCATTGATGTATTATTTCTTATAAACAACAAAAGAAGAATCACTACCACCAATGATGATAGTCATCAAGAGGAAACATTGCAATATATATATATATATATATATATACATATATATAAGCAAGAGAGATGTTAGAAGTGATCGAATAAATTGAAGTAAAAGCCTGTTTGTTCGTTATATGTACGTTAACTTTTCTTTCTCTTACGATTTCCTGGGCATCGAAAGAAAGAAAAATAATAGTAAAAAAAAAAAAAAAAATCCAGCCATTGTTTCTAAATTCTGTATACATATACAATTGCAAACACAATCATATATACACGCGCGCATATATACACACATACATAATGCATTTATATAAATATATATATATATATATATATATAAACAGCATCCGTTGTTAAATGTGGCCTTTATACGATTAGTTGCACATACGCCTTTTGCTGCAAACATACATACATACATACATACATGCATATATATATATATATATATATATGTATATATATATACCTAGATAACATATACACGTAGATTTACTTATTCTTACTGATGTTATTGCTGTGATTATTGTTGTTGTTGCTGCTATTGCTTAGATGCTTTACTTTAAAGACAATTGAAACTCTCCCTGTTCAGCCTGCCGTACAATGTTTAACTTTAGGTTTATCTTGATTTCGTTTCGCTAAAATCGGGTTTTTCCTTTTTTTTTATTTTTTTATTTTTTTTTTATTTTTCGTCATTGTTGCTGTTATTGTTACAGTATTTTTTTTGTTTTTTTTTTTTAGTCTTAATGGAGAGATTTTGTTATTGTGGTAGGTCCTGTCGTTTATTACAGTCATGTCAATCTAGTGAAATGTTAGCTTCATTACAAGACATTTCAATATTGTTGTTAGCGTTTGTTGTCGTTGGTTGTTTAAATATCACATCATCAACGTAGCACGAATTTTCGAGTTTTATATAAAGTGTTTTTCTCTCCCTTTTTTCTTTTTTTTTTTTTGTTAGTGTTTTATTATGCGATTTATTTATATTAACATTTTATTATAGTCTTTGGCAATATACAACAATTGTAATGTTAGATCATGAATTTCGTGAATCTCAGGCGTCACTTTAAGTCGGTCAACAGTTTTCTTTCAATTTTTTTACTAAAAACAAAAAAAAAAAAAGTCGAAAAGTTGAAGAGTAATATTTTAATCAATCATTATAACATAAACTACCAAAATTCGTTCAAGTTTACATTTTCGACAAAATGATTCTTATAACACACATCAATCAATAATTGCTGGGATTGACACATCGTCTCGAGTATAAAATGCATATCGTTTCCAGAAGCTTATCAAACTTTCATTTTAATTACATGCTTGTTTATGCGTTACAGTGTATGGAAAAAATCTGCATTTTATGCGTAGATATAAAATATATTTTTTGAAGCAAAAATATATCGTCCAAGCTTAGCAAGCAACTTTCAAAAATATTATCGCATCTATTCTTCGTCCAAAAGAGAAATTTTTCAATGCTAGGAGCGCTGATGATGCTGAGTGCAGTGAACGCCAAAGAAACATGACTATTACGGCAGACACTAAAAAAAATATCATAAAAATTATTTACGATAATCGAAAGCTGAAGCTGCAAAAAGTAACTGATATTGTGAAGACATGGGTGTATAAGAATGTATATTCATTACCTAGTCACTGAAAATTTGGGACGTGAGAAAACTGTTTCCCAAGTGGGTACCGTGCTTAACCGTAGTGAGATAAATGCACAACTCTCTAAGTCGGTGGGTAGTGTACAAAGTCAAAAGTGAATCGAAGTCGAATATTTACCTTACTCACGTTCCGGCGAAGGGATTCCCTGACCTGGAAACTGAAGCATGTCTTGAGAGTTTCGAAAAAACGTTGTAGCAACGTAAGACAAATTGTATTGCTCTTGAAGGTGACTGTGTATTAAAAACTAACATCGAATTTTTTAGAAACAGGAGTTTTTTTGATGAAAAAAATGTGTTATACAGAAAATAAGTCAGACTGACAGAGGTACAGCTCTTAAAGGTAAAAGTGTTGAAGAATAACTTTAAATTTGAAAAAAATATATATATATATAAATTTTTCTTATTTTATCCCGGGAATTATTGAATCGATGTTTTACGTTTACAAATTGAAAAGTAAACTAATAAAAAGTGAAACCAGCATGACCCTGAATGCAAACTGAATTAAACTCCCAAAATTTTTAATTGATTACGATTTTTGTAAGCTTACATCCCCTAATACCCCTATAATATTGTAAAAAGTCTTCACGTTTTGGTTTATATAATGTGTGAAAAAAGAAATTTATCAATATTCACGTTTGGTTGTTACCGCCGCCTCGTCTTTTCCATGAATTTCTCACAAATTGTATTCGGTTAGCTCAAGGGCGATTTGAAGTAATCACACACTACGTTGCTACCAAAATATCGGGATTAATTATAAATCAGTTTTATTGTTTGTTATGTTGTATTGTTGTATAGTTTTTTTCTAGTTTTTTTTGCTTTTGTTTTTCGCTTTGTTTTGTTTTTTTTTTTCTGTTCATTGATATGTAGACCTCCCAATGAAAAAACCAAAGTTTTCTTAATCAGCTTAACAACATGTGGTCAAGCATTTTTATGCCGGAAAATCTCTTTTTTGTGTCTCATTGTTTACTGTGAACTCTTAGACAAATTGTTGTTTATATTGTGCGCTATTGATTGTTATTGTAGTTTGCATAATGTTATATCGCGATTCAGATAAGCACAAAGCTTTACTTTATGGAGACATGATTTCTCGTTTACACTACTGATATTGAGGTACATGGCTGGCTTATCGTTAACGTTTGCGGAAATTATTCTTTTGCTGCCTTCGAGACGGAATCTCATAAGGCAGAAAAATCTCACTTGGTATTTTCATTTTCGTTTTACTATTTTACGCTAAAAATTCCAAAATTATTTTTTTCATAGCGTTTTGGATTAGTTATGCTCCCTACAAGCTTTATTTAGTATTCATGGCTTAAGCGCTCACTGTTTCCTTAATTGTTGTTAGCCGGGTTAGGTTTATTTAGAACTTTTGTAGCAGAATGGAAAATTTCTGCACGGCTTCATAGTTTTATCTATATTCGGTTCGGATTTTATTTCGTTACTGCAATATTACCAAATTTTTTGATAAAATTTTATTAGAGTAAAGCATTCTTGTGAACGTAAACCTTTTTTTTTGTAACTTTGCCTGGTATGTTTGCATTGTGGCTTCAGCCTCATTCGTCTATTTTCTTGTTCTTTGTTGGCGCCCCCTTGAGCTGCTACTAATTAACACGGAAGTCGAAATCGCGACTATTCTTTATACTCTCATTATGGGAGTTTACAAGCTTTGCTCTTTCGTTTGTAGTATGTAGCAAACAGTTATCCCGTAACGTGACGCAGCCGTTTCTTACCACATCCTTCTTTCGTCTTAGGCATGCAATATTTCAATGAGAAAATAGCTGAAACAGCTTTAAACGCAACCGCGATAGAGGAAAGATACAACTTATAGCCTAAGCGAGAAGTTGATCTTGAATCTGAACGACAAAAAATGAAATTTTATGCAGCCATACCTGATTGCCAAACGATCTTTTAAATGGATTTTAAGTGCGATGTACAAATATTCGTTACAGGTACCATTTTGTACGGCTTTGATATGAACATAGAATTCATACCTTTAGCGTTTTAAAAAAAGCATTATCCGGGTAAATCTGTTGCAGATAATTTTATTTTTGTTAGTGTTACCATTTCATTATAGGATATACGCTGAAGTTAACAAAACCCTAAGAGCTTCTGCGTCAGTCAATCTCCGTTTATCTGGCCTTACTCTCGCTTACCTGCCTTTAGCTTTCTGAAACTTTGAAAAACTGCGAGGGAAAATCTTACAACAACACACAAAACAATGATGATCTATAGGAAATATTAAGGTAAAACTTTGCGTAGAAATAGTTAAGTTTCAATTTCAAAATTTTCATTATTTCGTCCTTGCTTCCTTATTCTTCGTTTCAATTAATTGAATTAGGGAATATCTCAATCCGAATATATAATGCAATCATTATATGGACAAAGTATGTGAAGACAATAATTTAACATATTTGATCACATGTTTCTATACATATTTTTCATTTTGTAATTTCGAATATATGTTTTTTTTTTTTTTTACTATTCTCTCATATTTACTTTATGTCCATGTGTCTAGAATACGATTTTAAAAGAAATTTAATCAATTGTTTTTTAGAAAACTTGTAGTTGGTTGCAGTTAGAATTTAATTTGAAATTACAACCTCTACATAATTAGAAATTGTACGTGATTTAATTTTTAAGTTTGCTATTGCTATCATACCGGACGGTAACAAGATGATTTTAAAGTGAACACTTTAAAAGAGCAGACGCGAAAGATACCACAAGTGTCTATGTAATTTAATTTCTTTTTATAAATAAAAAAAAAAAAGCACAAAAAGCGAGATCTGCTCATTAAAATAATCAATTGTGCGTACATCGGAATGCATAACAAATTATATTTAAACGAATAAACCAACGAAAAATAGCATAAAGAACCAGCCACCTCTATAATGTTGACGTTCGTTCAGTATGTATGATATTTTGTTAGTTAGTTTGCAATCATCGATAGCGATCGAAAAAGAATCAAAACCGTGGTCAATAGATAGCATTAGTTGTAGAGAAGGATGAAAGCAAAAAAAAAAAATATATATATATATAAATAAATAGAAAAATTGTACTCGCTTTAAGTCGAATCTTGGATAAGCAACTTCGTTGGCAAACAGATAAAATTAGTTAAGTTTTAATTACGAGGGTGGTAATACATCAATTGGCATTACATTGGCATATGATCTCAATATATATATTTTTATTAAATTAAATAGACGGACGATATTTTCTTTCGATTGCCAGTTATTAGGAACAAGGACAACATTTAAGTTATTTTTTTTAGCTTTTTGCAATTTTTTTTTAATAATACTAGAAGTAAGTAAGATTTGAAGAGGTGAGGTAAGAAAAGTATGTCCCAAGTTGCAATTGTATAAATTATTCTTTACACAAACGAGATATTGAAAAGGACGCCCAGACAGCCATAGAAGTAAGTAAGATTTGAAGAGGTGAGGTAAGAAAAGTATGTCCCAAGTTGCAATTGTATAAATTATTCTTTACACAAACGAGATATTGAACAGGACGCCCAGATAGACAAAGAAGTAAGTAAGGTTTGAAGAGGTCAGGTAAAAAAAGTATGTGCCAAGTTGCTATTTTATAAATTATTCTTTACAAAAAAGAGGTATTGAATAGGACGTACAGACGGACATAACACGTCAGTTACAGGCACTACGGAGGAGCGAATTACGCTTGATCAGCGGCTTCTCTCAGGGCCATAACTCTCTCAGATATCACTTGAAAAACATAAGTATCTATTGCATCAATCTATGCCGATTCCGCGAAGGGGCAGCCGAAACCTCTTATCATATCTTTTGTAAAGGCCTGGCCTTCTACAGAATCAAATAACGAATGTTTCGAATTTCTCCGAATTTACTAAGTGATTAGTTATAAAGTAGTGAAATAAAATTATAAATATAAGGTAACTACGTTGAGAATTTCTGAACCTTACATACGAAAAGGTGTAGCGACCGCCATCAGCATTGCTGGAAATAACTTTGATTCGAAAGGATCTGTGTTTTTCTTAGCACGAATCTGCGGTGTCTTTGAAACTTTGTTGTAGATTTTTGATGGGAAAAAATATAAAAAATTTTAACGAATATTTTTTACTTTTCTCTTATGATGTAAACACCTGTAGGTTTATTTGCTAAAAAAATTCGCTTAATCAGATCGAAAATCAGATTTCTATATCAATTTTCAGACCTGAGCGGACATAGGGGCGGAAATGTTTTTTAAACCTTAAAATCATACTTTCATATCGTTTTGCAAATAATAATATAAACGCTACAATGCATTATAATTATAATTTACTACGTCAAAGCACTTCGAGGAAATAAAAAGAAGTTATTCAATACGTGAACAAGTCGACAGACGCGTTGAATTGCTATCAAATCATATAGAGTAGCTTGGAAGCAAACTTTTTATTATCGTTAATCTGGCTCATGAAGTAAATTACATTTAGATTAGAAAATTCGTTATGGCACAGAGATGCAAAAAAATTTATCGAAATATGCCTTTATATATAGTAAGACGTTTGTCGGTTTGTGAATAGTTTTCAAGACGATAAGAATTTTAATATACAATTGTTGTTGGTTTTGATCGTCATTATATTAATTAAGCATGAAATTAAAGCAATGCCTTTTTTTTTTGCTCTTCAATTCTCAAGCGAAATAGTAGAGAACATAAATAAGAAAACAAAAGACTTAAGCAAAAAACCTGTTAAATGAGATTTAGCAAAGAACAACTGTAAAGTTCATTTTTTTATTTAATATTTTTCTTTTTATTATTATTGCTTCTTTAGTGCAAAACAATTGTTTTTAAGGCTAAAGGCCGATTAAGTAGGCAAGGAATGATATTTAAATTTTTGTTATTAAAATAACACACACATATATATATATGTATATGTATACATATATATAGTATGTACATTCATTAGCAAATGCGTTAAAATACAGTAACGCCTTTCGTAATCAAGCAAAAAGAAAAATGAAATTGATGTGAGTGAATTCTCATCAGTGATTTTTTTGGTGGCAAATTCAAGAAAATGTAATTAATTTTAATTGTACTTAAAACCGGGCATATACAAATACATGATGCCTCTTAATATAGGGGCACGCAGCACCCAAATGTCTACTTTTCTTTTTCTTCATCTATATATATACATATATAAAAATCAAACAGTAGTTGATGCAGGAGCCATATTACTATATATATATATATATACGCCTGCATTTATATATATGTATGTATGCATACGCGCATTTATATATATATATACGAACGTACGTACATACGAAAAGCATTTGAAGAGCCTGAACGGCAAAAGAAATTATAGATGCCCCTGATTAAGTTGATAGCCTGAGGTCGCGTGTTATTTGTCAATAAATTTCCTATGTTTACATTAATGCGGTGTGAGTTCTTTTCTTTTGTATTTGTATTATTTTTCTTAACGTTTGGTTGGTTGCTTGGTATAGTTGGTTATTTGATGCAACGGCCAAATGTCGCATTACAAACAACAAATAACGAATGGCAGTCAAATAAAATATAAATGAAAAGAAAAAGATAAAAAACATTAAGAAAAAATCCAAACCTGGAAGCCATGAATTCTTTTTGGTTTTTATGAAATTTGAGTAACACAAGTATTATAAAAAAAGAAAAAAAAAAAAATAAATAAAAAAAAAGCGAGAGAAAAGGTAGCGGTAACCGTAATCATACACATACATATATATACGTATATGTCTAGTATGTAAGTAGCGAACAGTTAACGTTTTTCTTATTTATTTATTTTTTTTTTTTTTTCCCAACAAGTATGATTTAGAAACAGCAGTAGTTGCAGTTTTAGTACGAGCAGGAAAAACTGAAGAAAAAAAAAAAAAGAAAAAGAAAGAAAATAAAAAGCATAATAATATCAAAAACAACGACAAAAAAAAGCAACAACAAGACCAACTTATAGATAGGGGCAACATTTTGACATGCATGCACTCCCATCTACATAGTAGTCTTCATTATGGGCGTGTGGCAATCGATGGTTTTCAACGGAGTACTAATAACAACCGTTTGCCAATTTGATGGCACCACCACACTATATACTGTACTGTATGTACATACGTATGTATGTAGATAGGTAGGAAAGTGTGTATTTATGGTTAGATGCGATGTCACGATGCACTACAGTAGTACATAAAATAAAAAAACTGCCTTTTTGCAGTTTGCACATATGCGCAGATATGCCTATAATATGGCTACTGCCGTCACACATTACTATACGAATAGCAATTTATTAAAATTACGAATGCATCGCGAATGAAAGATAATTTTTATACCTCTTCCCAAAGGACGTGGATAAATTGACTTTACCATTATGTATGTAACACATGCAAATGGAAATCAGTGACATCGTCTTTTCGACTAAAATGAACTTTTCAAACATGTTAAGCAAATCTACTTGAAAAATTATCTATTGTCCGTGGATCATCTACGCATCTACGCATGAATCGATTTTCTTGACTCATTTATTATTTCAAATCGATTTATCGAAATAAAAAAATTTGCTCCTATATAAAACTCAATGCTGTGACACGGTTCAAAAGAAAAATCTTATAGAACTATTCTAGGTGATGGGCATCTAGAATTCGCTCCGAGGTGAGTATAGCTTTCTTGCTTGTTTTTCTTTCTCGGTCTCTTAAGTTTTTATTACTATTACGGAAAATTCAACTCACAGCAGCAGTGACTTGGAGAGTTATTATATCGAAGTGCATACGTCAAACGCAAGCGTACACATAAATATGTATATAACTGCAGGGTAACCTTACCTATTTATTTTTTATTTATTTATTTTTTTATTTTTATTTTTTTTTTTGGGTTTTTGTGCTTTTTATACTTTTGAAATCTTTTTCTATAACGTTTCAATGGCCTGCTTTGTTAACGTTTACGATTTTTTTTGTTTTTCCTTCTTGTTTATTTCTACCCACCACAGGGAACATGGCAGATTTGCCAAACGTTTGTAACGAATGGAGATGTGTATTCGGAGATCTCAGCAAAAACGTCGCAGCAAGAGTTGAGACGATTTAGATATATTTATCTGTTTATATGTTGGTCATAACTTTGCCTGTAAGAAAAAACATAGTCTCAACGCTTTTCTATGCACTTTCATCAGGTTTCATCAATGAAGCTAGTTCATGGGTCAACTTTCAATTCCAAACAAACTGATCATTTCTACTTTTTCAAGCTTCACGTAGAATCCAAAAGTTCTGCTTAAGAATGTCAATTAAGGTCCAAAACCAACTAATTCAAGCGAAGGATTCACTCGCAATTGAAAAAAATCATTTGAAAATGTGGACTAACAATCTCTATCTATCTATCTATCTCTCTCTCTCTCTCTCTCTCTCTCTCTCTCTCTCTCTCTCTCTCT